>NW_028182304.1:7171135-7624413 GCF_964339955.1 Pipistrellus hanaki | reverse complement strand
AATATTTTAGGAACAATTTAGGAACAATCTTTTGTCTAGTACAATTGAGTTTTTATGAATATTTATTTATTTTAATTAGTTAATTTAAATTAATCTGAAATAAAGCTTAATTTATTTATTAACTTTACTTGTCTTAGACTATGGACAATAAATGACATTAAGTTTTTGCTATTAATACTTAATTTTACATAAAACTTATTAAAGAGGAAAATATAAATTATTTACCTTAGTTTAAAGGGCTAAATATATAAACTTTTAATTATAATTCCTGTAATATTTTAAGGAAATCTCTTTAATTCCTTCTAGAATAATTTTCAGACTATAGAGAGTTTATTTAAGAATCATTGTCTTTCTTTTTACAACACATAACCTGTAGGGCTGTAGTTTGAAGGTTAAGCTTACAGGCTTACAGGCAATTAATTAGCTATATTATAAGTATTTTTATAATAAGGCTGATTATTAATTTATTTTTAAATTTAATATTTTAATTATAATTTTAGTTTATACCATAAATATTAGTGAAAGAGAATTCAAACTTTTAAAATTTCTCCTTTTTTAAAAAATCATAATTATATTTTAAAGTATCCTCTTAGGCCTACCTGTATATACAGAGGGATTATGGGCCTATTTAAAGGAAGGGGGTTGGCCTTTATTACTTCAAGATGGAGGGCTCAAGCTATGTGGCCAGAGGAGTGGCTGCTCAATCTGTTCTTTTAAAAGAGAGTCAAGATTTATATTGTAGACAAAACTTTCACTGGCTGTGTCTGGTCTTATTAGAATTGTTTATAAAAATATTGGCTTTTTATTTAGCTGAAAACCTTGATTATAATTTAATAAACTAATTTATTTAATTAGTTAAAGTAGGTATCTTTATTTAAAATAAAGTAAATTTATGTTTGATTTCATAAGCCTCAAATATTACCCCACCTCTAGTTTAATGTAGAAGGCTACATAAAGTTAGGATTAAATTATTTATAAGCTGAAACCGGTTTGGCTCAGTGGTAGAGCGTCGGTCTGTGGACTGAAAGGTCCCAGGTTCGATTCTGGTCAAGGGCATGTACCTTGGTTGCAGGCACATCCCCGGTAGGGGGTGTGCAAGAGGCAGCTGGTTGATGTTACTCTCTCATCGACGTTTCTAGCTCTTTATCTCTCTCCATTCCTCTCTGTAAAAATTCAATAAAACATATTTTTAAAAAATTATTTATAAAACATTGGCTTCTCATGTAACTTAATTTATATGACATTGATTATATTGTAAAAGCTAATTATAAAGTAACTTAAGTAAGTATCTTTAATTTAAAAATAAAAAAGCAAAGAAACTTACTCAGTAAAATTTATAGGTTTGATACTTTATTGGTCTGATCCAAAAGTATAAACAGTGTCCCACCTACAGCCAATTCAAAAATGTAGGCTGTATGAGGCCTTTTTGTCTTTCTTGAAATTCTACTGCTGTTGAAAATTTTGGCTATGTTTAAGAAATATATTGGTTTTGCCTTTCTTACAGGTGAAACTTTTATAACATTTACTATATATATAGTATATAAGTAAAATATGTTAATTAATTTTTATTGGATAAAGCTTTCCATGTGATTTCAAGTATCAATCTGTTTAATTAAAAATATTTCTTTTAAGAGAGAATAGACTTTTTAAAAAACATTTTAGGGTCCATAAAATGTCTAAAAGTCACACTCAGTCTTGAAATAACTTGGAAAGATTAAACATATATATATTTATATATATGCTTCATAGATTGTATAACTAAATTATCTTAAAGAATATGAAATATATTTAAACTGGATTATAGAATTAATCCTCTTTTTAAAATCAGACCAATAATTAATACATTTTGAATTCCTAATTAGTAGAGGAAATATAACATTTTATTTTCTTAAAAATAAGTTTTTATGCTTTATTTAATTACCACAACTCTATAATTTCTCCTAATTTAATTTGTACTTTGAACTTTTAAAGCTAGCAAGTTAAATATATTTAGTAGTTCTTAGATTAATCACACTTTATATTTCTAAGAAAAATACAAGACATAATCAATAGATTCAATTCTGTCCTCTAGGTTTTTTACACTTGATCTTAGCCAAAAGGCCGAGAAGCGATCCTCCTCTAGGTTTTTTATGAGGCAAATTTAAACTTTAATTTTTATTTGCCAGTGGCTCTGGGAAACTAGGTTTTGTTTATTTGATTGTAAATTATCACATTCTTTAAGATGGCTACTGGCAGGACACTATATTAACTGTCTGCTGGGGGAAGGGCCTTTACCCTTTCCTCCCTCAATAAAAGATGTAGCCAGTTACCTGGACTACTTAGATCTTTATAATTAATATATTATTAATTTATATTTCAATAATCTTTTTGAGATTCTAGAATCAATTTAATTATTTTAAAGTATTTTCTTTGGATAAATTCTATGACAGAGACAAATTTACTTATTTTCTTGACAGCCTTAAAAGTTAACTTTTTAATAAAGTTCATTACCATTTAGAAAGCTACTCTTTATTATGGAAATGTACCTCGGGTGCTCGGGGACAGCCCGGAGCCTGGCAGAAGGGGGAAAGGGAGTCGGAGGAGCTCCAAGGACTGTCCCCAGCCCACCGGGCCTGGGCCACACACCTGTGAGCAGGTGGAGGCTTCGGGCCTGAGGGCAGGGGGGACAGCGCTTGTGCAAGGATGCATGGCACCTGGCGCAGAGGCCCCGACCGGGCACCTGTCCGCCCGAGCCACCCACCTCTCTAGGGCTCGGCGTCCGCATCTCCCAAAAGGATGCAGGGTCTAGGGTGCAGGGCAGGAGTCCGAAGGGCTGCACCTCCCTGGCCCAGGCCGCCCCCATTAGAGCCCACTTGTTCTGGCTGTGGTTTCCAGGGCTGGGAACTCAATAGCTAGCTGCTCTGCTGGTGGAACTGCTGCCCAGAACTTTCCAAGGGACCCGGCCCAGCCTCCATGCTCCTCCTGGGAGCGCACTGCAGCACCCAGAGGACTGGGATAGCTTTTCCTGTCTGCACTTCTGTGACTCCTGGCTGCCTTGAGCTTTGCCTATGGCATTCCCTGCACTCGCACAATGGAGCCCCTTCTCGCAGCAAAATTGGACACCAGGAGGCCTCATCATGTATTTGGGCTTTTATTTTAATAATGATCTGTATACAGGGCTCCTTTTTCTTCATCAATTGGAATGATTCCATTCCTCCACAATTAAGTGTTACAAACATTTGTCCCATCTGTATTTCTGTTACTCAGTGGAATTCCTGGATTTTAATGACTCATTGCCTGTTATATATCTCTTTGTCTTTTCCATCCCTGGCAAACTGATGATTAAAACCGAATGAATTTATTAATAAAAGACAAAAATGATTTTGACAAGCTGGTTTATTTTCAAATTGACATAAAACTCTATAGAAGCACCCCTGTCCACCACTGTCTCTGCTTTCCCGGTTGTAAACTGTCCTTTAATTCATCTAGCAATGAACGTGTGTGGTTTGAGGTAAGGTCTTAGCTTACGGGTGGTTTGGGGTGTGTGTGTGTGTGTGTGTGTCTTCCTTTTCTCTGGATTTTCAACCTCCAATTTATGGGGAGGCTGGTAATTTCTCACAAGTCAAGGGTCCAGATAACCACACACCAAAAGTCTCCAGGAGGTAAACAAGAAATAAGAGAAAGGAATTCAAAGATAGCACTGCAGAAAGTCCTAAACATGTTGGACAAGAGAGCAGTGACATAAAATAATAATAATAATAATAATAATAATAATAATAAATAAAAGAGGAACAGCGGACTCCACTCTAAGGCAATAAGAAACCCAAACAAAGACAAGAACACCTAAGTAGCAATAATCTCTTTAAATGTAAATGGTTGGCAAACTCCAGATGAGATACAAATGGAGCGCTACCAGTGTGGCTCAGTAGGTTAGAGCACCGTGTCAGGCATGGGAAAGCTGAGGGCTGCATTCTGGGTCAAAGGAGTCAAGGACACACACCTGGTTGCACGTTCTATCCCTGGCTCTGGTCAGGGTGCTTTTGGGAGGCAACCAATCCATGTTTCTCTCATATCTCTCTCTCTCTTTCTCCCTCTCTCTCTCTCTCTCTGTCTCTCTCTGTTTCTCTCTCTCTCTCATCAAAAAGTAACAACATTTCTTTAAAACGTTCTAAAAAAGTAAAGAAGCTGACATTTGCTCCACCACTGGTGTTCTACTCATGGTCTTTGGCTGTGGGAGCTGTACAGATATCAACAAGTCTGTCTCATAGAGCAGCCCACACTCCAAGGCAAAGAAAGGCCCGGTTCCCAATCCTCTCCCCCAAAGCCAAGCCTGGCCCCTCTTCTCAGCTTTGTGCATCCAATCAGCAGCACGTGACACCTACTCTTTTGCTTGTAACACCCAGTTTTTCCTTTAGAGGTCATGGAGAAGGGGGCCTCTAGTCAAAATTTATAAAACAAGGAGTTGGTTGGGTTGTCCCTTGGGGACATCAGGGCCATCCACTGTCGCGGTGACCAACGTGCTCCCACAAAAGCAGAAATCACGGCCAGTTAGCGGAGACCCCACCCTGGGACAGAGCGAGGCAGTTCAGACGGTGAGCTGAATCTAGCAATCTTATAGTTTCCTTTCTTTAGCATTTCATCACCCAGGTCACTGTCTCTCCTGTGGATTCTAATGAAAGTCCCCTGGGGGCAGTCCTCTTAAGGGCAGGGCTGAGGCTGTCTGTCCATTGAGGTCTCCCAGCCCCGGGGACATGCAGCAGGTGCATAGCTGCTCCATCAAAGGACTAATCAATGATTGGGCCTCCCCGTGCACCCTGCCCCCAGGCCCCACCCACCACACACACAGACACACACACACACACACACACACACACACACACACGCAAACACACAAACACACAGCTGCACAAAGGGCGGGGCCTGAGGGAAGAGCCCCATAGGTTGTGACGTGTGGGTGGCGAATGCCTACCACGAATTTAAGGAGGCGCTCACAGGGCTGGTTGGCAGAGCTTCAAACGCAGAGGGCCCAGCAGCATCCAGGATGCAAGAACCCGGGTCTCCAGCGGTGAGACTGGGCCCACCGTGAGGGCCTGGGAACCATAGTGGGATCCTTTCGTGGGGGATGGAGACCCCTGGGCATCCAGGCCCGGGGCCAGCTTCTCTGTCAGGCTTAGTGCGTTTTTGGGGGGTGGGACGACACTGGCGGGGTGAAGGCCGCGAGAGGGGAAGCCTGGGTGAGTCTGAGGGCCCCGCCTTGCCTGGCTGTGGAAGGACACGGGCGCTGGCCCCAGGCCCCTTTGGGAGATGCGGACGCCGAGCCCTAGAGAGGTGGGTGACCCGGGTGGGCAGGTGCCCCGGTGGGGCCGCTGCGCCACATGCCATGCGTCCTTGCACAAGCGCTGTTCCCCCCCCCCCCCCCCCCGCCCTCAGGCCCGAAGCCTCCACCTGCTCACAGGTGTGTGGCCCAGGCCCGGTGGGCTGGGGACAGTCCTTGGAGCTCCTCGGACTCCCTTTCCCCCTTCTGCCAGGCTCCGGGCTGTCCCCGAGCGCCCCGAGGAAGAGGAGGCGGCGGCCGCGCACGGTGTTCAGCGCAGAATAGCTGTGGGTCCTGTAGACAGTCTTTGAGGGGAAACCCTATGGGACCTTTGATGAACGCGAGGCCCTGGTGGCCATGCTGGATCTGCAGGAGTACCAAGTTCAGGTACAGCCTGGACCCCAACCCCAACCCCGGAATCACCCCATCCGCTCCCACTGCCTGCTGCCCGCCCACTGTCCCAATCCATGCCCTACCACGGTGCAGAAGGGGGTGAGGGTTGGGGGGAGGGGGGGGGGAGAGGGAGGGCGAAGAGAGAAGGGCGTGGGAAGCGGAGTCCAGGCCATAAGGACCTAGTGCTGCCCAGGGAACCCGTGTGGTCGGGGGCCTGGCCCCCGAGTCCACCTCAGCCCTGTGTGGGACAAAGTGGCCAACACGATGCAGCCCCTCGCTTCTCCCCACGCTCGCCCCCAGACCGCCGGGCCTCTGGGAACACGGGGACCCTCTCACGCAGACCCCTTCCCGGTTTCTGGGTGTCCAAGCCCTGCCCCTCCTGCTCTTTGCGCCTATCCCGGCGCCCAGGCTAACCCGGGCCAATTGTAGGATCTGGGGGCGGAAGGAGAGGTTTCAGGCCGCCCTTCTTCCCTGAGCCTCCTCACCCCCTGGCAGGTGGTCGCAGGTGTGTGCGCAGAGCTTCTCCCCTCTCACACTTGCTTCCTGTCCCCTCTGTCCCTAGGTGCGGCTCAAGAACAGCAGGGCCAAAGAGCGCAGGCTGCAGAGACCACCGCGCGGGCAGGAAAACCCTGGAGCCCACGCTTTGCCCCAGGAACCGGGAGCCTGCGCCTGCGGACCCTGCCTTCCAGGAGGGCCTTGTGCTCCCAGCCAGCCCCGTGCTCCCTCAGCACAGCCCCTGGCAAGTCTTCCCAGCAGCAGATGCCAGCGCCTCCAGTACAGCCAGGCCTGCTGGCACCCCGCCCAGGGCGTCCAGGACATGGTCCCCGCTGCACCTGCACCTGCTGCCGCTCCCGCTCCCGCTCCCGCTCCAGATCCAGCTCCAGCCGAGGCCACAGTCTGGCCTCAGGTCCCCGATGATGAAGACAATGACGAAACGACGCCGACGCCGCCCGGAATGCCTCCCCAGGCCCTGATTTCACAGAACTGCTCTCTGCCCTAGAGGGCTTGGAGGAGCCCTTCTCCTCCCCCAGGCCCTGGTATGACTTTGTGGGCCGGTTCCAGTTACAGGGTCTCCAAGGGCTTCTGTCCCCGCCAAGTCCTGCAGATGCCACGGCACCCTAGGCGACTGGCAGGAGCGAGAAGCGCTGGGCAGTGCGTCTTGGCCGCCAGTTGCTCTAAGCATCCACCTTGCCCCAACTGCGCATGCGCGTGGTGTCGTGGACAGGGGGGCAGGAGTCCCGAGGGCTGCACCTCCCTGGCCCAGGCTGCCCCCATGAGGAACTGCTGCCAGAACTTTCCAAGGGACCGGCCCAGCCTCCATGCTCCTCCTGGCAGCGTGCGGCACCCAGGGGACTGGGATAGCTTTTCCTGTCTGCACATCTGTGACTCCTGGCTGCCTTGTGCTTCTCCTACGGCATTCCCTGCACTCGCACAATGGAGCCCCTTCTCGAGGCAAAATTGGACACCAGGAGGACTCATCGCATGTTTGGGCTTTTATTTTAATAATGGCATGTATATAGGGCTCCTTTTTCTTCATTAACTGCAGTTGACTCTATTTCCTGGCAATGAAGTGTTACAAACATTTGTCCCGTCTGAATTTTTTTTAATCGGTAGAATTTCTGGATTTTAATGACTATTTCTGTGCTTCCCATTGCCTTTTTATATATCTGTTTGTCCTTTCCATTTTGAACATTCATAGTATTACAGATGTCTCCCATTTTTTGCCTGTGCACATATTCCTAGAGGATCCCTCCCAGTTCTCCCCACACCGCTATCCTGGGAGATCTGCCAGTCTGTTCCAGTGAACCAGGCCTCTGGCCTCATCTTGTCCTTCCCCAGGGCCACTTTCTTAACCACATCACCTGTATTCACCAACCTAATTGGCTGGGATGCTAGCTCTCCTTGGCGTTTGAGAAAACTACATTACCCAGAAAGGAATGCGACCACGTAGGCGGAGCTAAGCTGCACTTTTGTTTCAGTGCTTCCTGATGGGGCGGGACTTCCGCCTTCGCCCTCCTGGCGGGCATTTAGAACTCCAGGTTCTTCAGGACTCACAGCTGCAGCACACTGGTCCTGAGAGGAAGGAGGCGGAGGAGGCTTAGGACCCAACGCTCTTGCTGTGCAGGGCCTGTCTGAAGCGCCTGGAACCCCAACAGCCTGAGACTGGCGTCTCCGTGGCTCCCGGCTCCTCCGCTCCCAGCGTCCCCGCAGCCCGGCCCCCGGACCCTCCTGCCTGGGGAGCGGCCTCTCAGGTCCCGCCGCCCGGCCCCGCGCTCAGGAGGGTGAGTCCCTCCTGGGGACACGTGGGTGATGGGAAGAGGGTGAAAGGCGGCAGTGCCACCTTGTGAAGAGGCGATGGTGGGACTGAGCTGGAGGATTCGGAAACCCAGGCCCATTGTGGGTGTAAACTAAAGCAACAACGTGATGAGGAGTTTTACTTTCGTTCTCAAACGCTGGGGCCACAGATGGTTGTGAAAAAAAGAGGGATATTGCCGAAACCTGTTTGGCTCAGTGGATAGAGCATTGGCCTTCGGACTGAAAGGTCCTGGGTTCCATTCCGGTCAAGGGCATGTACCTTGGTTGCAGGCACATCCCCAGTGGGGGGCGCACAGGAGGCAGGTGGTTGATATTTCCTTTCATCGACGTTTCTAACTCTCTATCCCTCTCAATTCCTCTTTGTGTAAAATAATTAAAGTTTTTTTTAAAAAAGAGAGACTTTTTCTGAGTTCAAAGTAGGGTTCTAACTTTTCCTAACATTGCTCAAAGGTAGAGCAGACTAGAAGACAGAAGACAGAGGTTTTGGACAGGAAGGGGCAGTCCTGTAAATAATAAGGAACCAGCCGAAACCGGTTTGGCTCAATGGATAGAGCGTCGGCTTGGGAACTGAAGGGTCCCGGGTTCGATTCCGGTCAAGGGCATGTACCTTGGTTGCGGGCATATCCCCGGTAGGAGGTGTTTAAGAGGCAGCTGATAGATGACTCTCTCTCATCGATGTTTCTAACTATCTCTCTCCCTTCCTCTCTGTAAAAATCAATTAAAAAAATAATAATAATAAGGAACTGGAAGAGTGAGCACTGAGGACTGAGCCCTGAGATCATACAGGCACCTGGCCTCTGGGCTGGGCAAGGGCACTGAGCAGCCTGAGCCCATAGAACCTGGAGGTGTTTTCCAGGCTCTCAACAGAATATTTTCATTCCATGAATTCCTGCAAATGCAAAATTGTTTAGGTTTGTGGAGCTTATTTCAGGGCCTCACACACCTGTGGCCTCTGAGATAGTAGTCTCGGGACTGTCGGCCGCTCTTGCAGCCCTTGGACCTGGGGACCTTTAGCTGACACTAAGCCCAGAATCCTAAGGCCAGTACTAGGGCTACATGAAGTGGACCTTGCTTTTGGCAGCCAGGGTAATGAGTAGGAGGTCCTACAGGGCGTAGGTTCTAGAATGTGCCAAGTCTTGGAGCAAAGAGTTAGCTGATTCTGAACTCCGCAGGTATTTAAAAATAAATATATATATATATTTTTTGTAGCATTTAACCTGCATTGTTTACATTCTCCAGTACCCTTTTTTGAAGTTTAAGCATTGAATAATACATCAAGTGAAGTCTAGATTTATAATATTTGTTACTCTTCCTGGTATAAATACTCTCATCATTGTCAAATGCAAACTACTAAAATGATGGCACTGAATATAAACATGTTAAGATAGCACATCATTATATTTTATTTTCAACATGCTGATACAATAGCAACAAATATGCTCAAGAACTCTCATAATAAAATAAACTTATTGGGAACTGTCAGTTTTTAAAACTTAAAGTTTGATGTAAGTATTTTTTATTTAAAGTATATGTTTTTAAGCATATGCTTTTGTGTTTCCATGCATTCCTGCATGACTAAAACGAAGATTTCTCCTGCCCTTATCAGTGCTTCATTCTCAACAAATAAAAGAACTGATGCAAAAATATAGCCTGCCTTAGAAATAGCTTCCTTGAAATATATCCATGTAAAAAGTCACTTATGAAATCCCATGAATCCTATCTTGCCTTCTTCCACCACTCTCTGTCATCATGATGGTGTTTTTATCTGTCTATTCATAAATGATTGGGTATTTTACGTAAATTGCTGCATATGTTTTGCCTTGGCCCAGTAGCTCAGTGGGTTGGAGAATCATCCCAATATGCCATGGTTGCCAGTTCCATCACCAGTCAGGGCAATTACAAGAATCAACCACGGAAGTTATGAAAGTAATGGAATAAAACAATTGCTGTGTGTGTATGTCTCTACCCCTATTTTCCTCTCACTCTAAAATCAATGTATGTGTTTACTCACCCAATCAGTCTACCAATCAGTCTACACACATGTGAACACCAGCATTGCCCAGGGGCCCCGTGCTGACCAGCAGCCAGGGTTCTCATGAGGGCAGAGCAGGCAATGGTCCAGTGAACAATATGGGAGGTGGTGTTGCTGTCGGTGTAGCAGGTGAGGAACCAGGGCTGAGCTGCACCATCACCCACAGGGAATGATGGGATCCCTGGGACTGAAAGCAAAGAAGCTGGGAGGAGCTTTGAGCTAGGACATGTCCCCTGTGTTCTCTTGCTCCTCCAGTTGTGGGGGTGAAGCTGGGTTATTTCACATTCAGATGGTTGAGAAGCCCAGGTTCCTCTCAGATGGCAAGGTTGGGAGTAGCCATGGCTGCTGGGCAGGTGTGTGTGTGTGGGCAGGCCAAAGCCAAGGGCAGTTGCCAGGGAGAACTGGTGCGGGGCCATGTGTGTGTCTCTGAAGTCCTCCCTATTCCCAGTCCAGGATGGAAAGTCTCTCTGTTCTTTGGGGCCATGGTGAATGGGAAATAGAGAGCAAGCTGTGCTGCAGGAGTTCTGGGGGGTCAGCATGTGCCCCAAGAAAACGTGACCCAAGCAGGGCCAGCCTAGTCCACTGTAATGAAGTGCTCCAGCCATTGCTCTGCCCAGAGGGGGAGAGACGTGTCTCTGCAGAGGCTGATTCCCTCTCTGCCCAACGGGTGGGGCTGCAGGCTGCTGAGCCAGGTGGGCCCCTGCTGGGTTACAACTTTAGCCACTAAAGGATGTTCTAGATATTTATAAATCCAGAGAGAGAGGTGTCCCTGATCGTTTCTTTATGGGTAAACATCTGCCCTGCTGCACTGAGACTGGTCTACTGCCTGCACTGCCCACCCCTCTACACTCTTTTCTGGCTGTGCCTGGGATGTTTCCACTAAAGATAGACATGCTCCTCAAGTGAGTTGATGGACCCTAAACTCTGTGCATAGCACACTGCTGGGGTGTGTGAGTGAAGGAGCAGAGAGGTGGGGGTCTGGGACAGGGCTGGAGAGGGACACGGTCCTTGAGTGGGTGGGCTGAGGGAACGCTCTAGGGATGAGAATTTGAATCAGACTGGATGTAGAGGCAGCAGCCAATTGCGTGCAGAGGTGAGACCTGTAAGTACCAAGGGAATGGACACTGTTGACCCCAACTGTTCCAGACACCAGAGGTATAGAGGCCCCTTCCCTTAGGAGCTGGTATTCTAGTGGAGGACAGCCCACAGACAATGAATGGGACAGCTGAGACAGGTGACAGGATCTCGGGCATAAGGTAAAGCCAGTGGTGGTTAGTGGGGGCCTCCCTGAGAAAATCTGAGCAGCCATGGTAGAGTCCAGTTGGAAAGACTGCTAGCAGATTTCACCCCCTACTCCCCCCATTTGGGAGGTGAAGGGAGGTCACTATGCCTGCTTTGGACAACAGAAATTAGAAAGGGGTTCCTGGCTGGCATGTGGGTGCTGAGGCAGGACTTGACCTTTTCCTCAGGAGGCCTCACAGTTTGCCTCCAGCCCAGGCTGCCTTCAGAAAAGCTGATGGGTAGCCCCTTCTGAAAAATCATTGCCAGCCGAAACCGGTTTGGCTCAGTGATAGAGCGTTGGTCTGTGGACTGAAAGGTCCCAGGTTCGATTCCGGTCAGTGGCATGTACTTTGGTTGCGGGCACATCCCCGGTAGGGGGTGTACAAGAGGCAGATGGTCGATGTTTCTCTCTCATCGATGTTTCTAGCTCTCTATCTCTCTCCCTTCCTCTCTGTAAAAAATCAATAAAGATATATATAAAATAAAATAAAAAGAAAGAAAGAAAGAAAAATCATTGCCACGCCCAGACCGGTTTGGCTCAATGGATAGAGCGTCGGCTTGGGGACTGAAGGGTCCCGGGTTCGATTCCGGTCAAGGGCATGTACCTTGGTTGCGGGCACATCCCCAGTAGGGGGTGTGCAAGAGGCAGCTGATCGATGACTCTCTCTCATCTAACTCTCTATCTCTCTCCTTTCCTCTCTGTACAAAATCAATAAAATATTAAATAAAATAAAAAAAAAAAAAGAAAAATCATTGCCAGAGGGGAATTCACAGTCCTGAATGCACATAAAGAATCCAGGGGCTTAATCATGTTTGCTTATTTATGAGTAAAGGTGCATCTGGAAGGTGCTTCAGTTTACTCACCACAAGGGTAGTTCTCCAGAGGAAAATGACAAATTGTATAAGGAAGCAGTGATGATGGTCAGCTTCCACAGAATTTCAAAATATTGGCTGGAGGACACAGTAATGGGGCAGGGTGTGCAATCGATGAAATACTATGTGAGATCCTGAGGAGCCTTAGACATTTACAAAAAGCTGACTCAGGAAATCATCTTTTAAATCCCAGCACCAGCCTCCATGTGACCCCCAGAGGAGTCTCTGCTTTAAGAAAGACTGCAGCTTGCTGACTCCTGCCTCCTGTGTCACTGGCCATATTTATAGGCATTAAAAAACGGTTTTCACTGAAGAAAGCACAGTTTCTAGTTTCCCTTGGACTCTGCTCACTCTAGTATCTAAAGTTATGATAGAATCCCTCAGAAACAGCATCTTTCATGGGAAAGTTAATTTAATCACTCAAAGACTAACCTAAGTTCAAAAATAAAGAGATGACTTTAATCAGCAACCAACAGATTTAAGGGCTTAAATAAAAACAAGGTGGGGATCATGCTATGACACTAATAGTGTGTGTGTGTTTTTTTGTTTGTTTGTTTTTCTTTTTAGAAATCCTTGACATTGATTCTTTTAGCCTCTTACATGAACGGAGAGAGACTTCCACTGAATTTAGATGATTCTGACAACTGTTCTAGGGATATACTTTTAGATTTAAACATATGTACTTAGGTATTGAAACATAAACAGCTTGTGCTTTTAAATTCTGTCCCTGGGAATTGTTTGTTCATTTGAGTGAGGGAGAGAGAGAAAGAGAGAGAGAGAGAGAGAGAGAGAGAGAGAGAGAGAGAGAGAGAGAGAGAGAGAATAAAAATGAAGCATTGATAGAAAAAGGAAACTTGGATCAATTGCATCCTCTTTGCTTTGTGAACAGGAATTTAATTTACAAACTAGTTAGTTAAGTGCCCTTAGCATGAATCAAACAAGCCATCAATTTTGGGGTGTGCTTTAAAAGAGGATGTTCCAGTTCACTGAGCCCCCTGAGCAGGGTAGCACTTAATTCTTAATTTCCTTTAAGAGATTAAATTAATATGACTCAGCATTTGTGGGATGCCAAACTTTCTGTGCTCTGAAAGGCACATAATAATGGCAGAAAATCTCTCTTTGTCCAATATTAGCTTATTTTGCATTTGCTAACCAAGGAATTTAAAGAAAGTCTGCATGACATAGGGCATCCAGGTAGATGTGTGTCCTGACCTGGACAAAAACCAGTGAATTTTCAGGACAAGGGATGCTGCCCAACCAAATGAAGTGCAATGGAGAGGGAAGAGATTAAACTTGTGTTATTGTTTACTAACTATTGTATTAATTTCCATACCAACAACTCTAAACCTACTTTAGTACACCCTAAATTTACCTCCTGCCCTTCTTTCTGCCTTCCCCAGCTCTAAACACAATCATTTATTTTCCTTTCTTGAAAAAATTTATTTATATTTTTATAATATTAAACACTATAATTTGTGTAAGCCTTAACAAATATTGAACTCTTTCATGCTACAGAATTATTTTGCTATTGAACACAAATTCTTTATATATATATATATTTTAGGTCTAGTAATAATTAATGTCGTTTTCTAATACTTTTTTAAATCGAATTTATTTAAACAATACAACAAAATTTAATCAACAATATAGTTCCCGTTGTTTTCTACTACTTGTGCCCAATGCTCAGGAAGCATTTTAATCCCTCTGTTGTAAAATTCTTGTGATTTTGATGCAAAAAATTCGGTCAATGCATTTTTGAGGCATTCTTCATTACTAAATTTTTTTCCAAGAAGAAAGTTTTGCAAAGAACGAAACAAATGGTAATCGGAAGGGGCAATATCAGGAGAATATGCAGGTTGAGGGAGAACTTCCCATTCCAACTGGCGCAGTTTTTCAGCAGTGATTCTTGCAGTATGCGGTCGTGCGTTATCGTGGTGAAGAATTACACCCTTCCGATTAATCAGCGCGGGTTCTTTTTCTCTTAAAGCTTGGGCTAACCTTTCCAGTTGGGCACTATACACTGCACTTGTAATGGTTTGGTTAGATGGTAAAAGTTCATAATGAAGAATTCCTTTAAAATTCCACCAAACACACATCACTTTTTTCGCATGCAAGTCAGGTTTTGGCGTGGGCTGTGGAGCCTCATTTTTTGTCCAACCATTGAGGCCGCCTTTTCAAATTAACATACAGCACCCATTTTTCATCTCTGGTAACAATTTGCTCTAAAAACTGCAAACGGTTTTGATGAGAGAGGAGCGAACTGCAAATTGTGACTCCTTGATTACGGTTGTTGTTGGTCAACTCATGAGGAACCCATTTTCCAAACTTTTGGACTTTGCCAAGTGTACGCGATTGATTGGAAATTGTTTTCTGAACAATTTAAAGTTGTCGCAAGCTCTTGTTGGGTAATTTGAGGATTTTGCACCAAAAGAGCTTGAAGAGCTTCTTGATCAAAATTGGACATACGGCCTCGACCACTCTTGTCATCTAACGAAAAATTTTCCTCGCGAAATTTCTCAAACCAACGCTGGCATTTTCTGGCGCTAACTGCATCTTGACCAAGAGCACTACAGATGTTTTTTGCAGCCTCACTTGCTTTTCTTCCTAATTGGAACTCGTAAAGCATGCAGTGCCAAATATGCTCTTCATCCGCCATCTTCTTAGCCCTAGTTTTGCAACAAAAACCAAACCAAACACAAACTTTTTCAAGCAAAACTTGTTAATTGCACTTCACACGTTCTGTAGATACCACGTGTTTGAAGGTTATGTCAATACAAGTCAATGCCAAGCAAGATTTTAAACGAATGTTTAAAAACGACATTAATTATTACTAGACCCGAGAGAGAGAGAGAGAGAGAGAGAGAGAGAGAGAGAGAGAGAGAGAGAGAGAGAGAGAGAGAGAGAGAGAGAGAGAGAGAGAGAGAGAGATAATTGATGTTTTACAGAGAGGAAGAGAGAGGGATAGAGAGTTAGAAACATCGATGTGAGAGAATCATCGATCAGCTGCCTCTTGCACACCCCCTACTGGGGATGTGCCCACAACCAAGATACATGTTCTTGAGGGCAATCGAACCTGGGACCTTTCAGTCTGCAGGCCTATGCTCTATCCACTGAGCCAAATTGGTTTCTGCTGAACACTAATTCTTAAGTGAAAATTTTATTATTCTTTATTGCTGAGTAGTATTGTGTTTTATCAATAACCACTTTATCTTTTGATTTGACTATGGTTTTTGCTATTTCCAGGTTTGCGGTATTATGAATAAATTTTCAGGTAATATTAGTTTCAGTTCTTTATATAAATGTATGTTTTACTTATCTGTTATAGTGTAGGTGACGGTTTTACTTTTAAAGACACGGAGAACTGTAAACTGAAATGGTTATTCCCTTTGCCTTTCCAGATACCCACAATGATGAAAATTTTAGTTTTTCTTTATCTCTGTGAGCTCATGCAATATTTAAAATTTTTAAATTGGAGGCCTGAAAATATAGTGTTAACTTGTTTTAAATCCATTCCCCTAAGACATTTAAAAAAGATATATTTTATTGATTTTCTACAGAGAGGAAGAGAGAGAAATAGAGAGTTAGAAACATCAATCAGGTGCCTTCTGCACACCTCCTACTGGGGATGTGCCCACAACCAAGGTACATGCTCTTTACCAGAATCGAACCTGGGACCTTTCAGTCTGCAGGCTGAATGCTCTATCTACTGAGCCAAACCAGTTTCGGCCCCCTAACACATTTTTATGGTGAGCATTTCTTTATGCATTTATTTACACTGCCTTTATCTCTTTGGTTGAAAAGTCTGGTCAGAAAATTTTGCCAGTTTTTAAAATGAGTTAATGATTTATACTATAGACAGATAATTCAGCATCTAAGAAATCTTATTTCTTTCAGCATCCCAGCTTTAATAAGTGTACCCTCAAAATCTTCTGAACTCATGTTGTGAAATCTTTTTTGCATGAAGTCAAGAACTCACATACCTTAGGCAAACCTGAAGCACACCTGTTCTAGGCTGGTTATGCCTGGGACATCCGCTATAAATACAGGTCATGACATGACTTTGCTTACAAGCCTTGGTAAAAAATGTGATGGCCCACAATCACTTTGGTGTTGTTGAGTCAAATCAATCTTAACACTATTCATTTTTAAAATATTTTATTGAAGTTTTAGAGAGAAAGGGAGAGAGAGAAACATCAATGATGAGAAAGAATCATTGTCCATCTGCCTCCTGCATTCCCCCTCCAAGAATGGAGCCGCCAACCTGGGCATGTGCCTTGACCTGATATGGAACCAATGATAACTTGGTTCCTAGGTACATGCACCACCACTGAGCCACACTGACAGTGCACACTGTTCTTTTGTCGTAGTTGTTGACTCTATTCCAGATCTTCCCAGTTTCCCCCATACCACTCCCCCTTTTTCCCCCCCTACCCTGCTGCCACCTCTTCTAGGCTCTCACCACATTATTGTCTATATCCATGGGCTATGCATGTATGTATGTACAGTATTAAATTTATCATTGCTTTTATAGAGTGAAAGAGAGAGGGAGACATAAAAACATCAATGATGAGAGAGAATCACTGATTAGCTGCCTCCTGCATGACTTCACCCCACACTGGGAATTGAGCCTGCAACCCATGTTGTGCCCTGACCAGGAAAGAACCATGACTTTAGGGTTCATATGTCAATACACAACAGTTGACACTCACCAGCTGGGCTTCATTATTTTAAAAAAATATGTGTAGTATACATTGTTGATACTATTACGAATGTCTCAAATTTCCCCCCTGTGTATAAATTCTTGTTGGGTCCCTTGCAGTCCTACTACCCTCTTCCTAGGAGATCTGTTTGTCTTTTGCAGTTAGCCAAGCCTATGGACGCATCTTGTCCCTCCCCAGCCATCACTCACTCTGCCACAACACTTGTATTCACCTAACTCATTGGTTAGGTTTCTAGCTAGGCTAAGCTGTTTAGAAAACTACATTACTCAGAAAGAACTGCACAAGGGTAGGGGGAGCCAAAGGGAATTATGATGTCCACAGATC
Organism: Pipistrellus hanaki; assembly: GCF_964339955.1. Lineage (NCBI taxonomy): Eukaryota > Metazoa > Chordata > Mammalia > Chiroptera > Vespertilionidae > Pipistrellus > Pipistrellus hanaki. The sequence continues at coordinate 7,607,180 of NW_028182304.1, read as the reverse complement.
CAGTTAGAGTGGCACTTCCTCTTTCCTCCTCACAGTGGCCTTTTTAACGCTTTTAGGTCTTTGTTCACAGATTCTCAGGCTACAAGGGACTGGTTGGGAGCAGGGAGAGGCCTGGGAGGCAGCTGCCTGCAGTGCAAGGTATATCTGAGGCGCCTGGAGCCCCAACTGCCCAAGATTGGTGTCTCTGTGCCTCCCGGTTCCTCTCTGTTCACAGTGTCCCTGCAGCCTGACCCCCTTGAACCCTCCAGACTGGGGAGCGGGCCTCTCAGGTCATGCTGCCCAGGTCCCAGTACTCAGGATGGTGAGTCCCTCCTGGTGACACATGGGTGATGGGGAAGAGGGTGAAAGGCAGCAGAGCCACCTTGTGAGGAGGTGATGGTGGGACTGAGCAGGGAGGATTGGGTAAACTCAGGCCTGTTGTGTGTGTAAAGGCAACAATGAGGTGAGCTGTGGTTTTGCACGAGGAGTTTCACTTTCACTCATAGAACGCTGGGGCCATAAATGGTTGTGAAGGAAAAAAAAGAGGGACATTTTCTGAGGTACAGTTCAAACTTTTCCTAACATTGCTCAGTGGAAGAACAGACTAGAAGACAGAGGACAGCGGTTGTGGACAGGAAGGGGGAGTCCTGTGAATGATAAGGGAAGTGGAAGAGTGAGCACTGAGGACTGAGCCCAGAGATCAAACAGGCACCTGGAGGGCACCTGGCCTCTGGGCTGGGAAATGGCCCTGAGGAGACTCAGCCCATAGAGCCTGGTGGTTGCCAGGATCCCAACAGACCATAATCTTTCCACAAAATCCTGTAAATGTAGAATTGATTAATGGGGAACTTCAGAGCCTCACACAATTGTGGCCCCTGAGATAGAGTTCTGGGACTGTCACCAGCTCTTGTATCCCTTGGACCTGGGGACATTGAACAGACACTAACCACGGAATCCTAAGGCCAGGAGTAGGGCTTCATGATGTGGACCTTGTTTCTAACAACCAGTGTAGTGAGTGTGAGGTCCTCCAGACATAGGTTCCAGAATGTGCAAAGAGTAAAGAGTGAGCTGAATCAGGAACTTGCAGGGTATGTTTATAAAAATACATATATATTTTTATTGATTTTAGATGTAGAAAGGATGGGGGGGGGGGGGTGAGAGAGACAGAGCAACAGGGATGAGCAAAAAATAGGTATTGGTTGCCACCTGCAAATATCTACTGTGGATCCAGCCCACAACCCAGGCATGTGACCTCATACCAGTGCATGGGCCTGTGCTCAACAAAATGAGATACATCATCCAGGACAGTATATCACCTTAATACAGGGAATCGTGGTCAAGTTGGTAATGGGAGTAGTCGCTCAGAAGGGACAGTGTGAGCCTGAGGACTGGCTTTCTTCCTAGGGCCACTGTTTGTCAGAAGTGGGTGTCACAACACAGCACAGGGACAGAAATTGTCATGTAGAGTGTGGGGAACAGATAATCGTTTAGCAGGCCAAAACCTTTAAAAGATGAGTGGAGATTAGTAGAGGTCAAAGAGTAATTTAAACAAGATGGGACTAAGGCTGGTACATATCAACTTTTCTAAACTTTCAACAGGATTTTCTTGTTACTCTTGATGTGGCCTGGATGTGGGGAATTGCAGTCAGTGTTGTGTTATTAGCTAGAAGACTTGAGTGGTTATCTGTGAGACTCACTGGGCATGGTGCAGGGGCCATCAGGGCTGGGATTTGAGTGAAGGCTAAGGGAGTGTTTTTGGCTGTGTCTCGTGAAGGGACATAAGTGCAGCTTAATAGGAGGTGGGCTATAGATATTTGAGATCTGGTTGTTGTTCATAATAGTTGAGGTTGAAGGAAATAAACAGTCATGGAGAGAGGCCTACATAGCAGGAATCATGCTGTGTCTATGAGTGTGGACTTTCAGTGTCTGGGCAGTGCTTGATCCTGATTCAATATGGCAACCATCCTCTGGACCATACATGCTGACTAATTAGTAAAAGGCCAGGAGATGCTGATGGGGGCTGGAGCTATGGAAGTGCAGGTTTGAGAGAGGTGTGGTAGAAAGAATGATGTGCACTCAGAGAGGGAATGTGAATTTATGGCCTCAGCACCATGACATTGACATAGGAGTGACTGAAGGAAGAGTCTATTTCTGGTGGTTCCTGGATATAACAATAAGGTGGGCTTCTAGGTAATTGCCTGTAAATAGAGGTGCTTGTGTGCTAAATTCTAGGTTAAGAGCTTAGGTGTCATTTAACTAACCACCTGCCTTTTGTTGTTGGTTTGACTCACTGGTTGAAAGGAATGAGATAGCATTCATCAGTATTACCCAGCCTTGCAAATCTACACTGGCATAGGTAAGGAAGAAGGGTAAGAGAAGTATATTTTGGAGGTGGTGTAGTATAATTTTGGAAAAGAAGGTGATTAGGAAAATTTCTATCCACAACATAGCATATTTGCATTAACTTTGAAGTTGTGCCTCTGGGAAGGAAGCTGTGTCAGATGAGTGTTGTTCAAAGAACTATGTGCAGCAGGTAGTACAAAGCAATGGCCTCACCACATTGGGATTGGGGTCAAGAGGGTGAAGTGTGATGCCATGTTTTTGGTGTCTTTGAGGAACAATCTGAGGGACTACAATGCTATCTTCTGAGAAAACAGTATCAAATCACTCACACTGTCTTTATGGCCAATATCCCTCACTAATCTATGCTTTTGACACCCAATCTATTGAGACAGTGTGGTGTACATGGGAGAGACAGAGCTTAGGTATCTTCTATCTGCCTTAATTGCCTTAATTGTTGTTGGAAGAAAAATATCACCAGGAATATAAGAAGACAGTGGCTTTCATGGAATGAAGGCCTGGCATTTTCTCAAATGTGAATTGTGGAAAGAGAAGATGGGATTGGAGGGTGGTTAGTAGGATAGACTTATAATATTGAAAGTGACTCTGATCATGAGCTGTACTGTCTCCATTATGACAGGATGTGAACTTTCAGGATGTGGCCATTACATTCTCACAGGAGGAATGGGGGCTCCTTGATGATGCTCAGAGACTTGTATTGCGATGTCATGATGGAAGTGTATGCACTTGTACCATCTGTAGGTAAGACCTTCATGTTGTCCACTGTCCTGAGGTGATGATTTCTCTTCCTTTATTCCTCAGGCATAACTTTCTCTCTTCCACAGCCAGAACATTGCCTCTGCTAATTTCCCCCACTGTCCTCTGTCAAGTGTGCTGTGACTGCCAGTCTGAACAAAGGACTCCACTATCATCCATAACACCTGTTATCTCAAAAAGTACATTAAGTGTTAAGGAGTCAGGCGTCTTGCAGTGAGCTTAGTGGGTCCCAGTTTGCACTTTCTCTTCATGGGAAGCTGACAATGTCCACGTGCATGGCTTCAACTTCTGCACTCTTTCTCTAGGGAAGGGTTATTTGTGGCAGCTTCTGCCATGTTATGGTTTTTACCAACATGAACCATGGGCTGTTCTTGTAAGGCCCCCGTTCAAATGTAATATTTTCTTCCCTGAATACTATAGCAAGGTGTGTGGCTCATGCCCAGTGCTGACTGCTCACTACTTCATCACCTGTTCCTCTGCACTGGTGCCTCTGCAGTATTCTACAACATTGACTTGCACATGTGTTATGAGTTGCACTTACATATGTTAAGAAGTTTTCAAAACCCTCTATTCCTTTATTGAGTTTTACTTGAAGTAAGATGGGACCGACCTCTTGCCCAGCTCTCCCGGTCCCCAGCAGATAAGCCATGGTGAATGCTGTTAGTTAATGGAAGAGTTGGAGATCCATATTCTAATCCATGTGGTTCTTCCCCTATTTGTGTCATACTTCTGTTGAGGCCTCTATCTTGGGATCTTCATTATCTCAAAAAAGTCACAAGAGCCCCTATTCATCTTTCCTGCACATCTCTTATTTTCAAACAATTTCATGGAACCAACGTGTAATATGTAACACACTTTTACAATGAGACTTCCCCCTGTCACACAATCAACATTCATTTTCTCACCATTTCTCACTTTTCAGGTTGTTGGCATAAAATGGATGATGAGGAGGCCTGTTCTGATCATAGTGTATCTATACAAGGAGAGTCACAGGACAGGGCTTCTAAGACAGCTCAAGCCACCCAGAGGACCCTTCTGTCTAAGCAGTGTTTCTCTATGTTACAACATATTTTGCACCTAACTGGTTCACATTCAGCATACTTTGAGCAGAAAGCCTTCTGTAGTGATGCATTAGTTGGAGACTTATGTTTCAGTGCATACCCTCACCAGCAGCAGAGGAATGAATGTGGAGAGGAGGCCTGGAAACAAGCTATGGACAGGGCATCCTATGTGAGCAGGTAAAGCTTCTACTTATCTGTGGTGCCTTCAACTAGATGGCAGGTTGGAGAAGCTTTGCGATACAACTCATAGCTTCCCCAGCACCAGGCCAGTCTCAACACCGAGGAGCTACAATATGACAGTGAGGTTTCATAGGAATTTCTTGATTGGAAAAGTCATAACCGGTGGGGTGACTGTGAAAATGCTGCCAGCCACATCCTGATGGTTGTTCAATGTCAAGGTGAATTTTCTGGAGCAATGATTTATGTGTCAGAAATGTAGGAAAGTATTTAGACAATTCTTTAACCTTGTTGGACATAAGAGAGTTCATCCTGGAGAAGAGATACATTAGTGTAGTGAATGTGGGGTTTCCTTCCACTTAGCTTACCTCCCTGTACACCTCAGAGTTCACTCTGGAGAGAAGCCATATGAGTGTACTGAATGTGGGAAGCCCTACAGAGAAAGGAGTACATTCATTAAACACCAGGGAGTACATACTGGAGAGAACTCATATGAATATACTGATTTGGGAAGTTTTTAATTGCAAATCTAACCTTATTAAACATCTGAAAGTCCACACTGGAGAGAAGCCATATGAGGGTACTGAATGGCAAATCCTTCAGTGAAAGAACTACATTAATTAAACACCAGAAAGTTCACACTGGGGAGAAGTCATTAGTATAGTGAATGTGGAAAGTCCTTCAGTGAAAAAGTGCACTCATTAAACATCAGAGAGTTCACACTGGGAAGAAGCAATATTAGCATACTGAATGTGGGAAGTCCTTTTACCAAAAATCTAACCTTTTTATGCATTTTAACCATTTTATTCACAGTGGAGAGAAGCCATATAAATGCAGTGAATGTGGGGTTTCCTTCCATCGAAGAACTCACCTCAGTATACACCAGAGAGTTCACACTGTAGAGAAGCCATATGAGTGTACTGAATGTGGGAAGTCTTTTAGCCTAAAATCTCACCTTATTATACATCAGAAAGTCCACACTGGAGAGAAGCCATATGAATGTAGTGAATGTGGGAATTCCTTCAGTGAAAGAAGTGAACTCATTAAACACCAGAGAGTTCACACTGTGTAGAGGCCATATGAGTGTACTGAATGTGGGAAGTCTTTTAGCCAAAAATCTCACCTTATTTATTTTTTTTAAAAAATATATTTTATTGATTTTTTTACAGAGAGGAAGAGAGAGAGATAGAGAGCTAGAAACGTCGATGAGAGAGAAACATCGACCAGCTGCCTCTTGCACACCCCCTACCGGGGATATGCCCGCAACCAACGTACATGCCCTTGACCGGAATCGAACCCGGGACCCTTTAGTCCGCAGACCGACGCTCTACCACTGAGCCAAACTGGTTTCAGCAATCTCACCTTATTAATCATCTGAGAGTCCACACTGGAGAGAAGCCATATGAGTGTAGTGAATGTGGGAAGTCCTTCAGTGCAAGTAATACACTCACTAATCACCAAAGAGTTCACACTGGAGAGAAGCCATATGAGTGTACTGAATGTGGAAAGTCTTTTAGCCAAAAATCTCACCTTATTAATCATCTGAGAGTCCACACTGGAGAGAAGCCATATCAATGTATTGAATGTGGGAAGTCTTTCAGCAAAAAATCTCACCTTATTAAACACCAAAGAGTCCACACTGGAGAGAAGCCATATGAGTGTATTGAATGTGGGAAGTCCTTCGGTGAGAGAAGTGCACTCAGTAGACACCAGAGAGTTCACTCTGGGGAGAAGCCATATGAGTGTACTGAATGTGGGAAGTTCTTCAGTGACAAAAGTGTACTCGGTAAACACAAGAGAGTTCACACTGGGGAGAAGCCATATGAGTGTACTGAATGTGGGAAGTCCTTCGGTGAGAGAAGTGCACTCAGTAGACACCAGAGAGTTCACACTGGAGAGAAGCCATATGAGTGTACTGAATATGGGAAGTCTTTTAGCCTACAATCTCACCTTATTAAACATCGTAAAGCCGAGACCGGTTTGGCTCAATGGAGAGAGCGTCGGCTTGGGAACTGAAGGTTCCCTGGTTCGATTTCGGTCAAGGGCATGTACCTTGGTTGCGGGCATATCCCCAGTAGGGGGTGTGCAAGAGGCAGCTGATCAATGACTCTCTCATCGATATTTCTAACTCTCTATCTCTCTCCCTTCCTCTCTGTACAAAATCAATAAAATATATATTTAAAAAAAAAAAATCGTAAAGTCCACACTGGAGTGAAGCTGTTATGAGCACTGAATGTGGGAAGTCTTTTAGCCAAAATCTCACCTTATTTCACGTCAGAAAGTCCGCACTGAAAAGAAGCCACATGAGTGTACTCAATGTGGGAAGTCCTTCAGTCAAAGAAGTACATTAATTAAACACCAGAGAGTTTGCACTGGAGAAAAGCCATATGAATGTATTGAATGTGGAAACTCCTTCAGTGGAAAAAGTCCACTAAGTAAACACCAGAGAGTTCACACTGGAGAGAAGCCATATGAGTGTATTGAATGTGGGAAGGCTTTTAGCCAAAAACCTAGTCTTATTAAACATCTGAGAGTTCACACTGGAGAAAAGTGTTAAATGTACCGGGAATGTTTTCATTTTATTCAGTTAGAATAACAACATTGAAGGTAACTGGGACCTATTTTTTTTTATTATTATTATTTAAACCTTTTTAATGGAACATAAACTGTACTATATTCCTCATGTGTTTCTAGTACAAGTGAGGATTGAAGGGCATGCCCAGATCTACTACCTGATACATTTCGACCTGAAGAGATTTTTAAAAAAATATATTTTATTGATTTTGTACAGAGAGGAAGGGAGAGAGATACAGAGTTAGAAACATCAATGAGAGAGTTATCGATCAGCTGCCTCTTGCACACCCCCTACTGGGGATATGCCCGCAACCAAGGTACATGCCCTTGACCGGAATCAAACTCGGGACCCTCCAGTCCCCAAGCCGACGCTCTATCCACTGAGCCAAACCGGTTTGGGCTGAAGAGATTTTTTAATTGGATTATGCTCTTGTGAATTGTTTTATTTTCTAATTCACCAACCTGAAAATTGCTTACTGTACTCTATTGTAGTTTATGATTTTTTAGAAAAGATATTTTTCTTTAGTGCCTTGTTTTTTTGTTTTTTTTTTTGTTATTTTCCCTTCTAGCAATGATTGTCAAGCACAATTATGATCTATCATCATAGAGTTAACATAATGTTTGAATCCCAACTTTTCTTGCTTTAGGAGCGACAGCATAATACTAGAAAATTACTCTTTGGCCAATATTGTCTTATTCTGCATTGCTGCCGATGGCCTTAAATGAAAGACTGCTTGACTTTGTGGTTCCAATTTGCATGTTTGATCCCAGCACATATGGGGATGTAGGAGGCATCTGATTTTTTTCTCTCTCATATTGATGTCTCTCTCAATATCTCTCTTCTCCCCCTTCCCTTGCACTCTCTCTCTCTCAAAATATCCTTAGATTAGGATTACCAAAAAATCCAAACATTCACTCTGGTGCCCTGAGATGTGGCCTCTGCCTGCACAGCTCACCTTTCCTAACTCTTTCCTGCCTTTGCCTGGGATGTTCCCACTCTAGCTGGGCACACTGTGTCCTTCCCAGGGTTTGGAAGAGAGGAGCCCAGGCACGGCCCTAGGAGGAATTTGGGTTCTGTGTCTGCCTGAGATGTGCTGGCCAGGGCTCTTCTAACTCAATCCAGACTGCTTCTCCCCACCCCTTAGGCACCTTCCAGCTGCAAATGAACCTACTTCTGTATCCGGGAGAATCCCCCTGATGCTTTGGACCCCCAAATCAGTTCACTTAGAAAGTCCTGCCTCCAGCCAACCCACTCACACCACTGAAACCCACTAGTGTTTACGTCTCTTTTTTCCATTTAGGGGTTAATTTGCACTCTAATTTTATCAAAAATAAAGCATTCCTCTCCCACTCCCTTAACCACACAGACATGGATGTTACAGGAAATGGTGCTGTGTATTTTCAGTGGTGAGAACATTCTGTAATACAAGCATTTTCTGAAGGAGTGGCTGGGTCTCAATAAAATTCCACATTCTGAGGATGAGATGTGGTTGGTGTGTCCCCTCCCTAAGTTTTTCCTGTGCATAGAAGACCTGAAATGAGGTGATAGTTCCTAGTTTGTGGAGAATAGTGTGCTGCTGGGATATGTGGTTGAGGGGGCAGAGGGTTTCAGTGCCTGTGAACGTGCTTCTGCCACCTCTTGGGCCAGGTTCCTTGAATGGGTGGGCTGAGCGAAGGCTGTAGGGATGAGAACTTGAATCAGGTTGGATGGAGGGTCAGCAGCCATGGGTGGGCATAAGGGACACATATAAAGACCGAAGCTGTGATACTGTTGAGCCCAACTTTTTCAAATGCTGTAAATGCAGAGTCCTCTGTCCTTGAGAACTGGCATCTAGTGGAGAACAGTCCACAAAGAATGGACCAGGATATCTGTTGACTGGTAACTGCAGTATGGGGGAAGGTAAAACTAGCATTGGTCAGTGGGAATTTCACTGAAGAAATCTGTGAAGGGCTGGCAGGCTCCAGGTGGGAGCCTCCAGGGAACATGCCCTGTGCATTTGCAAGCTGTATTAAGTCACTCTGGCTGCTTTTAACAGCAAGGATCAGAAAGAGGTAAAAAATAAATAAACGGTGGCAAATTAGGCAGTAGTATTGTGCATCTTGTCCTGAGCCAGATTGAAAATACAACTAAATCAAAGAACATCCACTTAGTATTAACAAGTTAGATGTAGCTGAGAAGACCAAGGAAGGGCAGAGGACAATGGCAAGAGCTGGGAAATGGATTTTCGAGAGCCAGTGGGTCTAGAGGGTGAGGAGAAAGCAGTGTTGCACCAAAGCTGTGTCCCTTCACGAGGTGGGTAACATCCAAATGCATAATGGAAAAGCCACGGGGCAGGTGGATGCTGGGGAAACTAACGAAAGGCAAAAGCCCCAAAAGGCTGCCTCCTGAAAGGAGGGCCAAACAGTGTGGTGCTGTGGAGAGACAAAAATGCAGTTTCATTGTTCTGGATTGGTTTTGTCTTTGTTTTTATACTCTCTAAACCCAGAACACAGGACTTTTCTATTGCAAACACTCACCTGAGGCTTTGGAGCTGGGGGAGAGGCACAGGCTTAAGGTACCTGAGGAGGAAAGCAGGGCAGAAAGACATAGCCAAGAGTCCTGCATTGGGACATTCTTTTTACTATAATATTTTTATTTTTAAAATTATTACATAAGTCCCTGCCACCCCTTCCCATTGGCCTCTCCCTACTTGCTCCTACCCAAAAGCACATGCACTCACCCTTTTGCTGTCTATGCCAACTGTTTATGCTCATGCACACATACAAGTCTTTCGGTTGATCTTGGACACCCTCCCCTCCTGGGCCTTCCCTCTTAGTTTGGATGGTCTGTTCAATGCTTCTGTGACACTGGCTCTATTTTTGTGAATCAGTTTATGTTCATTATATTGCACAAATCAGTGAGATCATGTGATATTTATCTTTCTCTGAAGGTTTTATTTCCCTTAGCATAATGCTGTATGGGTCCATTGATGCTGTTGCAAATAATAAGATTTCCTCCTTTTTTACAGCAGCATAATATTCTGTTTGGATGTATCACAGGTTTTTAATTGACTCATTTGCTAATGGGCATTTAGGCTGTTTCCAAATTGTTGCTCTTATAACTCCCATTGTGCTGCTATGAACATAGGGGTGCATATATGCTTTCTGATTGGTGTTTCTTTTTTTATCTATATTTTATTGATTTTTTAAAATATATTTTCATTGATTTTTTACAGAGAGGAAGGGAGAGAGATAGAGAGCTAGAAACGTCGATGAGAGAGAAACACCAATCGGCCGCCTCCTGCACACCCCCCACTGGGGATGTGCCCGCAACCAACACACATGCCCCTGACTGGAAACGAACCTGGGACCCTTCAGTCCTCAGACCGACACTCTACCACTGAGCCAAACAGGTTTCAGCTTTGATTGGTGTTTCTAACTTTTGGGGATATATTGCTAGAAGTGTGACATACTTAATCTTCCAAACCTAAGAGCCCATTTCTCCCCAGAAGAGATATCCCATCCCATTAGGCTCAGGGTAGGAGATACTTCCTGCTACACCCTGCATTTTCAGCTTAACAGAAAAAAAAGAGGCAGAGGCCAAGCTTATGGGTCTGAATAATCCCAAAGAGACTTAAGTGTCAGTATAGGAAGAGGGACTGGTCCATCCTTCTATTCTTGGAATCCTATCTAATAAAAGAGCAATATGCAAATTAACCATCACTGCACTACAACTACAAGCCACACCTATCAGTCAATCAGTACCGACTATGCAAATTAACCCAAGGAAGATGGCTGCAGCCAGAGAGAGAGATCAGGAGGGAGGCTTGACATTCGCATGCCAGGAGGGGAGGAGAGGGAGCAGCACGCACTGGAGGCCTGCAGTTGCACAGATACACAAACCCCTGTGTCGCAGCAGGAGGATGTCAATCGGGTCCACCATGGTGGCTGTCCCTGCAATCGCTCACCTTCTGGGCCAGGAGGCGGGACTTGCACAGCCACTCCTCGGCACTGATGACCTGCAGGTGCTACTTCAACTTGTCCCACAAGCTACAGTTGGCACAGTCACAGCTGCCACCATCACCATGTGGGGAATATATGCTGCCCCCCAGTGACCCACCTCCTCTGCCAAGAGGCTCTTCGTGTGTGCTGCACACAGGCCCAGAGCAGCCTGGCAGGGGCGGGATGCCTGCCAGTTCTGCCCACTGGCTGCTTTGCACCTCCATGTGTTGCCCATGCCCAGAGTTTGCTGGCCAAGGCTTTGAAGGCAGGCATCTTGCCCCACTTCGTCCACCGGCCTCTCCGTGTCTGAACACGCTGACCATGGACCTGGAGCCAGGAGCCTGGCTTCCTTGCCTTGGGCAGTGCTCTCTGGGCTGGTAGGCGGTCTCCCGCCCCACCCACTGGAATCCCTGAGCCTCCGAGTGCAGCACACTTGCCTAGAGCAACCAGGACAGGGACGGTGCCTGCCTTCCTTGGCTTGCCGAGGAACCCAGGAGTCCCACCCACTCCCAGCCACTTGGTGCCTGCCAACCCATAGGCCTGGCAGAATTCTGGGACCCAGGATGCTCAGGGCCTATTGTGCTGGCCTACAAGCTAGGAGCAGTCTGGTTCACCAGGATGTTCTCAGGAGCCTAGGCCAATCAGTGTCTGCATATGCAAATTAACCTGCCAAAGATGGTGGGTTAATTTGCATACTCCTGATCCGCTGGTGGGTGTAGTGAATGTACAGTGGTGCCTCACATAAAGAACGCCTCGCACAGCGAACGCTGCACACAACGAACTTCATTTCATGATTCATACAACGAACTTCGTTTCACACAACGAAGTCGCCCAAGCTTCCACGACCGCTTTGCCCGAGCTTCCACGATCGCTGCCGATGTATTGCATCCTTCCGCGCAGGCACTGCAGGCAGTCGTTAGTCACTGCGCTTAACTTAAGCACGTATCGCGGCAATCGTTCTTCATTATGAATTAAATCATGCACGTATCACGGCAGTCGTCCTTTTAAGTTAAACTCAATACACTGTATCCGGATTCAGCTGAAGCAAACAGGATCAACGATCTTTACTCCGATACTCTTGTCCGTTATTTCCGGCAGATGTTGGAGAAAAGAGAAAAACAAACGACTTTGGACAGGTTTTTCATGAAACCATCGGCCAAAAAGCAGAAAATGGATGAAGATGTGCAAGATTCGGTAGACTCTACTTAGTCTGTCTTAAAATTAAAAAGTGTGTTTTTTTTAAAAAAAATTATGTTTTTAGATGTATCTGAATAAAAATAATAAAAAATTTATCTTTTTTTATGTCATCTTAGCATATGCTACAGAACGAATTATTTTTTTTAACATGTATTATGGGAAAACGCGTTTCACATAACGAACTTTTCACATAACAAACTTGCTCCTGGAATGAATTAAGTTCGTTGTGAGGCACCACTGTATGCTCAACTTACATGTTTCTCTTTAATTATATAGGATATATATATATATATATACACACACACACACACATATAGTCTCTGTTTGCAATATTACAATACATAATTCTCAGCAATATTTATGAAAATTCCAACAGACTTCAAAAGAGCCATGTGCTATTAAGAATAAAATTTTATACACTGGTGTCATTTGTTGTAAGACTCTGAGGTTTAAATGGAACCACCAGAGAGGAAAGATGGCAGCAGAATAGACAGACATGCCCTGAGGCTTGTCCCGGAGCAGGTAGAGTGAGCAGCTGAAACAAGTGGAATTCAGCCCAAATTTGGCGAGGAGATGCAGTTGGTGAGATACTTTGCACCGGGGAAGGGCAGAGGTCCCCTGGATAAAGGTAAAATCAGGGATCTAGGCAAGAGAATCTGCCAAGCCTCTGTGGCTAGAAGGTCAGGGGGAATCTACAGGGTCCTAGGCCGAATCCCTGAGAACAGGCACAGCATCTATCTGTGAAAAAAAAAAAAGGACCACGGACTCTGAGGTGGTGGATTTGGGATTGGAGTTTGGATTTTGGATCTGAGCTCAGCGGCAGCTCTGAAAGGCTGGCCGGACCTTACAGTGCTGGCAAGAGAGGAGCTGGTGAGGACAAGGTCCCTCCTTGCACTGGGGCCTGTGCCTTTCCCCACTGAACCTGGTTCATGGGACCTTTCGGATACAGACACTTACCCGTGGCTGAGGGACAGGAGGAGGTGTGGGCTTGTGGAATCTGGGGAGAGTAGGCAGCAGTCCAGGGGAGGTAGTAGTGGTCTAGTGCTGAGTCATATCTAAGCCTCCATCACTATTTTCTCCCGAGAGATAGCCCCTCCCTCCAGTCTCCAGGCAACCAATATAGCCACACCCAGATCACACCTTGAATAATACAAGGAATCTGAATACTCCCTGAGGACATAGGATAGGCCTAAAGAGGAAGCTTTAGCCCCACCAAGTGAAAACTGACTGGGCCTTTGGAGGTCAAATGCCTTAAAGATGCTGACCTGCTGAGCTTGGCTTGATACAGGGCTCAACCAGGTTGCTCCATGCCCTTCTGTGTCTGGCCTGAGTCATGGACTCGGAGACTTCTGGTTCCTGTGCAAAATGACTCTGCCAGCAGCACATCCAGGGGACTGAGTGGGCTGTTGATGGCTCCTTGGAAATAGTTGTGAGCTCTCGCTCTCGCTCTCTCCTTTCTCTCTGGTTAACCCTCAATTGAGGATATTTTTCCATTGATTTTTGAGAGAGTGGAATGGTTGCCTCCAGCACACACCCAGACTAGGGCTGGGAACCAGCAACCAGGTACATGCTCTTCACTGGAATCGAACCCTGGACCTTTCATTCCACTGGCGGATGCTCTATCCACTGAGCGACACCAACAAGGCCTAGAGATGGTTGCTCTCCATGCAAGTGACTGTGGGCTCAATGCTCCTGGGAGGCCAGCGCCCTATTGACGATATTGATCAGACAGTGACGCAGTAGCCAGGACTCCAGGCAGATGGCACCCAGAGCATGGCACGGGGACAGAAGGAAGCACCCAGCAGCCCTGGGCCTCTTCCTCCAAGCCAGGTCCCTAGGTCTGTTTGCTCCCCCCATAGGCGCCTCTTGGAGCGTCCCTTGCCCAATGGCGCCAGAGGTGGGCACTGTTGCCTGTGAGTGGGACTAGGTGAAGTCCCAGAAGCTCGGGTAAGTAGTGCCTGTCTCCCCACCCAGGACCATCCCACAGTCTGGCACATCTCAGCTTGTGCGCACCCCAAAGCGCAGTGTGACCCTGCTCCCAGCTTCCCAGGCTGATCCTCAGGGTCCCCAGGCCACAATGTAAGGGGGCGGTGCCAGCGGCCTCATTTGCATGCGCCGGGACTAGGCCAATGGGCAGAGCGGGTGAAGGGCGGGGAAGAGTGACCATAGCCCAGGCGGTGGCCATAGCCCAGGCCCTGGAGGCGGGCGCCCCGGAGCCCCGCTCTGCAGGGGGATGGACCCTGGCGCCCTTTCCCTGCGCGGAGGGCCCGCCCGGCCTGGCCCAGAGCAGAGACCATGCTGCTCCGGGGGCGCCAGGCCGTGCTGTCTGTGGGGAGACTGAGGAAGCAGTTACTCAAAGCCAGCAAGGTGGGGAGCGGGGTCCCCAACGCTCCAGATCTGCCCACCTACGTGTGTGCGCGGGGTGTGGGGGGGGGGGGGCGTAGAGGAGGGTCTGGAGAAGGAGAATGTGGCCAATGGCAGGGTCTCCGCGTGCAGAAGGGGAGCGACCAGGGACCCAGCTCGTATCTCCCCTCCCCGCCCCCCATCCCACGCAGGGAGTGCGGGTTCCTGGGCACATGCGGGCGAGGACCCTGTGTCCTGCCCCCTTCGGGCTTGGCGCTCCCCGCACGTGGGCCTGGCGATGGACCTGCAGGACTGGGGGCCAGGGTTCCCCACCACCTTCCTTCCTCCCCTTCGTCTCTCCAGATCTCCCTGGCCTGGCCCCCAGGTCGGGGACACCTAGACAGACGAGTCAATAGTGTTAGACACGCCGCCACGCGCACACACAGGATAGCAGAGGACAAGGCTGGGGCGGCCTGGAGAGCTTCCTGGAGGAGGAGGCTGTCTTGGGAGAATAAATAGGAGGAGCAATCGGGGGTTGGTTGGGGGCTGGAGGAAAGGAAGAAGGGCGTTCTGTGCTGAGGAAACAGGAAAATTGACCTGCAGGCCTGAGATTGGTGTGTGGACACTGTTGTGTGTGGACAAACCAATTTGTATTCCAATCCTGCAGCCTCTTCTGGCCACGGCAGGGCTCACCCTGTAAAACCTGTCCTATCCCTGCACCCCTGGACCTGCCCTCGCCTCTCCCTCCCCACAGCCCCCCAATGTTGCTAGAACCAGGTGAGCGACATCCTTTGGAATACACATACCTGAGGTCTAACCCTGCACCTCCCACAAATTGGCTCCCGAAACGCTGCTGGGATGAGCGGCTTCTCTTCTTGTTGTCTCAGTCTGAAGCCTAGGCCCTCTCTGCCCTCAATCTCTCCCCTTCCCTGGATGCTGCCTGGGGGATGTTGGGGTTCCAGCTGGGGGCCCTGGGTGGACAGGGCTGTCCTTCTGGGAGATGGTCCTACTGGAGAGTCTATGGGAAGGGGAGATGGATTCCCTGCTGATCCTGAGCACTCTGAGGAGTCTCTGGGGGCAGGCGCATCTGCTGACCTGGGACACAGGCTGTGAGGCCAAGACAAGGGCTGCAGCCTAAATAGGATTTAAAAATATCAGTGCAGACCTTACTGGTCTGGCTCAGTGGGTAGAGTGACGACCTGCACACTGAAGGGTCCAGGGTTCCATTCCTGGCCAGGACACATGCCTGGGTGCTGGATCCACTGTGTGGGGTGTACAGAAGGCAGCTGATCCATGATTCTCTCTCATCATTGATGTTTCTCTCTCCCTCTTCCTTTCTGTCTGAAGCCAGTAAAAATACATGTATAAAACAATGAACAGCCGAAACCAGTTTGGCTCAGTGGATAGAGCGTCGGCCTGCTGACTGAAAGGTTCCAGGTTCGATTCTGGTCAAGGGCATGTACCCTGGTTGCGGGCGCATCCTCTGTGGGGGTTGTGCAAAGGCAGCTGATGGACGTTTCTCATCGATGTTTCTAGCTTTCTATCCCTCTCTCTTCCTCTCTGTAAAAACTCAATAAAATATATTGTTTTAAAAATCAAACAATGAACGCATACACAAGTGAAACAAAACGATGTTTATCTCTCTTTCCCTTTCTCTCTCTAAAATCAATGAATATATATAAAAAAATAAACAAGGAAATTAAAAAAAAAAAAGGCTGTATCAGAGTGGTGTGTGTGTGTGTGTGTGTGTGTGTAAGAGATAATTAGTGTCAGATACTTTGATCACAAATCAATGTATATTATACTTATTTGTCTTTATTTCTGCAGGTAATTAGTGAAGAAACAAATGGCATTGAAGGCACCAAACTAGATGACCACTTTCTTGACATGGAAAGGGTAAGAGCGTTTTTATGTCAATTGTGTGAAGAATGTGAGTCTCATCACATGATCTCACTCCGATGTGGAGTCTAAGTAACAAAATACCAAACTGATGATCAGAGTGGATGTGCACATGGAAGCAGGGAACAGAGTGTGGAACCTCGGAGGGAAGGCAGGGGAGGTAATCAGACCAGGACCTTGCATGCATCTGTGCATGGCCCAGGAACGCAGACAATGGAGTGGTGAGGGCCTGGGTCAGTGGGCAGCAGTGGGCTGGAGGGGAAAAAGGAGAAAAAGTGGACATAAGTAATAATTTCAACAATATGAGTTCTTTTTAAAAAGAGAGAAAGAAATGTAGGAAAACATTTTTTTAAAAAAAAAACAGATTTGCCTGTAGTTGTGAGATGAGACACACCAATACTATGAAGAGAGTGGAGTCTAGGATGCTCATACACAGGTGTAGATCCTGTGACCCAAAAGGCAGATTTTTCCCAGGTCTAAGCCCAAATGAGGAACCTTGATTATGAAGGAGCCTGGATGTAGCTCACTGGTTCCCTCTAGTGGATAAAATTCAGAATGCTCGCTATATGCTAGAGGCCCTGTGCACAAAATTTGTGCAAGGTTAGGGGGCCTAGGCCTGGCTGGTGAATGAGGCTAATCTGTGGGGTGATGGGGGAAGGGGCTTCCACTGGCACCCACCTTGGCTGGCTTGGGGTCTGCGGGCTGGGAGCAGCTCCTTCATTGAGCATCTGCTCCCTGGTGGTCAGTGCGCATCATAGTGACTGGTCATTCCGCCAGTTGTTTCACCTTTTGTTCGATTTGCATATTAGGCCTTTATTATATAAGATATGCATTTTTTATTGACTTCAGAGCAGAAAAGAAAGGGAGATAGAAACATCAATGATGAAAGAGAATCATGGATTGGCTGCCTCCCCCACGCCCCTCACTGGGGATCAAGCCCATGAGCCAGGCATGTGCCCTGACCTGCGTCATGGCCTCGAATTTGACCAGGAATCAAACTGTGACCTCCTCATTCATAAGCTGATGCTCAACCACTGAGGCACACCGGCTGGGCAAGTTGGGCAGTCTTGGGAAGCAATTAAAAAGCCCCAGCATGTGGTTATGCGCCTTGGAGAGTCAGAATGTATTTCTAGTCTGAGATCCTCATATGGACACATATTTAGGCCCCCTGGCTGTGTCTCCTGGGCACGACAGCTGAGTAAAGCATCACCAGATCCTGGTGCTGCCCTCAACTGGCCTGAGGGCCTGTGTGGGTGTGTTTGTCTTTTCTGACTATGACACAGGGTGACACCCAGAGCGCTGATCACATGGCATTTCTGTTATGGGGAACATCCATGCATGAGAAAGCATTGGAGGATTACAATGGGACTCCTTTTTTTTTTTTTTTTTTTTTTTTTAATGCGTTTTGCCTCACTGGTGTTGCTCAGTGGTTAAGTATCAACTTATGAGCCAGCTCATGGTTTGATTCCTGGTCAGGAAACATGCCCAGTTTACGGGCTCAATATCCTGTGTGTAGCATGCAGGAGACAGCCGATACATGATTGTCTCTCATCAGAGATGTTTCTATCTCTCTCTCTCCCTCTCCTTCCTCTCTGAAATCAATAAAAAGATCCTATATAATAAAAGGGTAATGTGCAAATTGACCAAATGGCTGAACGACTGGTCGCTATGACATGTACTGTCAGCCAGGGGGCAGACGCTCAATGCAGTAGCTGCCCCCTGGTGGTCAATGCACTCCCACAGGAGAGTGCCACTCAGGCAGAAGCCACGCTCACAACTGGCCAGCCTCTCCCACCTCCTTGGCAGCACTAAGGATATCTGACTGCCAGCTTAGGGGGCCTAAGCCGCCAGTCAGACATCCCCCAACGGCTCCCAGACTGTGAAAGGGTGCAGGCTGGACTGAGGCCCCGTCCCACTCAGTGCACGAATGTCCTACACCAGGTCTCTAGTGTGTGTGTGTGTGTGTGTGTGTGTGTGTGTGTGTGTATAAATATATATATATATAATGTGTTTCTTTTAATCCTCACCCAAGGATATGTTTTATTGATTTTATTTTATTTTTTAAAAATATATTTTAGCCGAAACCGGTTTGGCTCAATGGATAGAGCGTCGGCCTGGGGACTGAAAGGTCCCGGGTTCGATTCCGGTCAAGGGCATGTACCTTGGTTGCAGGCATATCCCCAGAAGGAGGTCTGCAAGAGGCAGCTGATCGAAGACTCTCTCTCATCGATGTTTCTAACTCTCTATCTCTCTCCCTTTCTCTCTGTACAAAATCAATAAAATATATTAAAAATATATATATATATTTTATTGATTTTTTACAGAGAGGAAGAGAGAGAGATAAAAAGTTAGAAACATCAATGAGAGAGAATCATGGATCAGCTGCCTCTTGCACACTCCCCAATGGGGATGTGCCGGCAATCAAGGTACATGCCCTTGACTGGAATCGAACCTGGGACCCTTCAGTCTGCAAGCCTATGTTCTATCCACTGAGCCAAACCGGTTTCAGCTGTTTTATTGATTTTAGAAAGAAAGAAGAAGGTGAGTAAGAGAGAAACAACAACATTAGAGAAACATCTGGCTGCCTCCCATATGCACCCTTAACCGGGGATTGAACCCTTATCTTTCGGTGTCCAGGGTGATGTACCAACCCACTGAGCCACCCGGCCAGGGCATGTTGAGACTCTGAACAGAAATGATTGTGACGTCATCCCTGGTCCCCTGTGTAGAGCATCCCTGGGGCCCCACAGGTCCTCTGTCTCCTTCCCTTTATCACGGGAGGAAATCAAGTCTCTGTGTCCTTTTTTGCGAATTCATCATTTGTCAGTCACCAACGTTTTATGTGCTTTTTTTTTAGAAAGTAGATCTCACGAATCAAGCTGTTGCAGAAATTGTTTTGAAAGCCACAGAATACATTCAGCCCAATCCAGGTAATGTGGGACAAGGTCTGGAACTGTCTTTTGCCCATTCACAGTGACCCACGCTGACCACCCATATCGGCTGGGCCCTCCCTTGATGTGATCTAGAAGCAACGCCCTTGTGGTCCCAATCCTCAAATGTGGTTTGAAATTTGTTTTTTAAAATATATATATTTATTTCAGAGAGGAAGGGTGAGGGAGAGGGGGAGAGAGAGAAACATTGATGTGAGAGAGACACATGGACCCGTTGCCTCCTGTTACATGCCCTGACCAGGGCCGGGGAACCTGCAACCAAGGTACGTGCCCTTGACCAGAATCAAACCCAGGACCCTTCAGTCTTCAGACCAATACTGTACCCACTGAGCCAGACCGGCTACGGCTTAGTTACTTTTTAAAATATATTTTTATTGATTTCAGAGAGGAAGGGAGAGGGAGACAGAGACAGAAACATTGATGACGAGAGAGAATCATGGGCAGCTGCCTCCTGCATGCCCCCTACTGGGGATCGAGCCCACAACCTGGGCATGTGCTCTGACCAAAGTTATTTAACTCGGAACCCTTCAGTCCGCAGGCTGATGCCCTGTCCACGGAACCATACAGGCTAGGGATAAATTATTTTTCAGAGAGAGAGGAAGAGCAAGAGAGAGAGAGGTCCAGATGTAGCCTGGTTGTGATGTGTGCACAATTTCGGTTTCTCATGTGACTCAGCCACCAACCACTATGCACCCATCTGGGTGACACATGTGCCAATCATGGGAAAGGCTAAATAGGTCATGGCAGACCTTCGGCACTTCGGGTCTCTGCCATGGTGCTGAGGGTGCCCTCAATGTTGCCGGCTGCGTGTGTTGCATATACTGTGCCTGTCCCTCTGCCCTGTCCACTGAAGGAATTACAAATGACCCTGTCTTGAAGCAAACAGAGTGAAGCGGGGCATGCTGGTCTCGATGTTGAAGATCCACAACCAGGGGAAGGCCCCGGAGTTCTCTAAGCCAGAGGGCCTGCTAGGCGACTGCCTGCTCAAGTACGGCCATGAGCTGGGCGAGGACTCCACCTTAGGTGAGTGTGCAGGGCCTGGAGGGCGGGCGGCCCGTGTCGCCTGTAAGTTATACACAGACTTTCTTTTTCTCTTTTCTTTTTTGGATTGATTTCAGAGAGGAAAAGAGAGGGAGAGAGAGAAAAACATCAAGGATAAAAGATAATCATGGATCGGCTGCCTCTTGCACGCCCCCTACTGTGGATCCCAGGCATGTGCCCTGACCGGGCATTGAACCATGACCTCCTGGTTCCTAGGTTGATGCTCAACTCTGAGCCACACAGGCCCGCAGGGAGAAGGTTGTTTGCTTGGTTTTGTTAGTTTGTGTTTTTGTACCGAGGATATTTTTTTCATTGATTTTTAGGGAGAGTGGAAGAGAGAGGGGGAGAAGACAAACATGGATGTGAGAGAAACACATTGATTGGTTGCCTCCTTCATGAGCCCCGATCAGGGCCAGGGCCCACCCGAGAAGCCTGCAACCTAGGTATGTGCCCTTGACTCAATCAAACCTGGGACTCTGATCCGAAGGCCAATGTTCTATCTACTGAGCTTCACCGGGGATGTTTTTAAGAGAACCTGCCATCTCACTGTGTACAGCTTTGAGGTCACCTGCTTGCAAATTAATGCGGATTAACTGCTGCCCAGGTACTGGGGCTCATTTACTGTTCACCCTCGGCATGGCTGCCTGCCCTACTGGGAGCTCCCCGCAGGACACTGCCAGGCTTCCTCCACACCAGGGAGGATCCGGGCGCCTTGCCCTCAGAATGATCCAGGGAGAGGCCCCCGGAGGACCTGGTAGCAAAGGCTGAGATGAAATGTGCATTCATTCCTATTGGCATCTTCATTGGTGGGTGCTTAGCCCTGAGGAGGACTCAATCCTTTTATTGTTTACAAAGAGGGACTTTGTTCTGCAGCTTTAAAAACCCTTGCGGCCAGTTTACAAAAACACATTGTGGTTTGTTTGTTGTATTATTTTTAACATATTTCATTGATTTTTTTTACAGAGAGGAAGGGAGAGGGAGAGAGAGTTAGAAACATCGATGAGAGAGAAACATTGATCAGCTACTTCTTGCACACTCCCAACTGGGGATGTGCCCACAACTAAGGTACATGCCCTAGACCGGAATCGAACCTGGGACTTTTCAGTCTGCAGGCCGACACTCTACTGACTGAGCCACACCGGTTTTGGCAACAAAGGCTTTCTGTTTGTGTTTCTGTCCCAGGCGGTGCACTGATCTATATGGGCACTGCCATGAAGCTGATGGCAGAGGTGAAAGAATCCTTTGATATCAACGTCAGGGAAACCTTTATCAATCCACTCCAGTTAGTCCATGATGAAGATTTAAAACAAATTTCAGTAAGTTTTCTTGGCTGTAAACCCCTGGCGTTGCTACTTAAAATGATGTTTATAGTTAAAACCATGGGAACATGTCTGTAGGGAGCCAGCAAAAGCATCATCTTAGTGTGGGCGGTGAAACAGATAAGCACTCAGTGATGTTCACCTGGCCCCCTGGGCAGGAGCCCCAGAGCCATGAGCCCTTTATCCTGTAGCTGTGTGTGTGTGTGTGTGTGTGTGTGTGTGTGTGTGTGTGTGTGTTTTAATGGTAAATGTGTTCATTTATTTTAATCCTCATTCAAGGATATTTGTTCCATTGACCTTTTTAATTTTAATTTTTATTTATTTTTAAAATTTTTATTTTTTAAATATATTTTTCAAACTATATTTTATTGATTTTTTACAGAGAGGAAGAGAGAGGGATAGAAAGCTAAAAACATCGATGAGAGAGAAACATCGATCAGTTGCCTCTTGCACACTCCCTGCTGGGTATGTACTTGCCCTTGACTGGAATCAAACTTGGGACCCTTGCGTCCTCAGGCCAATGCTCTATCTACTGAGTCAAATGAGTCAGGGCTTTTTTTAATTGATATTTTTACAGAGAGAGGAAGAGAGAGGGAAAGAGAGTTAGAAACATTGATGAGAGAGAAACATCAATCAGCTGCCTCCTGCACACTCCCTACTGGGGATGTGCCAGCAACCAAGGTACATGTCCTTGACTCTAATCAAATGTGGAACCTTTCAGACCGCAGGCTGATGCTCTATCCACCGAGCTAAACTAGTCAGGGCAAAATATTTTTATTTTTATTGATTTCAGAGTGGAAGGGAGCGGGAGAGATAGAAAAACCAGTGATGAGAGAGAATCATTAATCGGATGCTTCCTGAATGCCCCCCACATGTGCCCTTGGCTGGATTTGAACCTGGAATTCTTCAATCCACAGGACAAAGCTGTAGCCACTGAGCCAAACCAGCTAAGGCTGTTCCATTGGTTTTTAGAGAAAGTAGAAGAGAGAGGGAGAGACAGAAACATCAATGTGAGAAAACACATTGGCTGATTGCCTCCTGCTCACACCCTGACCAGCGCCCCTGCTGGGGAAGGGCCTACAACCGAGCTAAGTGCCCTTGGCTGGAATGGAATGCAGGACCCTTAGGTTCCCATGCTAATGCTCTATCCACTGAGCAACACTGGCTAGGGCTATCCTGTGGCTTATTGAAGCCAGTAAGAAGCCAAGCTAAAGGTCCTTATTCCCACAGCCATTACTCAGAGCAAAGGATTCTTAAACTGTGGAGTGGGTTTTCAACAATGAAAATCAAAACATACTCATTGCATCTTTTAAAAATATATATTTTCATATTTATTTAAGACATGGAGAGAAACATCAATGATGAGAGAGAATCATTGATCCACTGCCTCCTGCACATCCTCTACTGAGCCCACAACTCAGGCATGTGCCTGTCCAGAAGTCTAAACTGTGACCTGTGTTTCCTGGGTTGATGCTTAACCACTGAGCCACACCAGCTGGGCCTAATTGCTTTTTTTGATACATGGCACAACTGGTCATTAATTTCCATGATTTGATTATATATTTGGAAATTTTTTTAAAATGGCCACATGGAGCTCACACATAAGAGGGTGTGTGTGTTTCTTTCATGATAGTGTTTACTCAACTCATCCTGTAATTGTTGGGGAACCCTTATGGAAGATGTATAATTACTCCAGAACAAGCAGATCAAACTCAAAGCTAATATGGGCCAAATAAACAAGGTTTAAGTGTATGTGGACCTCAAAAAACAAAAACAAAAACAAAAACAAAAAAAACTTAAATTTTCATAGAAACATAGGTTTGTTTTGATAGGGGCATGCTTATTACAAAGGGCTGAAATAAATGAATTATCATTAACAAAATAATAGAACATTTTAATAAAAATTAGTATTTTTTCTTTTATATTGACTTAGCAGACACGGGGTAACTGCACAAATGAATATGTGTAATGCAAATAAACCCATTTTTCTTGTTCTCTGAAAGTGAGATATTTTCTGTTGCACACACCAAACAAGTCAGTCTAAGACTAAGAATGTGCCATATTCCCTGCAAGTATTAGTGGAGAGAAATACTGCGCTGACGCATAAGGTGCCTAAGGGAAATGAATGCAACACGGTGATAGTCATCAGTCATTAGTGAACATTGTAGTTCATTATTAAGAATTGTCTATAGCAGTACATTGTAAAAATTAAATTGCAAAATTTTTATTAAAACATTTCTTACATAACTTTATATTGGCTGGGCCTCAAAAATATTCATTGTGGGCCACATGTGGACTGCAGGATATGAGTTTGACATGCTTGCTCTAAAAGATACTAGAGATTTGTATTTTATCATCTACTTCTTAATAAGGATTTGACAGTAGTGCCGGAAGTCATATCCATCCTTATTTTTGGTATAGTTAATTTGGTTGGAAATTACGGACATTAACAGCTAGTGAGAGCTCTTGTAAGAATCTTTGACCCTTTGCACTCTGAACCATTCTGGACATTGGCTACCAGCTACTCGACGCTACTTTGCGGCGGACACGTGCATTGAATTAACTCAATTCCCCGTAATCACTAATAAACTGCAATGTCCCCCCTGAGAGGGGACATCTGAGTGATATGCTAGAATTCCGATGTCCCCTGAGAGGGGACAGCGGAGTGCAAAGGGTTAAAAATGGGATCTGAGTGACAATACTGTGCCCTTACATTCCATATTGACAGTCATCTGTCATCCATCCATCCATCCATTTATGCCATTATCCCTCCATTCATTCATCCATCCATCCATTCATCCATTTATGCTATCATCCTCCATCCATCCATTCATCTCTTTATGCTATCATCCACCCATACATCTAATTTGTTCATTCATTTAATAAAAGAAGCCTCTAATAGATGCTGAGGTGCCCACCAAAAAGTAAAGTACCTGGGTCCCTACCCCTAAAATGTAGACCAAGAAAAAGTAATGACCTTCCTTGTAGAGGCACGGCAGGCCTCCCTGGGCCATGTGCCGAGGTAGCAGCTCCAGGTCTGCCTCCTCTCCCTCAGCACCACCTGAAGAGGCTGGAGGGCCGGCGCCTGGAATATGATTATAAAAGGAGGCATGTTGGAAAGATCCCTGATGACGAGATCACACTAGCAATGGAAAAGTTCAAGGAGTCCAAGGACATGGCAGAGAGAAGCATATTTCATTTTTTAGAAAATGACGTAAGTATTGACCCCAAGCAGGAGATCCTCCTAGAAATGGAAAATTAACTGTATGTTTGTGGGGAATCTTTTGGGAGCCTTTGTTGTTTTAAAAGTTTCCAGAAGTCAGAATTTTTTAAAATTTATATACTGGTAGCCTGATACATGGGTTCGTGCACATTGAAAGGAAATTAGTTAGAAGAAAGATTCCTGCAGTACTTACGTTACTGCAAAAATTTAAATGTCAAAATAGTATATATAATATCTACACTAATAAAGATAAGATGCAAATTGACCATACCTTTGAGATGTGCACCAGCCAATCAGGAGTGCCTATGCAAATTAATCTAACAAAGATGGTGGGTTAATTTGCATACTCAGGTGCAGTGGCCGGGGGTGTTCTGCACTGCCCCAGCCACTCCAGGCCTCTGGGCAGCGTGGGAAGGCACAAAGGCAGCTCCAGCAGGAGCCAAAGGCTGTGCTGGCAGCCAGGGGAAGAAAGGCCCACTCTTGCACAAATATTTCTTCATTGGGCCTCTAGTAGTGTAAAATGGAAACATGTGTGCGATTGGTGCCAGTGAGAGTTTTATATGTATTGTGCATGTGTGAGTCAACATTCATTTTTTTTTCATTTTTTAAAAATAAATCTTTATTGTTCATATTTTACAAATGTTCCTCTTCCCCCCCTCCTCCATTGCTCTCCTCCACCAGGTTTCCACCCCACCCTCTGCCCTTTCCCCACCCCCCATTGTCCTCATCCATAGGTGCACAGTATATGTTCAGTCTCTTCCAACACCATCTCTCCCCTTTTCCCCAAGAATCGTCAGTTCACTCCCTTTCCATACCCCTGATTCTATTATATTCAACAGTTAATATTGCTTATCAGATTTTTTTTTAATTTCCTTGGTTTTTAGATTCACTTGCTGATAGTTACGTATTTGTTGTTCATAATTTTTATCTTTATTTACTTTCTCTTCTGAAAGAACCCCCTTCAGCAATTCATATAATTCTGGTTTGGTGGTGAACTCCTTTAGCTTTTTTTTTTTATTATTAGTGAAGCTCTTTATCTGACCTTCGATTCTGAGTGATAGCTTTGCTGGATAGATTATTTTTGGCTGTAGGTTCTTACTATTCATCACCTTGAATATTTCTTGCCATTCCCGTCTGGCCTGCATGGTTTCTGTTGAGAAATCAGCTGACAATCATATAGGTGCTCCTTTATAGATAACTACCTGCTTTGCTCTGGCTGCTTTTAATATTCTCTCTTTGTCTTTTGCTCTTGGAATTTTAATTATGATTTGTCTTGGTGTGGTCCTCTTTGGATTCCTTTTGTTTGGAGTTCTGTGTGCTTCCTGGACTTGTAAGTCTAACTCTTTCACCAGGTGGGGGAAGTCTTCTGTCACTATTTTTTTCAGTATGTTTTCGATATCTTGCTCTCTCTCATCTTCTGGGACCCCCATAATTCTGATGTTGGTTCGCTTGAAGTTGTCCCAGAGGTTTCTTATATAATCTTCAATTTTCTGGATTCTCTTGCCTTCTTGTTTCTGCAGAGCAGTGTCTTCTGGCTCTTTATGTTCCAAATCTTTGACTTGATTCTTGTGGTCTTCCATTCTGTTTCTAGGACTCTGTATGATATTTTTTTATTTCAGACAATGTATTCTTTATTTCTTATTTATCCCTTATTATTTCTTGTTGATCCCTTATTATTTCTACTTGATCCCTTTTCATATCCTCATAGGTCTTGTTTATTTTATCGGCCTTTTCTAGGAGATTCTTGAACAACCTTATAAGTGTGGTTTTGAACTCTATATCCAGTCGCTTTTTGTCCTCCATTTCTTTCGTTTGTGATCTATTTCGTTGTCTTGGCATTTTTTGCCACTTCCCTGATGGGGCAGAGTTTCAGGGTGGAGCCTACAGGCTTGGCTTCCGTCAGCCACGCCCTATGAGGTTCCTGAGTCTCAGTAATCCCCAGGGTCCTTCAGTACTTATTGCAAGCACCTCTGAGAGAAAGGTACCCTCAATTTTCGCCTGCTACCAAACAGTCTAGTCTCTCCCCCAATGAGCCCGGAACTGGGGTTCAGTTCAGTTGGAAGTGGAGTTGGAGGTGGCGTTCAGAGCAGTCTGGAGCTTTTGTCTCCTTCCCGCTAGGGCAATCCCACGGCACAGCCAACTGTCCGTTCTCTGCGCACAATGTACGCGCCTCCAGGACCTCCTTTTGCTGCTCCCCCGGGGTTCCGCCTTACAGCCCAGATCCCTCTGTTTGAGCCTGGGTCCCTGGGGTCTGGCCTAGAACTGGGGTTCAGAGGAGTCGGAACTGGGGCCCAGCACAGTCCGGAGCCTTTGTCTTCTTCCCGCCAGGGCAATCTGGCAGCAGAGTCAACAGTCCGTCCTCTGCACACAATGTGCGCACCTCCGGGACTGCCTCTCCGCGCGTGCCACGTGTCTCCGTACCTTAGGCTTTTACAGCTCCTCCGCTCTTCCTTCTGGTTTTTTCCTTGCTTCTTGTTGTAGAATTTCCAGTCAGTCGACTTTCCTGTAATTCTGGGTAATGTCCATTTTATATTTTAGTTGTATTTTATTGAAATTGTTGTGTGCGGCTGCGGCTAGGTATTTACCTGTGCAGCCATCTTGGATTCTCCTCAACGTTCAGTTTTAAATTGCCAGTGCATGTCATACATACTGGCTAGTCAGTCAGATGTATGTACAGTTAGCCAGTTAGCCATATGTGTGTGTGTGTGTGTGTGTGTGTGTGTGTGTGTGTGTGTGTATTTAATTGATTTCAGAAGGAGAGGGAGGGAGAAAAATATCAATGATGAGAGAGAATCATGGATCAGCTGGCTCCTGCATGCCCCCCTCCCTAGTGGGGATTGAGCCTGCAGCCCAGGCATGTGCCCTGACTGGAATTGAACTGTCACCTGCTGGTTCCTAGGTCAGCGCTCAACCACTGAGCTGTGTCCCAGTATTTCATTCTAAGTATGGTTTGGGAAGCAGAGACCACCACTCACAGCTGGCTGCTCATGTCCTGGGCTCAGCTGGGGGCCCCACAATGGGGAGTGAGCTGGCACACTGGGCCATGCTGCCTGAGCTGATGTAATTTTTTTATAATACATCCACTGATGTTTGGTCACCGCTTTCACAAATATCTGGATGGTGGGAAAGAGAGATGCCACCATCTTTAGACTTTATTTCTTTCAGCCTTTTGTCTCAAGGAAGGCTGTCATAGCGACAAGAACCTACAGGGGGCGCTACCCTGGGTCCCTCTTGTCTGAGAAAAGCAGGATATACTTAGTCTCCTGACTGGACTTGAGCAGAAAGGACCCCAAGAGACACTTCAGGGAGGGCGCCGCTCATGTGCACAGTGTCAGTTTCCCTTGTCCTAGGAAAAGCTGGACGTCTGTTTCCACATGGACGAGGAACCTCATTTTTATTTTTGTAAAGAAACGTTATTTTATTTATTTGTTTATTTTTGGTTAATCCTTGCCTGAGGATATTTCCCCATTGGTTTATAGAGAGACTGGAAGAGAAAGGGAAAGACAGAGGAAAACATCCATAAAAGAGAATTGTCCATCAGTTGCCTCCTGCAGGCGCGCTAACCAGGGCCCTGGCCGGGGAGGAGCCTGCAACCAAGGCACATGCCCTTGACCAAAATCGAACCTAGGACCCTTTGGTCAGCAGGCCGACACTCTCAGAACGATGAACTTTATAGCATAAAAGGAAATCTGAGTCAGACTGTTGGACTTCAAAGGGAGGGTGGAGATAAAAGGGAGAGATCAACCAAAGGACTTATGTGTATATATATGAGCCCAACCAGTGGTCGAGGACAATAGGGGGGTGTGGGCATGAGTTGTGGGGGTGATTGGAATGGGGGGTTGAGAACAAATATGTGACATCTTAATCAATAAAGAAATTTAAAAAAAAATCTGAGAATGTCCTCTCTGTGGTATAGTCAGCATTTGATTGAGTTAAAACATATTTATAATCAGAACTCCATGTGCACATGTGCAGCTGGCATCACTAGCTCTATACACTGGACCTGTATGATGCTCACCATCTCCTGTGACATTAAAGGAGCCGAGGCGTTCGGGGCTTCCCTGCAGGGCCTGGTCCCTGGGCTCATGTCACACCTCCGGCCCCCACAGACTCCAGCCTCCAGGTACTAACATCCCCTTCCCTGCAGGTAGAACAACTCAACCAGCTGACCGAGTTTGTCCAGGCGGCTCTAGACTATCACCAGCAGTTGGCTGACATCCTGCAGATGCTAAGGAGAAGCTGTGGATTTGATAAGAGTCTCCCACGCCCACCCTAAAATGCGGGGTCCCAACCAGAGGGAACCACTCCCTCTGGCTCTCTGCCTCTCCTCCCTCACCCCTCCCATTGTCCGTTTTTTGTTTGTTTGTTTGTTTTGTTTTTTGTTTTGTTTTGTTTTTAATATATATATATTTTAATTGATTTCAAAAAGGGATAGGAAGAGAGAGATAGAAACATCATTGAAGAGAGAAAATCATAGATCGGCTGCCTCCTGCATGTTCCCTACTGGAAATCAAGCCCACAACCTGGGCATGTGCCCTGACTGGAAATCGACCCCTGATCTCCTGGTTCATAGGTCGATGCTCAACTGCTGAGCCATGCCAGCCTGACTGCTCTAGACTTTTAAAAATGAGTGATATCCTATGGAACATGCGCAGTAACCCTGTGCATTAAAGTGAGGGGTGAACAAAAAAACTGACCCTAATGTTTGGCTGGAGTTGGATTATAGAAAATTGCTTTATACAGGACTAGCATAATGAATATATGTGAAGGTGTTTTGGCTTATCCTTCTGACAAAGGGAAAAGTGGTGTCTGGTCAGCAAGGTGTCCCCTCTGTAGACAGGTGGTCACTGGGAGTTTACAGGAATAGCATTTCATTTTTTTTATTTTTCATTGAAAACGTCATCTGATAAATTTGTTTATTTTATTTTAATTAAAAAATATTTATTGTTTAGATTATTACAATTGTTTCTCCCCCCCCCCAAATAGCTCCCCTCCACCCAGTCTCCACCCCACCCTCTGCCCTACCTCCCCCCGCCCCTGCTGTCCTCATCATAGGTATATTTTTGTCCAGTCTCTTCCCATACCTCCCACACAGACATCCCTTTTCCCTCTGAGAATTATCAATCTCCTCCCATTCTATGCCCCTGATTTTATTATATTCACCAGTTTATTCTGTTCATCAGATTTTTAATTCACTTGACTTTTTAAAAAATAAATCTTTATTGTTCAGATTATCACAAATGTGTTCCTCTTGCCCCCTTCCCTCAATTGCTCCCCTCCACCAGGTTCCCACCCCACCCTCTGTCCTCCCCCCCCCCCCATTGTCCTCATCCATAGGTGTACAGTTTTTGTTCAGTCTCTTCCGGCACCCCTACTCTCTTTTTCCCCGAGAATCATCAGTCCGCTCCCCTTTCATACCTCTGATTCTATTATATTCACAAGTTAATATTGTTCATCAGATTTTTTAATTCCCTTGGTTTTTAGTTTCACTTGTTGATAGTTATGTATTTTTTAATCATAATTTTTATCTATATCTTCTTCCTCTTCCTAAAGAACCCCTTTCAGCAATTTATATAATTCTGGTTTGGCGGTGATGAACTCCTTTAGCTTTTTTTTATTTGTGAAGCTCTTTATCTGTCCTTTGATTCTGAGTGATAGCTTTGCTGGGTAGATTATTTTTGGCTGTAGGTTCTTGCTATTCATCACCTTGAATATTTCTTGCCATTCCCGTCTGGTTTCTGTTGAGAAATCAGCTGACAATCGTATGGGTGCTCTTTTATAGGTAACTACCTGCTTTTCTCTTGCTGCTTTTAACATTCTCTCTTTGTCTTTTGCTCTTGGAATTTTAATTATGATATGTCTTGGTGTGTTCCTCTTTGGATTCCTTTTGTTTTGGGTTCTGTGCACTTCCTGGACTTGTAAGTCTATTTCTTTCACCAGGTGGGGGAAGTTTTCTGTCACTATTTCTTCCAGTATTTTTTCGGTATCTTGCTCTCTCTTCTTCTTCTGGGATCCCCATAATTCTGATGTTGGTTCACTTGAAATTTTCCCAGAGGTTTCTTACACTATCTTCAACTTTCTGGATTCTCTTATCTTTTTGCTTCTGCAGAAAAGTGTCCTCTGGCTCTTTGTGTTCTAAATCTGTCTTAATTCTTGTGATCTTCCATTCTGTTTTTAGGACTCTGTGTAATATTTTTTCTATTTCAGACAACGTTTTATTTATTTCTAGTTGATCCTTTTTCATATCCTTATAGGTCTCATTTATTTTATCGGACTTTTTTTAAGGATATTCTTGAAAAGCCTTATTACTGTAGTTTTGAACTCAATGTCCATTCTTTTCTTTTCCTCCATCTCCTTCCTTAGTTGGTTTCCTGATTTGATGGAATAGTTTTGCGTGCTAGGTGTTCTGGTAGAGCCCAGTAGCACAGCCTTCCTAGTTACCTGAGGTGGACAGTCTTGGTGTAGCCCTTTGTGGGCTATGTGTGCAGTCTTGTTGTTAAGCCTTGCTTATTGTTGGTATCACTGGGAAGCGTTGATCTCTAGCCAATTGGTTGTGAAGATCAGCAGTGTCTCAGCTAGGAGGGCTTCTGTACTCCACTTGGGTGGGCGGAGTCTCAGGGTGGTGTGGACAATCTTTGGTTCCCTGTCAGTCTCGCCTTAGAAAAGTCCTGTTCACAGTGATTCTCGCAAGATTGGTTGCAGGCGCGCGCACCTCTTTGGTAAAGGCACAGACAAGCTTTGGATTCCGGCCGGTCCCTCCTTAGAGAAAGCCAGCCTCTGGGAGAGCTTCTGTGCTCAGCTTGGATGGGTAAGAGTCTCAGGGTGGTGCAGACAAGCTTTGTTTTCCCCTCTGCTCCTCCCCAAGTCCTGCAGTAATGGCCTATGGCTTCACACACCGCCGAGAGATCTCTGCCAGCTGCCTGACAGTGGCCTCTCCCTGACTGAGGCCGTCTATCAGAGCAATAGGGTGATTCTGTATTCCTCCAGAACAAGAAAGCCATCCGTGCATTAGCTGTCTGCCCTCTCCACACACCGGGAGTAAGCCAGTAGCAAACTCAGCCTGGCCTGCCCTCTCTGTGCACTGGGAGTCGGCCAGCAGCTGTCTCAGCCCGGCCCTCCCTCTCTGCACTCCGGGATTAAGCCAGCACCTTTTCATGTGCACAGTTCTCCGTACCTTCACAGTTTCTGAGGGTCAGTGCGCCTTCTCTCTCCTTCCCAGATGCCAGAGCCTCCTCTCAGTTAGCCGTCTGGTACTTCAGGGCAATGCCTCCCCTATTTTCCAGTTCTAAATTCAAATTTGTTGTGGTATGCTGCATTTGGGGTGTCTACCCTATGCCACCATCTTGGTTTCTCCTAATTCACTTGACTTTTAGATTCACTTGTTGATAGATATGTATTTGTTGTTCATAATTTTTATCTTTACCTTTTTCTTCTTTTTCTGCTTTTTAATGAATACCTTTTAGGATTTCATATAATACTGGTTTGGTGGTGATGTACTCCTTTAGCTTTTTGTGATCTGTGAAGCTCTTTATCTGCCCTTCAATTATGAATGATAACTTTGCTGGGTAAAGTAATCTTGGTTGTAGGTTCTTGATATTCATCACTTTGAATATTTCTTGCCACTCCTGTCTGGCCTGCATAGTTTCTGTTGAGAAATCAGCTGATAATCTTATGGGTGCTCCCGTGTAGGTAACTAACTGTTTTTCTCTTGCTGCTTGTAAGATTCTCTCTTTGTCTTCTGCTCTTGGCATTTTATTTTATTTATTTATTTATTTATTTATTTATTTATTATTTTTTTTATTTTTTATTTTTTTTTAGCAGTCACCCAACTCCTTTATTTGACTTTATCTGTTGTGGGGAGGAGACTCATGGCATTTTAATTATGATGTGTCTTGGTGTGTTCCTCTTTGGATTCCTTTTGTTTGGGGTTCTGTGCGCTTCCTGGACTTGTAAGTCTATTTCTTTCACCAGGTGGGGGAAGTTTTCTGACATTATTTCTTCAAATAGGTTTTCAGTGTCTTGCTCTCTCTCTTCTTCTGGCACCCCCATAATTCTGATGTTGGTATGTTTGAAGTTGTCTTTCTGGATTCTCTTCTCTTCTTGCTTCTCCAGAGGAGTGTCCTTTGCCTCTTTGTATTCCAAATTTTTGACTTGATTCTTGTGTTCCTCTAGTCTGCTGTTGGGACTCCGTATAATATTTTTTATTTCAGTCAGTGTATGTTTAATTTCTTGTTGGTCCTTTTTCATATTTTTGAGGGTCTCGTTAAACTTATCGGCCTTTTCTAGGAAATTCTTGAAAAACCTTATAACCGCAGTTTTGAACTCTATATCCAGTCTTTTGTTCTTCATTTCTTTTGTTTATGATCTGTTTCCTTGATTCCTCATTTTCACTGTGTCCCTGGGTTGGTAGGGTAGCTTTTTGGGCCTAGGTGTCCTATATGGTTTAATGGGTCAGCCTCCCAGTTACCTGATGTAGACACTCTTTGTGCACCTCTTTGTGGACTGTGTATACAGCCTTGTTGCAATTAAGTCTTGATTGTTGTTGGTGTCACTGGGAGGAATTGACCTCCAGTCCAATTGTTTGTGACGACCCACTGTATCTATAATGGAAGAATTGCTGTGCTGGAGACACGTTTATGGGGGAGGACTTGCTCCCGTAGGGCTTTGGTGCTCACTGAGTCTGTCTCTTGAATGTGTCCCTTAAGAGGGTAGTTGAAATCTGGTGTCATCTCACACTGACCACTAGATACACTAGTTTCTGGATCTCCAATGGGGTGCAGTTCAGCTACTGTCTGAGGCCACCCAGCAGGAGCTACAGCAAGAACTACAGTTTTCTCCTCTTTGCTTGGGATTTGGCAGTTTTGGAGCTGGAGCTGCAGTTTATTTGTTAAGCCGCTACAATACAGGCCATTTATATGCAAAAGCAGCTGTGTGGAGCCTGGGCGGGTTTGTAAAATGTGCAGGGCGGGGCCTCAGGGCGGGGCGGGGCCTCAGGGAAGGATGGGGTCTCAGGATGTCACTAGGCTGGGATTTGGGAAATAGTGATGGCTGCCATCAGCCATCTCTGCCTTTCCGTGTTTCCAAGTCCCCGTGACCCCGCGCTCCAGAGCAGTAAGCAATGATTGCTGTGCACACCTCTGCTAAAATGTCACCGTCACTTTTGGACCAGATGGCCGATAGACCAGCTTCTCCCCGTAGTCGTCTGGGACCCCCACGTGACACCAGAAACTGGATTTCAAAGTGATCAGGCGCTTGTTTTCCTTCAGGTTGAAAAAAAGCCGCACCCAGTTGCCCACCAGCCCAATTCACATGCCTCCGTACCTAGGCTTTTCAGCGCTTGTGCTCCTTTCTTTTTCAGCCAGCTTTCCCGTGGTTCTGGGTGATAGACGTTTTGTCTTTTAGTTGTAGTTTTGAAATTGTTGTGCGAGGCGGCAGATTAGTTGTTTACCTTTGCTGCCATCTTGGTTTGATATATTTATTTATTGTTGAAGTCATCTCATACCCAAAGCATCACATATACAAATTTATTCCAAGGAAATTGTAATACTATTGGAACCTTTACAAGGAAGATATCTACCAACTAATAGGATGTAAGATACACTATTTTTCTCCTTTACTAAATTTGAAATTCACTGTCCTTTAAAAACTTTTAACTGCAATTACAACCACAATGTCTGTTTCTCAACATTAGCTCACTTATATTAAGAAATGGTGCTCCTTTTTTTAAACAAATTCATCTAAGTTATTTGTACAATTTGAATGGCTTTATAGTCTGGGTTTACAGAACTCAAAGTCTAATTGAAATTTTTGTTTGTCTAAAGTATTACATACAGTACTACATATATCTCCTCTTTTTCCCCCATTGATCTTCCCCCAGCCTCCCTTACCCCCCGTCACATGCCCTCAGCCTCCCCCCCTTCCCCCACCCCCTACCGCAGTGTCTTGTGTCCATTGGTGTGCTTATATGCATGCATACAAGTCCTTTGGTTGATCTCTTTCCCCCCCTCCCTAACACTCCCCAGCGTTCCCACTGTAACTTGACAGTCTGTTCGGTGCTTTACTGCCTCTGTATCTATCTTTTTGTTCATCAGCTTATAAGGTTCTTTACTTTCCAAAAATGAGTAAGATCATGTGGTATTTTTCTTTCATTGCCTGGCTTATTTCTCTTAACTTTAATGCTCTCCAGGTCCATCCATGCTGCTGCAAATGGTAAGAATTCCTTCTTTATTATAGCAGCATAATATTCCATTGTGTAGGTGTACCATAGTTTTCTAATCTATTCATCTAGTAATGAGCATTTAAACTGTTCCCAAATCTTAGCTATGGTGAATTGTGCTGCTATGAACATAGGGATGCATATATCCATTATGAATGGTGTTTCTAGTTTCTTGGCATATATTCCTAGAAGTGGGATTACTGGGTCAAATGGGAGATCCATTTTTAGTTTTTTAAGGAAACTCCATACTGTTCTCCACAGTGGCTGCACCAGTCTGCATTCCCACCAGCAGTGCACGAGGGTTCCTTTTTCTCTGCATCCTTTCCAGCACTTGTCGTTTGTTGATTTGTTGATGATTGCCATTCTGACAGGTGTGAGAGGGTACTGCTTGTTGTTTTAATTTGCATCTCTTGGATAATTAGTGACTTTGAGCATGTTTTCGTGAGTCTCTTGGTCTTCTTTCTGTCTTCTTTTGAAAAGATTCTATTTAGGCACGTTGCCCATTTTTTTTTATTGGATCATTTATCTTCCTTTTATTAAGTTGTGTAAGCTGTCTATAGATGTTATAGATTAAACCTTTATCCATGATAACATTTGCAAATATGCTCTCCCATACAGTAGGCTTTCTTGTTGTTTTGTTGATGGTTTCTTTTGCTGAGCAAAAGCTTTTTATTTTGATGTAGACCTATTTATTTTCTCATTAGCTTCCATTGCTCTACGAGCAGTATCGGTGAAGAAATTGCTTTAGCATATGTCTCAGATTTTTCTGCCTGTGGATTCCTCTAGCATTTTTATGGTTCCCCATCTTATGTTTAAGTCCTGTATCCATTTCGAGTTTATTTTTGTGTATGGTGTAAGTTGGTGGTCTAGTTTCATTTTTTTTTTCATGTATCTGTCTAATTTTCCCAATTGTCCAAAACACCATTTATTCAAGAGACTGTCTTGACTCCATTGTATATTCATGCATCCTTAGTCAAGTATTAATTGAGAAGAGTGGTTTGGGTCATTATCTGGGTTCTCTATTTTATTTAATTGGTCTATATATTTGTTCTTGTGCCAGTACCAGGCTATTTTGAGAACAGTGGCTTTATAATATAGCTTGAAATCTGGTATTGAGATCCTACCTACTTTGTTCTTTCTCAGGATTTCTGTGGCTATTTGGGGTCTTTTTTTATTCCAGATAAATTTTTGGAGGGTTCTTCCTAGGTCTTTGAAATATGCCATTGGTATTTTAATGGATATTGCATTGAATCTGTAGATTGCTTTGGGTAGTATGGACATTTTGATTGTGTAGATTCTACCAATCCATGAACATGATATGTTCTTCCATATGTTTATGTATCCCTCTACCTCTTTTTTCAATGTCCTGTAGTATTTTCTATATAGGTTTTTTACCTTCTGCATAAAGATTTTCCTAGGTATCTTAATTTTTTTTTTTTTTTTTTTTTTTTTTTTTTGGTGTGATGGTAAATGGGGTTTCTTTTTTAGTCTCTCTTTCTGTAATTTCACTATTGGTGTATAGAAATGCCATAGATTTCTTGGCATTCAGAGAAAGAATTCAGAGAAATGGTCATAAGGTGGATGAAAAGAATGGAAGACAAATTTGACAATATATATAAGAACCAAGAGAAAATGAAGGAGAATCAAGAACAAATGAGAAATAACACCACTGCTGTAAAGAACTCAATAGAAAGCATCAAGAGTAGACTAGAAGAAGAAGACAACCAAATCAGTGAGCTAGAAGACAAGATGGAAAAAAACACCCAAGTAAAGTAGCTTCTAGAGAATAAAATTAAAAAGTAAGAGGAGAGCCTAAGGGAACTTTGGGACAACACGAAACAAAACAACATCTGCATAATAGTGATACCAGAGGAGAGGAAACTGAGCAAGGAATAGAAAACCTATTTGAAGAAATAATGACAGAAAACTTCCCTGATATAGGTAAGAAAAACCCTACACAAATCCAATAAGTCACAAAGTCCCAAGAAAAATTAACCCCAAAAGACCGACGCCAAGGCACATAATTAAATTGGCAAACACCAACAACAAAGAATGAATCTTAAAAACAGCCAGAGATAGACAGAAAGTTAACTACAAAGGATCCCTCATCAGGATAGCGACTGGTTTCTCAACAGAAACATATCAGGCCAGAAGGGAATAGAATGAAATATACTAAGTCATGCAAAGGAAGTGTCTGAATCCAAAAATACTGTACCCAGCAAGGCTATCAATCAAAACTAAAGGTGAAATCAGGAGATTCACAGACAAAAATGACTAAGGGGGTTTATTATCACCAAATCAGCAATGCAAGAAATACTAAAAGTGTCTGCTGTAAAAAAAATAAAAGGAAAGAAAGAAAGAAATAGAAAGCAAAGAAGGAACACAGGGGTAAAGAATAAAAATTGTAACAAAGAAGTACCTATCAATAATAACTTTAAATGTAAATGGTTAATTGCCCCAATCAAAAGTCATAGGGTAATGGATTGGATAAGAAAACTTGACCCATATATCTGCTGTCTACAAGATACCCACTTCAGAAAAAAAAGATATACACAAACTGAGGGTGAAGACATGGAAAAAGTTTTTTCAGGCAAATAGAAATGGAAAAAAAAAACAAAAAAACTGGGGTAGCAAAACTTATATCTGAAACATTAGATCTCAAAGTGAAGGATATAACAAGAGATAAGGAAGGCCACTTCATAATACTAAAGGGAGCAATCCAGCAAGAAGAAATAACTCCGGTAAACATATACACATCCAATACAGGAGCACCCAAATACATAAAAAAAACTCCTGGAGGATATCAAGAGAGAGATTGACAACAATACAATCATAGTAGGAGACTTTAATACCCCACTATTACCAATGGACAAATCCTCTAAACAAAAAAATCAACAAAGAAACATCAATCCTAAATGACTCACTAGACTAATGGAATTGACATCTTCAGAACATTTCACCTCAAAATCACAGAATATACATTCTTCTCAAGTGCACATGGATCATTTTCAAAGATTGACCCATATATTTGGTAACAGGTAACGTCTCGTCAAATTCAAGAAGATAGAACTCATATCAAGCATCTTCTCAGATCACAGTGGCATAAAAGTGGAAATCAACCACAATACAAACATTCCCAAAAAATCAAACACATTGCCCTAACCAGTTTTGCTCAGTGGATAGAGCATCGGCCTGTGGACTGAAGGGTCCCAGGTTCCATTCCAGACAAGGGCATGTACCTTGGTTGTGGGCACATTCCCAGTAGAGGGTGTGCAGGAGGCAGCTGATCGATGTTTCCCTCTCATTGATTATCCTAATAATTATTCTCTTTTCCTTTCCCTTCCTCTCTGTAAATAATCAATTAAAAAAAATTTTTTTTTTAATCAAACACATGGAGACTAAACAGCATGCTATTAAACAATGGCTGGGTTACCAGAGAGATCAAAGAAAAAATAAAAAAACATCATGGCAACAAACGAATAAAAACACAACAATCCAAAATCTATGGGACACAGTTAAAGCAGACTTGAGAGGGAAGTTCATAGCTCTACAAGCCTACTGCAAAAAAAAAAAAAAAACAACAAACAATGGTAATAAATTACCTAACTACAACTCAAAGTGTTAGAAAGAGAGCAACAAAAAAAGCCCAGTGTAAGCAGAAAGAAGAAAATAATAAAGATCAGAGCAGAGATAAACAACACAGAGACAAAAAAAAAAATACAAAAGATCAATAAAACCAAGCGCTGGTTCTTTGAAAGGATAAACAAGATTGATGAAGCTCTAGCCAAGCTCACCAAGAAGCAAAGAGAGAGGACCCAAATAAACAAAGTCAGAAATGAAAGAGGAGAAATAGCAACAGACAACACAGAAATACAAAGGATTGTTAAAAACAAACAAACAAACAAAAACCACTATGAAAAGCTCTTTTCCAACAAACTGGAAAACCTGGAGAAAATGGTCATATTCCTAGAAAAATACAACTTTCCAAAACTCAATCAGTAAGAATCTAAACATCTCAACAGGCCAATAACTATGGAAGAAAATGAAGCAGTCATCAAAAAGCTTCCAGCAAAGAAAAGCTCGGGGCCAGTCAGCTTCACAGGGGAGTTTTACCAAACATTCAAGAAGGAACTAAAACCCATCCTCCTCAGACTATTCCAAAAAATTCAAGAGGAATGACCACTTCCAATCTCATTCTATGAAGCCAGCATCACCCTAATATCAAAACCAGATTAAGACAACACAATGAAAGAGAACTACAGGCAAATATCCCTCATGAACATAGATGCCAAAATCTTCAACAAAATTGTAGCAATTCGGCTGCAGCAGTACATCAGAAAGATCATACACCATGTCAAGATTTATCCTGGGGATGCAAGGATGGTACAATATCTGCAAATCAATAATCATGTTACATCATATAAAAAATTGGGAGATGAAAATCACAGTCATATCAATTGATGCAGAAAAGTCATTTGACAAAACCCACACCCTTTCTTGATAAAAAACAAACAAACAAACAAAAAAAAAACAACAACACCACCACCAAAAACAACACCTCAACAAAGTGGGAATAGAAGGATCATACCTCAACATAATAATAGCCATATATGACAAGCCCACAGTCCATATCATACTCAATAGGCAAAAACTAAAACCATTTTCCCTAAGAACAGGAACAAAACAGGGATGCCCATTCTCACCACTCCTGTTTGATATAGTAATGGAAGTATTAGCCATTGCAATTAGACAAGAAGAAAAAATAATAGGCATTCAAATTGGAAAAGAAACAAAGCTCTCCTTATTTGAAAATGACATGATATTGTACATAAAAAAAACCAAAGACTCCATCAGAAAGCTATTAGACTTAATAAATGAATCCAGCAAGGTAGCAGGATACAAAATTAACGCCAAGAAATTTATGGCATTTCTATACCCCAATAGTGAACTTACAGAAAGAAAGACTAAAAAACAAAACAAAACAGCATTGCATTTTCTGTCTCTGTATCGGGTAGAAAACGATAGAAAATGAAAGCACATCCTACTGGCAGGATCCTGCTGGTCACACAGGAGTAAATCCCCTCCTACCCTAAGGATCCTGCTGCTGACTCAGGAGATAAGCCCCTCCCACTGTCAGGGTCCTGCTGGTAACAGGCATTTTGCCCCACAATCATGAGCTAAGCTCCTTCCACATGAGATAAGCCCCTCCCACAAGCTGGAGGGTTCAGGGGGTTCAGGCTGCCGGGAAGCTGTGAGCAGAGAAGAACCAGGAGGCACCGAGACGCCAATCTCGGGCTGTTAGGGCTCCAGGCGCTTCAGACACGCTCCGCACAGCAAGAGCTTTGGGTCCTAAGCCTCCTCCGCCTCCTTCTTCTCAGGACCACTGTGCTGAAGCTGTGAGTCCCTGAAGAACCTGGAGTTCTAAATGTCCCCCAGGAGGACGAAGGCGGAAGTCCCGCTCTAACAAGAAGCACTGAAACAAAAGTGCCCTTTAGCTCCGCCTACATTGTCGCATTCCTTTCTGGGTAATGTAGTTTTCTCAAACGCCAAGGTAAGCTAGCATCCCAGCCAATTACCTTTGTGAATAAAGGTGATGTGCTTAAGCAAGTGGCCCTGGGTAAGGACAAGATGGGGCCAGAGGCCTGGTTAACTGGAACAGACTGGCAGATCTCCCAGGATAGGGGTGTGGGGA
Organism: Pipistrellus hanaki; assembly: GCF_964339955.1. NCBI lineage: Eukaryota > Metazoa > Chordata > Mammalia > Chiroptera > Vespertilionidae > Pipistrellus > Pipistrellus hanaki. Next base: position 7,566,410 of record NW_028182304.1, on the reverse strand, counting down.
GAACTGGGAGAGATCCCCTAAAGCAGTGTTTCCCAACCTTCTCTCATGATGAGAATCACCTGGTGGAGTTGTTAAACCACAGATTCCTGAATCCCAACTAAGAAGTGCTAAACTAGAATTTTTGAGAACATATAGGTAAAATTGCATATCTAACTTAGTGCTCTGTATATAACATCTGTCTTAGAGCACTAGTTAAGTATACAATTTTACCTATATGTTCCCAAAAATTCTAGTTTAGCACTTCTTAGTTGGGATTCAGGAATCTGTGTTTTAACAACTCCACCAGGTGATTCTCATCATGAGAGAATGTTGGGAAACACTGCCCTAAAGAATATATACACAGGCAAAAAATGGGAGACATCTGTAATACTATCAATGTTAAAAAATATATTTTTGTATTTTATTTTATCCCTAATCGGTTTGGCTCAGTGGAAAGAACATTGGCCTAGGGACTCAAGGGTCCCAGGTTTGATTCTGATCAAAGGCATGTATTTTGGTTGTGGGCACAAACCCAATAGAAAGTGTGCAGGGGGCAGCTGATTGATGTTTCTAACTCTCTATCCCTCTCTCTTCCACTTTGTAAAATATCAACAAAATGTATACTTTTAAAAATACATTTTTTATCTTAAATAATATATATAGCCCACCTGGTATGTCTCAATGGTTGAGCACTGACATATGGTCCTTGATGTCATGATTCTATCCCTGGTCAGGGAACATACATGGTTTGAGGTTCAATTCTCAGTTGGGTGAGGATGGGGATACACAGCAGGCAGCTAATGGGTGATTCCCTCTCATCATTAATGTATTTATCTCTATTATCCATTCCTCTCTTTAAAATCAATAAAAAATATTTTTAAAGTATAATATATACATATACGCATAGTCAATGCATATAGCCAATAATGTGCTGAGTGCCTAGGAACGGTGAAGGCAGGGTAGAGGAAGGCAAAGGGAGGGAAGGATGGGGGAAATTGGGTCTATGTGTAATAGAGCCAACAATAAAAAATAAAAACAACCCACAAAATATAATTTGTCCACATGGCATGGCTCAGTGGTTGGGCATGGACCCATGAACCAAGGTATCTCTGTTTCAATTCCAAGTCACGGCACATTCCTAGGTTGAGGAGCTCCATCCCTGTAGGGGGCATGCAGGAGACAGCTGAGCAATAATTCTTTCTCGTTATTGATGTTTCTCCATCTCTCCCTTTCTCTAAAAAAATCAATAAAAGTAAGATTAGTGTTAAAATTGATTTGACTCAACAGCACAGAGTTGAGGACCAATCCTCTTGTTTTTGGTCCCAGCTTTGCTCCCACTTCAAGGGATACATAGTTCATTAATACAGGCACCTTTGGGGGTTTTGTGGGGTAACTCCTGGTGCCTCTTCGCTTTTCTCACTCCTGGTTTAGGGTTCACTTCAGGGGCAATGTCCCCAGGCTTCTAAGGCACAGAACACATTCATCCTCCTTTCATATTTAAATGTTTGTTGCAGTTGTCCCTTTTCAGTTTACTCTTCCTGAATCAAACTGTGGAAGGCAGAATAATGGCCACCAAATGTTGCCTGAGGTGCCATTATCCTCCTCAGGAGCCAGGTGTGTTCTGAGGGTGGGGTCTTCCCAGAAACAGCTCAGAGCTGGTGGACTGATGGAAGTGGGTGTGTGGCATGTGGGTAGTGCTTGTGCTTTTGTGTGCACCAAGGTGAGCCAACTGGCTAAGCTGAAGCAGCTCCTGTGGGCCATCAGGAGCACTCACAGCCAACCTGGCCATTTGGGGAGTATAGGGTACCCTCCAATAGGCCCTGCCTCTGCCAATCCAGTCCCTGCTGCCACAAGTCCCCTGTCACGGAAGGCTGCTGCACATTTAGGGAGGGGAAGCAGCCTCAGTGCCTGAGGCCGAGTTCCAGGAAGCCAGGAGAACTGGTCCATTGGTGCCTGGCCTGTTCTTTGGAGATAGACCCTGCAGGACTACAAAGGGAGCCAGGCCCCAGTTCTGCCATGCCTCCACCGCTGCTTGATTGGAGTTTGAGGGTCAGGAAGAAGGACCAAGAAGTCTTTCTTTCAGCCATTTGCCAGTCATTGCTGCCACTGATTAATCACCACCTGCTCCCTCAGTTCCCTAACATAGTGGTCGGACATCTAGTCGTTGTGGCTGTTATGGACCCTGGGTTTTTATATATTAGGTTAAGAAAATAAATTCTGTGTTTTGCATACTCACAACTGTAAGCATACTTTTGCCCCACCATGGGTATGGGTAACAGAGAAGCTTCTTGCAGAAGTAATATTTCTGAGCTTTATTCGTATGTTCAATCTCACCAAATAGTCCACATTAGAAAAGTGCTTTTTGTTGCATGTCAGTTATACATACACCTTACAATGTGGTTCCAAATAAAAACATATTCTGCTATTGTTAGAAAATGAAGATGGCACCTCTATAAAGACATGACCATCTCTCTCCTCATTTTCTGAGAGAATCATTGTTGCTTCTGTGGCAGCAAATATTGTCCAGAAGTAAAGACCACTGCCATCAGAATGATCAGGAATGCTGAATTGTCCCAAAATACACAACCTGGGACTAATTATGCGATTAGTTCCTCTAGCTTTGATTTCCTGTTTGTTGTGATAACCTTGAAGTTTGTTGTGATAACCATAGAGGGGCCCAGGGAATCCCCAAAACCATGAAATTCTTTTCACAACCAATCACTTCATCACCCTTTAAAAAAAAACAAAAACTGTATAATGTCCCACAAGTTATGGCAGTGTACCTTGTGCCATCGAATTTCCAAAGTGTATTTTTTTTACTGTGCTTCAAATAAATAGATAAAATAGTTATAATATTGATCTTCAATTTTGTTATTCATGCTTCCATGCACATTAGGCTAGGTATTCCACTTTGAAAGCATGAGAGTGTTGAGGATTTCAAATGGCATATGCCATTTTGGGGAAATGTATTTGTAGGCTAAGTATTGCTTTTTACAAATAACTACCCCTTTGTTTTAAAAAGAAGAAAACACATACTGAAGTAGATCCATGATTTGATTTGTTTGGCATTATAGGAAGCAAGTGGTGCTAAGTATTTTTAAATGGTTACATAAGTAAAAGTGAACTGTAAACCTTCATTCAGGAATATGTATTAAGATTATGGAATTGGGTGTATGACTATTGGTAGAGAGAGAAAGTGGGCATGACTAAATGGATCTTCTATGGCCCTATGAGTTATCCTTTTCTTGAAAGTTCCTGGAGAAAAAGTGGAAAGATCATTTTGTTGCATTCCTCCATTTTTGTTTTTAAAAGAGTTGTCCCAAGCTCCACAACTGGCTTGTACTGAACATTCACATTTGAATTAAAGATTGTTAAACATGAAAAAAAATCATTTCATCTACAAAAAGAACAAACAAGCCTCAGGACTGGGTCATTTGTGGGTAATGGTCACAAGAGGCATTTTTCATTCAATATACTGCTGTCTCTTCTACTCACCAGGAAAACAGTGTTTGTCCCAATATTACTTGCACTTCAGTATTACAACAAATGAAAACAGCCTGTGAAATTTCACACATCATGGCTCAGGGCTTCTTTGCAGTATGTAAGACATTCTATGAACAGAGAATATAATTCATATTGATCACAGAAGCACAACAAAGGACTCTTCTTCTGGATAATCATTGACCTCACCAATAATACAGGCACCAGGTTAAAAAATTACAACCAAACAGTCATGCAGATTTTCATTAAAGGTCTGGGTCAGCAATACAAAATAAACCAATGTTGGCCAAAGAGTGATTTGACATTTTGTCTTCCAACTATAATAAAGGCATTTGAGTAGATGAAATATACCTGAGCTCTGGACCTCCATGTATGCAACACTGACATTTTTCAACAGAGTGGGTGTGAAAACCATAGGATAAAGAGAGATGCTGGGAGATCCAAGATGGCTGCGCCCAGGTGAAGACCTAGCCGCAGCCGCACACAACAATTTCAATAAAATACAACTAAAATATAAAACGGACATTGCCCAGAACTACAGGAAGGTTGACTGACTGGAAATTCTACAGCGAGAAGCAAGGACAAAACCAGAAGGAGGCGCGGAGGAGCTGGAAAAGCCCAAGGTACGGAGACACGGTGCGCGGAGAGGACGGAGCCAGAGAGGAGGGGGAGACGGAGTGCCTGGCGGGCGTTCCCTAGCGGAAAGGAGATAAAACTCCGACTGTGCTAGGCCCCCGATGGCTCTGAACCCCAGTTCTGGGCCAGACCCCGGGGACCCAGGCTCATCCATAGGGAGACGGGCTGTAAGGCGGGACCCCGGCTGTACGGCGGGACCCCGGGGAAGCCACGGCGAAAGGTCCCTGCGGCGGCGCGCACACTGCGCGCAGAGAAGGGACGGTCCGCTGTGCCGCGGGATTGCCCTGGCCGGAAGGAGACGGGCTCCAGACTGCTCTGAACGCCACCTCCAACTCCACTTCAAACTGAACTGAACCCCAATACCGGGCTCATTGTGGGAGAGCATAGACTGTTTGGCAGCAGGCGAAAATCGAGGGCACCTTTCTCTCAGAGGCGCCGGCAGCGAGCACTGAAGGACCCGCATAGGGCGGGGCTGACGGAAGCCAAAGCTGCAGGCTCCACCCTGAAACCCCGTCCCATCTGTAACTGCGAAATGCGACAACAAAATAAATCACAAACAAAAGAAATGGAGGACAAAAAGCGTCTGGATATAGAGTTCAAATCTACGCTTATAAGGTTTTTCAAGAATTTCCTAGAAAAGATGGATAAGACCTATGAGGATATGAAAAGAGATCATCAAGAAATGATAAGGGAACAACAAGAAATAAAGAATACATTGTCTGAAATAAAACATATTTTACAGAGTCCTAAAAACAAAAGGGAAGATCGCAAGAATCAAGTCAAAGATTTGGAACATAAAGAGCCAGAAGACACTCCTCCACAGAAGCTAGAAGGCAAGAGAATCCAGAAAATTGAAAATAATGTAAGAAACCTCTGGGACAACTTCAAGCGAACCAACATCAGAATCATGGGGGTCCCAGAAGATGAGAGAGAGCAAGATATCGAAAACATACTGAAAGAAATAGTGACAGAAAACTTCCCCCACCTGGTGAAAGAATTAGACTTACAAGTCCAGGAAGCGCACAGAACTCCAAACAAAAGGAATCCAAAGAGGACCACACCAAGAAACCTCATAATTAAAATTCCAAGAGCAAAAGACAAAGAGAGAATATTAAAAGAAGCAAGAGCAAAGAAGGTAGTTACATATAAAGGAGCACCTATACGATTGTCAGCTGACTTCTCAACAGAAACCATGCAGGCCAGAAGGGAATGGCAAGAAATATTCAAGGTGATGAATAGTAAGAACCTACAGCCAAAGATAATCTACCCAGCAAAGCTATCACTCAGAATCGAAGGTCAGATAAAGAGCTTCACTAATAAAAAAAAGCTAAAGGAGTTCATCACCACCAAACCAGAATTATATGAATTGCTGAAGGGGGTTCTTTTAGAAGAGAAAGTAAACAAAGATAAAAATTATGAACAACAAATACGTAACTATCAACAAGTGAATCTAAAAACCAAGGAAACTAAAAAAAAAAAAATCTGATGAACAATATTAACTGTTGAATATAATAGAATCAGAGGTATGGAAGGGGAGTGAACTGATGATTCTTGGGGAAAAGGGGAGAGGGGGATGTGGGAAGAGACTGAACATAAACTGTGCACCTATGGATGAGGACAATGGGGAGTGGGAAAAGGGCAGAGGGTGGGGTGGAAACCTGGTGAAGGAGAGCAATGGTGAGGGGGGGGGGAAAGGAACATTTGTAATAATATGAACAATAAAAATTTATTAAAAAAAAAAAAAAAAAAAAAGAGAGATGCTGGCCATAAAGGTAGTGTGAGTGATTTGATACTGGTCTTATCAGGCAATACCTTCAGATTGTTTCTCAAAGACTCCAAATACATGGCATCACACTTCACTCTTTTGACCCCAATTGCAAGGTGCTGAGGCCATAGCTTTGCACTACCTGTTACAGAGTTATTTGAATAACACAGCTTCATTCCCAGAGGCATAACTTCAAAGGTAGTGCAACTTTGCTGTTGTGAGGACAAATTGTTTTCTAATCATCTATTCCCCCAAAATTAATAGTTCACCATCTCCATAATCTCTTATCTCTTACCCTTCTCTTTTACCCATGCCTTTGGAGATTTTGAAGCCTGGGTAACACTGATGTATGCTATCTCACTTGTATTAACCAGTGTGTCATCCCCAACAACAAAAGACAGGTGGTTAGTTAAATGGCATCTAAGCTCTGTAACTCAAGTGCCAAAACATCCCTTTTACAGGCAATTACCCTAAAATTCACCTTATTGGATCATTCAGACACCATCAGAAATGCACTTCAGCCGGGACCGGTTTGGCTCAATGGATAGAGCGTCGGCTTGGGGACTGAAGGGCCCCGGGTTCGATTCCGGTCAAGGGCATGTACCTTGGTTGTGGGCATATCCCCAGTAGGGGGTGTGCAAGAGGCAGGTGATCGATGACTCTCTCTCATTGATGTTTCTAACTATCTCTCTCCCACTCTGTACAAAAATCAATAAAATATATATTTTTTAAAAAAATGCACTTCACTCTTATGTCAGTATTAGGGTGCCATGGCCATCAACTCACATTCCCTCTTCAAGTGGACATCACTCTTTACCACATCTGGCTCACACCTGCACTCTCTCAGTCCCAGCCTCCATAGTCATCTCCTTGGCCTACGAGTTATTACTTGGTATGTGTTGTTGTTCAGAGAATGCTTTCCACATCTCTCATTTAATCACCACTCAAGTCCCAGCCCCGATGTCCCCCTGCATCATGCCCAGTGAGTCTCACAGATTGCCACTCAAGCCTCTAAGGTAATCCACAAGACTGACTGCACCTTCCCACAGTCAGGCCACACCAAGGGTTATGAAAAATCCTGGTAAGTGTTTAGAGAAGTTGATATCTACCAGCCCTAGTCACATTGGTTTGAATAATTACTTAGCCTCCAGTTAATCTAAGGTCCACTCATTTTAAAAGGTCTTGATCAGTGCAAAATGATTACCTCTCCCCAAACTCTACATGAAAACTTCTATCCCTCTTCTGTGTTGTGACACCCACCTCCCACACAGTGGCCCCAGCAGAAAAGCCAGTTCTCAGGCTCACACTGTCCCTTCTGAGCTACTACTACCATTACCATCCTGACCATGAATCGCTATATTAAAGTGATTTACAGCCCTGGCTGATGTGTATCAGTTGGTTGAATATAGACACCCATGCATTGGTGAGGTCACACGCCTGAGTTGTATATATTTAATAAATATACCTGCTGGTTCCTGAATCAGCTCACTCTTCATACAAAGCCTTTGCACATTCTAGAACCTATGCCCTGGAAGAGTAATCACGAACCTTTAGGATTTCACGGAGCACAAGTGGTCCATGGATCGGATCACGGGTTGACAACCACTGCCCCAAAAATATTCTTAAACTGGTGGTCGGCAACCTTTCCAGCCTCACGGAGCACCGTTGGTCATGAACAAATGGTTGGCGACCATTGCCTTGGAGGACCTCCCAATCATTACAATGGTTGACAGGAAGAAGGTTCACTTTAGGAAGCCCAAAATTCTGGGTTAGTATCTGTTTAAAGTATTGGGTCGGCAACGAAGTAATTGCGGGTTTCACACATATGGCTTCAGTTGAATTTTTAGGTTTGCAGACGTAGTACAAATGTAAAACACATTTTGTTATTTGATAGTTGGCTATTCAGCTGTTAATCAGTAAAAAAAGTTTTTTGATCTGTTTCGTAGTTTTCGTTTGGCGTTCGTTGAAAAATGGAAAATCAAAAGGAACATTTTCATCATATTTTGCTTTTTTATTTCCGCAAAGGGAAAAACGCATCGCAAGCTCATAAAAAGTTATGTGCTGTTTATGGTGACGAAGCCTTAAAAGAACGGCAGTGTCAAAATTGGTTTGCCAAATTTCGTTCTGGTGATTTTTCACTGAAAGATAAAAAACGCTCTGGTCGTCCAGTTGAAGTTGATGACGCCCTAATCAAAGCAATAATCAATTCGGACTGTCACAGTACAACACGTGAGATTGCAGAGAAGCTTCATGTATCACATACATGCATTAAAAATCACTTAAAACAACTTGGCTATGTTCAAAAACTCGATACATGGGTTCCTTGCGAACTGAAAGAATCACAGTTAACGCAACGCATTAGCAGCTGCGATTTGCGAAAGAAACGTAATGAAAATGATCCATTTTTAAAATGACTGATAACTGGCGATGAAAAATGGGTTGTTTACAACAATATCAAGCGGAAAAGATCGTGGAGCAGGCCAGGTGAACCAATTCAAACAACATCAAAAGCTGATATTCATCAAAAGAAGGTTTTGTTATCAGTTTGGTGGGATTACAAAGGAATTGTCTACTTTGAACTCTTACCACCCAACCGAACGATCAATTCTGATGTCTACATTGAACAACTAACGAAATTAAACAATGCAGTTGAAGAAAAGCGGCCCGAATTGACAAATCGAAAAGGTGTTGTATTCCATCATGACAATGCAAGGCCACACACATCTTTGGTCACTCAGCAAAAATTAATGGAGCTTGGTTGGGATGTTTTGCCACATCCACCATATAGTCCTGACCTTGCACCATCTGATTACTTTTTGTTTCGATCTTTACAAAACTCCTTGAATGGTAAAAATTTCAATAATGATGATGATGTCAAATCGTACCTGATTCAGTTTTTTGCTAATAAAAACCAGAAGTTTTTTGAACGTGGGATTATGATGCTGCCTGAAAGATGGCAAAAGGTCATTGATCAAAATGGGCAATACATTACAGAATAAAGTTATTTAGTTCCATGAAAAAAATTGTCTTTGATTTTCTTTAAAAAGTCCGCAATTACTTAGTTGCCGACCCAATACCTTGTATCCATGGGATACCAAAGTGGCTGATAGTCCCAAGACACTATTCTCTTATAAGCCACAAGAGTGTGAAGCCCTAAAATAATCTTCACGAATCAGTACACCTAATTCACAATGCATTTGCGGGAATTCATGGAAAGAAAATGGTCTGTTGAGAGTGTGGCAAACACAGCCAGGATCTATGGGCCCAGGTCATCTTGAGATGCCTGGATGATCTCAGAGCTCAGTCCTCAGTGCACACTTTTGCCAGTTACCTTATCATCTACAGGACTTTTCCTTCCTGTCCACAGTGGCTGTCCTCTGCCTTCTAGTCTGTTCTTCCTCTGAGCAACTTTAGGAAAAGCCTTTGCACATTCTAGAACCTATGCCCTGGAAGAGTAATCACGAACCTTTAGGATTTCACGGAATGTCCTACCTCAGAAATGTCCCTCCTTTTTTCCAACCATTTTGGCCCCAGTGTTCTGAGAATGAAAGTAAAACTCCTCATGCAAAACCACACCTCATCTCACTGGTGCCTTTACACCCAAAACAGGCTGGGGTTTTCCTAATCTTCCCTACTTAGCCCCTTCTCTGGCTCAGCCCCATCACCTTATCCTTAGAAGTTGGCATTGCAACCTGTGGCTCTCTTTCCCCCAATCACACTCTGCGTCACCCAGGAGAGACTCAGTATTCTGAATGTAGCTTTCTGGGCTGCCCTAAATGAGAGGTGCCAGTCCCCAAGGATGGAGGGTTAAATGGGTTCAGGCTCAAAGAAAGTGTAAGCAGAGAAGAGTCTGGGAGACACAGAGGCTCCAATCGTGGCCTGTTGGTGCACAGAAAATCTCAGACACCACTGCACAGCAAGGACGCTGCCTCCTAGGCCTCCTCCTAATCATGAAAAGTGGACTGAAGCCAGGGAGGCCTTGAAGAAACTGAAGAGGTCAAAATGCCCGCCAGGAGGAGGAAGGAGGAAGTCCTGCCATAACATGATGCACTGACACCAAAATTGCCCTTTAGTTCCACCCATATTGGTGCATTCCTCACTGGGTAATATAGTTTTCAAAATGCTAAGGGAAAGGCTAGCATCCCAGCCAATGACATTGGTCAGTAAAGGTGGTGTGGTTCAGCAAGTGGCCCTGGGGAAGGACAAGATGGGGCCAGAGGCCTGGTTTATTGGAACAGACTTGGAGATCTCCCTGGAAAAGTGTGTGGGGAGAACTGGAAGAGATCCCCCAAGTAATATATGCACAGGGGAAAGTGGGAGACATCTGTAATACTATCAATGAGAAAAAATACAATTTATTTTATTTTAAATAATATAGCTCAGTGGGTGTTGGTCGATGGTTGAGCATTGACCTGTGATACAGGAGGTGGCGGTTCAATTCCTGGTCTGGAAACATACATGAATTATAGGTCCAATTCTCAGTTGGGTGAGGATGGGGACATACAGGAGGCAGGAAATCAGTAATTCTCTCTCACCATTGATGTATTTATCTCTTCCTCTCCCTTCCTCTAAAATAAAAAAAATATATATTTTAAAGTATATACATTCATGCATACTCCACAGACATAGGCAATAATGTGGTGATGGCCTTGAAATGGTGGGGGCAGGATAGAGGTAAGCAAAGGGGGATGAGGTGTTATGCCCAGACTTCGTGATCCCCAAGGACCACCAGGGAGCCAAGTACGATGCAATAAACAAAAAAGCCTATTCCATGCTTTTATGGGCTCTGTCCCACTCACGCCAACAACATGGCGGAAGAGAGACAGAACTGTGACAGGTCAAGGGGTTTTATAGGGGTGGTGAATTCACTGCTTTGGCTGACCCTGATTGGTTGGGTGAGGGCTAGAGTCCAGTTACACAAAATGGGGGATAGCTCTGCCTTGCCCCACAGTACAAAATGGAGTGAGAAGTTAGCCTCGCCTCGCCCTGCCCTCTCATTCAACTCCTTGTCTTATGTGCATGAGTGAAATCATTGACTCAGCCTAATTACTTTTAGGGCATTCGTTGTTCTGTTATCTAGTCTTACTTAGCCATGGACTTTCTCACTGGCTAGTAAAAACCTTCTTGATAACATGAGTAAGAATCAGTATAAACAACAAATACAGTTACCAAGACCCTGAGTACCACAGTTCCCATCAGTATTGTCCTAACTGAAGTCCAGTTCCCCTCCTGCAGGCATCAAGTGTCCTCCTGGCCTGCGTGGAGCCCAAGCTAGGGATCTCACAGGTGAGGCCACTAGTTGCCAGGATCCAGGCCTTGCAGGAGCTGGAAGTCATGTAGTCAGGTCTGGGTGCCATCTACTTCAACAGCTGTGGGCGTGCTCAGGATAACGGTGTAGCATTCCTTTGAGTCCTTGGGCAGTGAATTTCTTTACCCACGCTGAGTTCTCAGGCTACAGGATCTGTGGTGGGCACTGGCAGTGCATCTGGAACAAGTAAACTGCAGAGCCTGTAAGGACTTGAGCAAGGGAATGGTTACATGATCTCAAAAAGGGGGAAACCATCCCAGTAGGGGTACACCTGTCCCATAAGAGGGCGAAGGACAGGGGATTGTTCCAATTTTTACTGATTCTAGGACACATTTAGTTAAACTACTTTTCAGAGTCCTGCTCATGCCTGTCCTAAGGCTTGAGCTATACTGGCAGCCCGAATCTAGGTATAATTTCCTGGAGCAATCTCCTGACCTGTATAGTGCCTCTATACTGGTCAGGAGATTGCTCCAGGAGATTATACGTCAACCTAATCTGAAGTGTCTACAAAAACTAGACCTTAATGCTGGTGGTTTAATCTCTGAAATCCACCTACTAATGCTCTCCTGGGGAAGTTTCCTGGGACCCGAATTCCCAGGGTGACCCCCCCTTACCTTGCTTAGCATTTACCTGTGCTCAGACAGTACTTCTAGCAACTCTGCCTTACAGAAGCTCAGAAGTCTTGTTGACACCTAAGTGGGTAACCTGGTATCACTGGGCAACTAATGTCTGACCTAGAGCCTCTGGGACCAACAGTCTGTCATCTGGAGGGTCCACCAATCATCTGGTCCTTCAGTGGCTTGCTTCTGTTCAGCCAATTCCTTCCTGCTGCAGTTGGCAACTCTCTTTCTCTGTGGATGTCACAGGGTCTCCATAAAAGGGCCTGGATTAAGGCCAAAAGTTCAGGAGCTGTGCCCAAATGGTGTGGTCCAGGGTGACAACTGCTACCTCTGCCTCATCTGGTGATGTTGGCAGCACTGCGTCACCTCCATGCAGCCATGAATGGGCTCCTCTGGACCATCATCTGGAAGCAGGCCGGCAGGGTTGACGGCCAGTGTAGCTCCTGGCCCTGAATCTGCTTATCTGCCTCCATCACTAGCAATGCTGTGGTGGCCACTGGCCGGAGGCACGCTGGCCACCCTGCTGCCACAGAGTCCAGTCTCTTGGGCAACAGGTCTCTTCCAGGGATCTAGAGTCTGAGTGAAAATCCCTTTGGCAATGCCCCTTACCTCACTCACGTAGAAGAGGAAGGGCTTCGCAATGTCTGGCAAGGCAAGGGCAAGTGCTGAGACGAGAGCCTTGTTTCCAGTTCAGCAGCTGCATTTCCCCAGTACGTGTTCCTTCCAAGGTCCACAGTCCTTCTTTGATGTCCAAGGAAAACAGGCAGTTTGTCCGGTGGCTCCCTGGACTGATGTACGGGTCCTATCGGCTCTGTCAAGACTGAATATGCTGGCACTTTTCACTGAGACCCGTCTCCCAGACTCTACGTGAGTGAATGTATCTCAGTCCATGTGGGACAGGCAGGTGTCCAGATGGGCAATGCCTGCTGGGAGCTGTACTGCCTGGAACATGGGATTCAGCCTGATGGGCAGATGCCCAGTGACAAGACCATCGGTGGAGGAGACGACTCCTTCACCACCTTCTCCTGTGAAACCGGAGCTGGAAAGCACATGCCCTGGCCGTTTTCGTGGATTTGGAGCCCACTGTAATTGATGAGATCCAGAATGGCCCATACCAGCAGCTCTTCCATCCAGAGCTCATCACCGGGAAAGAGGATGCTGCGAACAACTATGCCCGTGGTCACTATACCATTGGCAAGATCATTGACCCAATACTGGACTGGATCCGCAAGCTGTCTGACCAGTGCACAGGACTTCAGGGCTTCCTGGTCTTGCACAGCTTTGGAAGGGGCACCGGCTCCGGCTTCACCTCACACTTGATGGAGAGGCTGTTGATTATGGCAAGAAATCCAAGCTGGAGTTCTCCATCTACCCATTCCCCCAAGTGTCCACAGCTGTGGTGGAGCCCTACAACTTCATCCTGACCACCCACACCACCCTGGAGCACTCAGACTGTGCCTTCATGGTGAACAATAAAGCCATCTATGACATCTGCCGCCATAACCTGGACATCGAACGCCCCACCTACACCAACCTCAACCGCCTCATCAGCCAGATTGTCTCCTCCATCACAGCTTCCCTGAGCTTTGACGGGGCCCTCAGCATGGACCTGACAGAGTTCCAGACCAATCTGGTGACTTTGTCTGCGTTGGTGGTATAGTGGTGAGCATAGCTGCCTTCCAATCTGGTGTCCTACCCACATATCCACTTCCCCCTGGCCACCTATGTGCCAGTCATCTCCTCAGAGAAGGCATACCATGAGCAGCTGTCGGTGGCAGAGATCACCAATCCCTGCTTTGAGCCTGCCAACCAGATGGTGAAGTGTGATCCCCGTCATGGCAAGTACATGGCCTGCTGCCTGCTTTACCGTGGAGACGTGGTGCCCAAGGATCTCAACGCTGCCATTGCCGCCATCAAGACCAAGCGCAGTATTCAGTTTGTGGACTGGTGCCCCACAGGCTTCAAGGTTGGCATCAACTACCAGCCACCCATTGTGGTGCCTGGAGGTGACATGGCCAAGGTGCAGCGTGCCATGTGCATGCTGAGTAACACGACTTCCATTGCCGAGGCCTGGGCCCGTCTGGAACACAATTTCAACCTGATGCATGCAAAGAGGGCATTTGTGCACTGGTATGTGGGCGTGGGCATGGAGGAGGGTGAGTTTTCTGAGGCCCGGGAGGATATGGCTGCCCTGGAGAAGGATTATGAGGAAGTTGGCATCAACTCCTATGAGGACGAGGATGAGGGAGAAGAATAGACCAGGTGCCTGGAGCCCACTCACTATGTTCACTGCAAAATCCTTTTGAAATAAACAGTCTCCTTGCACACACACACAAAAAAAATAAATAAAAAAATACTGAATAGGCTGCCCCAGTGTCCACCAGGAAGCTAACAGCTTGCCTCTCCTAGCTAACCTGTCAGGACATTCTCTTTCTGAGCTCTCCTTTTTCATAACTTTCAAACCTTCTTTCTATATCCTTAACCATGCCTCAAATCTTATAGAAAAGGCAAGGGAGGAGGGAGCAGGTCCAGTACCCTATTCCCAGGCCTCCAGCCGCTTGAAATTTAAAATGTCACATTTTTCCTACAGATACAGATCTAGCTGCACCTCTAAGCCCCCCTAACAGAACATCGGTGAAAAGTGTCCAAGCAGTCGCTGGGGGTTAAATCACACAAATAATTATAAATCAAACAGCACACTAATATCCACTAAGCCCTACCTTTATACTTTAAAGTAGATAAGTATTAAACGTCTGTATTGTTTTACCTATTCCTGTAAGTTCCTACAAGTAGAAACAGTCTCTTAACACATTTTTATGTCACCATATCTAACACAGGGCCTGCCACACAGGCATTCAGCCTTTGTTTATTCAAAGAGTACTTTTGGAAAACGTTAATTTCACACCCAAAAACTTTTTCTGAAAATAAAGATATTTAGCCCTTATTTTTTTTTATTTTATTTTTTTTAATATATTTTGATTTTTTACAGAAAGGAAGAGAGAGGGATAGAGAGTTAGGAAAATCAATGAGAGAGAATCATCAATCAGCTGCCTCTTGCACACCCCCTACCGGGGATGTGCCCACAACCAACGTACATGCCCTTGACCGGAATAGAATCTGGGACCTTTCAGTCCGCAGACCGACCCTCTACCACTGAGCCAAACCGGTTTCAGCAAGATATTTAGCCCTTATTAACACACACCTAACATCACCATCATACAGGTTACACCTGGATCTGTATCCCTCATAAATACAATGTTGAGCTGAAGGCCTAAAGAGGAATACATACTATAACTATACCCGTCTCATTGGGGGGCAGGGGTTCACAAGGGAATTTCTCTCCTTGTCCCTGCCACCGCTACTCATACCCTGGTCGCCGGGTGGGCAGAGCCAAGGAGCGTGGTGCAGGTCCCAGATGGCAAAGGAGGTGCTCCCACTGAGGTGTTTTCATCCAGCAGTCCACTCTGTTTCCACTGGGAAAGGCGCTTGCCTCCTGCTAGTAGGGGGAGCAGTGACCCCTACATTGCAGTCAGACTCCCTGAATTTTCTGAAAAGCCCCTCTGCTTGAGGGTATTTCTTCTAAAGATTTCACAACATACTGTAATCATTAATCACATCAACCTTAAATGGCCAATTGAGACAAACAGTATTTAACTTTAGAATTTGGTCCCTGCTTTTAACTTTTTGGACCACAATGGTTACAACTTCATACTTTCAAATTAATAAACATAGACATACCAAACAAGTAATACATCTTGAATTCTTAATTATTTACTCCAGGCATTTATTTTTTATTTTTTATTTAATCAATCTTTATTGTTCATATTATTACAAAGGTTCCTCATTTCTTCCCCCCTCCACCAGGTTCCCAACCCACCCTCCATTGTCCTCATCCATAGGTGCACAGTTTATGTTCAGTCTCTTCCTCCCTCCCTTTCCCCGAGAACAGTCAGTCCACCCCCCTCCCATATCACTGACTCTACTACAATGAACAGCTATTATTGTCCATCAGGTTTTTCAATCTCCTTTTTATTGTTGTTGTTTTTTTAATTAATAAACTTTTACACTTCTAAGAACAAATTTTAAAATCTAATAATTTTAAACCTTGTTTTTTTTTTTTTCTGCCCTGGGAATTGAGAGCAAACTTGTTTACATGTAAACTTGCCCTTAGACTATCAAAAGGTGTAGCCATTCAAGTGTAAATGGACACATTGTTTAAACATAGCTGCTGGTTGGAATTGGATTACCTGTTCCATTAAAATTAAGGTGTTAGCTTTAAAACCTCTTTTTGGCAAGAGACCTTAAACTTTCAGAACTTTCAATTTTTCAGATAGTAAATCAGTTACTTAGCATTTTCTCAAATCAATAATACCTCCACATGCCCAAGGATACACTTCACACAAAAGACATTTCCAAATAGATCAACCAACCTCATCCAGGCCCCACAGGCACTCACAGATCAACACCCCAGCGCTATACTAACTCAACACATCCAGATCTAAGCCTCCATCACTTGATTCAGCAGACCCTCAAGTTTCCCCAAAAGTTTCCAGCCATGAGAGGCAGCCTTGGGGCGGGGGCAGGCAAGGAGCAAGCTGTTCAGGGCCTGGCTGCTCCGGGCCTGGCCTCTGTTGCTCTGGTCCGTTCCACAACCAGCTGCTCCGGGTCTGGCCACTGCCGCTCCCGGCCTGGTTGCTGCTGCTCCAGGCCTGGCCCCTCCCAGCCTGACAGCTGCTGCTCTGGTCCCGGCTGCTCCAGGCCCGACCACTCAGGGCCTGGCAGCTCCCAACCTGGCTGCTCCGGGCTTGGTTGCTGCTGCTCTGGACCCGGCTGCTTCGGGCCTGGCTGCTCTGGAACCGGCTGCTCCGGGTCTGGCTGCTCTGGACCCGGCTGCTCCGGGCCTGGATGCTCTGGGCCTGGCCGCTCCGGGCCTGGCCACACCCAGCCTTACTCTAAGCATTTAGTTACCACATTTACATAACTTCTCCCCAATTTAATTTATGCTTTGAACTTTTAAAGCTGGCAAGTAAAATATAATTTGCATGACCTAGATTAATATCACTTTACATTTCTAACCAATTAAGAGCTTCAATTCTGTCCTCTAGATTTTTTATGAGGCAAATTTAAACTTGGATTGCCACATGTCACTCCCTTCCCCCCATCCTGCTTACTTTGGGAGATGTTTAAGCAACAGTCTTGGCCACACATTTTTTTTCCCTGCTTAATAAATAAAGACATACCTCAATTTTTTTCTTTCTTTTTTGCTTTCTGAAGTAATAACTAGCACCCAATTTGCAAGTTCTTTTATAATTTGTAAACAAAGCATTGAATAATCTCATTGCAGGAGAGCAGATAGATTCCCACCATGGCCTTGACTGTGCCTCCTCTCTTCTAAACCCTGGGAAGAACACAGTGTTCCCAGCTACAGTGGGAATGTCCCAGGCAAAGGCAGGAAAGAGTGAGTAAAGGTAGGCTGTGCAAGCAGAGGCCTCTATCAGGGCACCAGAGTGAAAGTTTGGAATTTTTGATAATCCTCATTTGAGAAAATTTTGAGAGAGAGAGACAGAGAGAGAGAGAGAGAGAGCGAGCGCAAGGAAAGGGGGAAAAGAAGAGAGATATTGAGAGATGAAAAAAAATCAGATGCCTCCTACATCCCCATATGTGCTGGGATCAAACATGGAAACTGGAATCACAAAATCAAGCAGATTTTCTTTCAAAGCCTTGGGCAGCAATGCACTGTAAGCCAATATTGGCCAAAGAGTAATTTTCTGGTATTATGCTGTCTCTCCTAAAGCACAGAAAGGTTGGTATTCAAACAATATCTGGTTAACTCCAAACAATAGCTGTTAAATCTATGATGAAATATCATAATGGTGCTTGACAATCATCCCTAGAAGTGAAAATAACCAAAAAATAAAGAAAAAATAAAAAAATTAAGGCACTAGAGAAAAATATCTTTACTATAAAATCATGAACCAGACAGGGTACAGTAAGCAATTTACAGGTTAGTGAATTAGAAAGTAAAACAATTCATAAAAGCATAATCCAAAAAAAATCATCAGCTATAAATGTATAAGGTAGTAGATCTAGGCATGTCCTTCAATCTTCACTTGTACTGGAAACACATGAGTTCCATAGTTCCTTGAACAACACTCATCTCACACAGCTTCCTTCCCAGAGGCACCATTTCAATGGAAGTGCAAATAGGCTGTGTTATGGATAATTTTTTTCCTAATAAACTTCATTTCCAAAATTATACTTCACCACCTCCAAAATCTAGTTCTCTCTTACCCTTCTTCCTTACCCATGCCAGTGTAGATTTGCAAGGCTGGGTAACACTGATGAATTCTATCTCATTCCTTTCAATCATTGCGTCAAACCAACAACAAAAGGCAGGTGGTTAGTTAAATGACACCTAAGCTCTTAACCTAGAACTTAGTACTCAAGCACCTCTACAGGCAATTACCCAGAAGTTACATCCAGGAACCACCAGAAATAGACTCTTCCTTAAGTCACTCTTATGTTAATGTCATGGTGCTGGGGCCATGAATTCACATTCCCTATCTGAGTGCACATCACTTTTCCTACCACACTTCTCTCAAACTTGCACTTCCAGAGGATGGGTGTGAGAGGGCAGGGCGGGGCGAGGATGAGCTCCCAACTCCGCCCCGCAGGGTGGAGTTATCCCTAGCCCTCAAAACCCCTGGACTGGGAGAAATTCGCTCTCTTCCGCCATGCTGCCGGCATGAGTTGGGGGGGCCCATGCTAGCATGGAGAAGGCTCTTTTGTTTATTGCATCGGACTCGGCTCCCTGGTGGTCCTTGGGGATCATGAAGTCTGGGCGTAACATATGGGGGAATTTGTCCGGGATCCCCAAGGCCATGAGGAACCCAATCCGTAGAGTCTGACTGGCCGCGGTAGGTGTGTGAGCGCTCTGGAGGAACGTAAAACCCCTTGTGAAATTGGTGCCCGAAGAAGCCTGGTGGACGCACCATGAAGGCCACAGGCAGGAGGATCAGAAGACGTTCTGACCTCCCGGGAGGGCCCGAGAGTGACCCTCGTATGGGGAGAGGAATGGCGTGAGCCGTTGCCTCACCTGCGGAAAGTGAGCCTTTCCCAGGTCTGAGTTTGGTATCTGCGGGCGACATGGCACCCCAGGATGGAGCCTGCGAAGTGTGACCCCAGGATGGAGCCGGTGAAGTGTGGCCGGCGTGGTGGTGCGGGGGCCCCCTGGCGGCATTGGGTCGGAGGGGGTGCTCCCGCGGGGCTCAGTCTGCGCATTGGAGCGTGGCTGGGCAGTGGTGGCCTTGCTCGGGGAGCAGGCACCTGGGTTAATTTGCTGGCTGCCTGGAGAAGGGGAAGTGGAGCCGGGAAGCCGCTGGGGCGATCCGCGCTTTCCCCTCGGGGGCCACCTGAGTAGTGTGGCTGGGGTGGCCAAAGCAGCCTCACTCTGGGGGCCTGGGCCCTAGGGGCCTGGGCCAGAGTGGAGGCATCTGGTCCCTGGAGACATCAGGTACTGGAGAAGAGCTCAAGGGTGAATCTCTGTGCTCAGTAAAGTAAAAAGGCCAGTTCAAAATGAGTGCGCATAGTTTTCGGCTGTGCTTAAAACTTTTGTGTGTACAGAATGAGCCAGAATGAGGTTTAAAAATGGTGAAGATAACCGGGAGATAAATTAAAACTAGTTTCCCAAGTCATTGTAAGCAGCTTTTGAAATTCCCAGCCTTGAGGCAGAAACTAGATGATAATGGCTGAGAGTCTTTTGGTAAAGAATGTGTTCATTTGCATTTGAATGCTGCTCCAGCAGCAGGGAGTGGCAGGTGATTGGTGGTGAAGCAGCCCACAATGGTTCCTCTTCCTTGTCATTGGTATCAGCTAAGCAGAGTCATATAGCTACTTAAGTATGAATTGTGATTGACCTATGATTTTCTGACATTGTCTTAAATCCTAGTAAACTGCCTCTGGTGTGGAGAGGTCTAGGGGAGGACGGAGAGCGCAAGACTATTAGCTCTCCTACAAAGAGATTATTCAGTGCTTTGTTTGAACTTCAGAAAAAAAATTTTGAGATCTGAAAAAACTGTATGATTAGATCTGTTGCTGAAACTTTACCCTAAATAAGCAGGATGTATTAGAAATGTAATGTTATTAATCTAAAAAAATGCCAAATATATTTGACTTGCCAGCTTTAAAAGCTCAAAGTATAAATTGAATTAGGAAAAGTTAATTGCAGTAACTAGATGCCTAGAATATGGCAGGCTAAACTGTATTATATGTGTTAAGAATAAGCAGTAATGATCAAAGATCTCAAGGATTGATTTATTCTCATTTGTCAGATGAAAAAGTATGTAATGCTTACACTTAAAAAATTATTTAAGTCAGTTTTTCTGAAGTAATGTTTAATGTAACATAAAACTTTTATATTTGATTTGTTTTGTTTTGCTTTTCTCATGCCATTGTTGTTGAATTTGGGCTTGTACCTGCATCTTGTATTTTGTTTAAACTTTGGGAATCATTTTTTGTTTCAGTCATGTGTATCTACTTTATAGGTTTAAGTAGAATTCATCACAAAGGTTTATAATTTATTTAGAATTGTGTTAAAACAATGTGAAAACAATTATTTGTATGATTTAACCCCCCAAGACTGCTTGGACAATTTTCACCGATGTTCTGCGTGGGGGGAGTATAGGGGGTTTAGAAATGCAGATAGATCTGTAACTGTAGGAAAAATGTGACATTTTAAAATTCAAGCTGTTAGAGGCCTGGGAACAGGTACTGGACCTGCTCCCTCCTCCCTTGCCTTTTCTTTAAAATTTGAGGCATGGTTATGTATTTTTGGAAGATAAGATTTTTATAAAAATTATAACGAGTATGTCCTGACAGGTTAGCTAGGAGAGGCAAGCCTGTTAGTTTCCTGATGGGCATTGGGGCACCCTATTTAGTCTTGAGAGAGCCAATAGGACCCGTACATCAGCCCAGGAAGCCACCGGACAAACTGCCTGTTTTCCTTGGACATCAAGAAGGACTGTGGTCCTCGGAAGGAACACGTACTGGGGGAATGCAGCTGTTGAACTGGTCCAAAGTGGAACAGCGGATCTTTGAGGAGCTCAAGAAGGCTCTCATCTCAGCAGCTGCCCTAGCCTTGCCGGACAACGCGGAGCCCTTCCACCTCTACGTGAGTGAGGTAAGAGACATTGCCAAAGGGGTTCTCACTCAGACTCTAGGTCCCTGGAAGAGACCTGTTGCCTATCTGTCTAAGAGACTGGACCCTGTGGCAGCAGGGTGGCCAGCGTGCTCCCAGGCAGTGGCCACCACAGCATTGCTGGTGAAGGAGGTATAAGACTCTGGCCATCAACCCTGCCGGCCTGCTTCCAGATGATGATGAGGGAACCCATTCATGACTGCACAGAGGTAACAGACAACAAGGTACTGTTCACGGATGGGAGCAGTTATGTTCAGGATGGGACCTGATATGCAGGGGCAGTGGTAGTCACCTTGGACCACACCATTTGGGCACAGTTCCAGAACTTTTGGCCTTAATCCAGGCCCTTTGATGGAGACACTGTGCCATCCACAGAGGAAAGAGGGTTACCAACTGCAGCCAGAAGGAATTGGCTGAACAGAAGCAAGCCACTGAAGGACCAGATGGTTGATGGACCCTCCAGATGACAAGACTGTTGGTCCCAGAGGCTCTAGGTCAGAGTTGCCCGGTGACACCAGGTTAAGTGTCACCAACTTCTGAACTTCTGTGAGGCATAGTTGCTAGAAGTACTGTCTGTGCACAGGTAAATGCTAAGCAAGGTAAGGGGACCCCCCTGGGAATTCAGGTCCCAGGGAACCTCCCCAGGAGAGCATTGATAGGTGGATTTCAGAGATTAAACCACCAGCATTAAGGTCTAGTTTTTATAGACACTTCAGATTAGGTTGAGGTATACCCCACTGTCAGATAACAGCCCCACCTTGGTAGCTAAGGTAACTCAGAGTATGGCTCTAGCCTTAGGACAGGTAGGTGCAACTCGGGAGGAAGGGGGTTTAACTAAATGTGTCTTAGAATCGGTGAAAATTGGACCAACCCCCTGTCCTTTGCCCTCTTGAGGGCCAGGTGTACCCCTTACTGGGACAAGTTTCCCCTTTTTGGGAGGGGATCATATATGGTAACCATTTCCTTGCTCAAGTTTTTACAGGCTCTGCAGTTTGCTTGTTCCAGATGCACTGCCAGTGCCCACCGCAGACCCTGTAGCCCCGGAACTAAATGTGGGTAAAGAAATTCACTGCCCAAGGACTCAAAGGGATGCTGCACTGTTATCCTGAACACGCCCACTGCTGTTGAAGTAGATGGCACCCAGACCTGACTACATGACTCCCAGCTCCTGCATGGCCTGGATCCTGGCAACTACAGGCCAGGAGGAGAACTGGTGCCTGCAGGAGGGGAACTGGACTTCAGTGAGGACAATACTGATGGGAACTGTGGTACTAAGGGTCTTGATAACTGTATTTGTTGTTTATGCTGAAAGGAAGTAGGCTGAGTCAATGATTTGACTAGGCACATTAGACAAGGGGGGAATGAGAGGGCAGGGTGGGGTGAGGATGAGCTCCCAACTCTGCCCCGCAGGGTGGAGTTATCCCTAGCCCTCAAAACCCCTGGACTGGGAGAAATTCGCTCTCTTCCGCCATGCTGCCGGCATGAGTTGGGGGGGCCCATGCTAGCATGGAGAAGGCTCTTTTGTTTATTGCATCGGACTCGGCTCCCTGGTGGTCCTTGGGGATCATGAAGTCTGGGCGTAACAGGTGCTATATTGAATCAGGATCAAGCACTGCCCAAACTCTGATAATCCACACTCATAAACACAGCCTTGATTCCTGCTATGCAGACCTCTTTCCAGGACTGTTTATATGCTTCAACCTCAACTATTAAGAACAACAATCAGATCTCAACTATCTACAGCCCACCTCCTCTTATGCTACACTTATGTGCCTTCACTAGACACAGCCAAAAACTCTCACTTTACCTTCACTCAAGTCCCAGCCCTGATGGGCCCCTGCACCATGCACAGTGAGTCTCACAGATGACCATTCAGGTCTTCTAGCTAATGCACAACACTGACTGCAACTCCCCACAGCCAGGCCACATGAAGACTCACAAGAAAATCCTGGTGAAAGTTTAGAAAAGTTAATATGTATCAGCCTCAGTATCATCTTGTTTAAATTACTCTTTGACCTCCACTAATCTTAGTCCACTCATCTTTTAAAGGCTTTGGCCTGCTAAACGATTATCTTTTCCCCACACTCTACATGACCATTTCTGTCCCTGTGCTGTGTTGTGACACCCACTTCTGACAAACAGTGGCCCTAGGAAGAAAGCCAGTCCTCAGGCTCCCACTGTCCCTTCTGAGCTACAACTCCCATTATCAACCTGACCATGATTCCCTGCATTAAAGTGATATACTGTCCTAGATGATGTATCTCATTTTGTTGAGCACAGACCCATGCACTGGTATGAGGTCACATGTCTGGGTTGTGGGCTGGATCCGCACTAGATATTTGCAGGTGGCAACCAATACCTATTTTTTGTTCATCCTGTTGTGGCCGGCAAGACTCGGTGGAGGCAGAGCTCCAGATGGCTAGCAACACCCTGTAGAGGCAGGACTCCAGGCCAGGGAAGGAACGAGCAACCAGACCCACAACAAAGAATGTAGCATAACTTAGTCATAAAATAGTTCTTTTGCAAGGCTCAACCCCCAGGCAGGCACGTCCTGTTTCCAGTAGCCGCAAGGCAGGACAAACAGACCAAACCAGGTGAAACAGAGACTGCTTAAGCTGAAAATAAACCCCCATAACATGTGTTGTATAAACTTTAAATGTTACTGTACTAGTGGAATTTTTCTATAACTTATAACTGACGTTTCTTTGTTAAAACTTTTAGCCAATCATAATCTGCCAGGCATCCCTAAGACGGGGATAAAAGTAGCATGCTTTTAGGGGCTCTCGTTGCTCGCTGCTGTGTCAGTTGAGTCGGGAGCCCGGACTCCAGTTCATAATAAAGGCTTCCTAAATTCCAATTTGGCTGACTGGTGGTCGTCATTTGCGGGTCGCCCATAACAATCCCTGTTGCTCTGTCTCTCTCACTGCCCTCCCCATCCTTTCTATATCTAAAATCAATAAAGATATGTATGTATTTTTAAAAACATACTTGTAGGTTTCTGAGTCAGTTCACTCATTACTCCAAGCCTTTGCACATTCTGGAACCTATGTCTGGAGGACCTTACACTCACTACACTGGTTGTCAGAAACAAGGTCCACATCATGAAGCCCTAGTCCTGGCCTTAGGATTCTGGGCTTAGTGCCCAGGTCCAAGGGATACAAAAGAAGCTGACAGTCCCAGAACTCTACTATCTCAGGGTCCACAAGTGTGTGAGGCTCTGAAATAAGTTCCACAAACCTATACACCTAATCAATTCTACATTTAAAGGATTTTGTGGAAAGATTACGGTCTGTTGGGAGCCTGGCAACCACCAGATGCTATAGGCTGAGTCTCCTCAGTGCCCTAGCCCAGCCCAGAGGCCAGGTGCCCTCCAGGTGCCTGTATGATCTCAGGGCTCAGTACTCACTCTTCCAGTTCCCTTATCATTTACAGGACTGCCCCTTCCTGTCCACAACCACTGTCCTCTGTCTTCTAGTTTGTTCTTCCACTGAGCAATGTTAAGAAAAGTTTGAATCCTACCTGATTAACTGTCCCTCTTTTTTTTTTCACACAACCATTTATAACCCCAGCTTTCTCAGAGTGAAAGTAAAACTCGCAAAACTACACCTCATCTCTTTGTTGCCTTCACACCCAGAACAGGCGTGGGTTTCCCAATCCTCCCTGCTCAGTCCCACCATCACCTCCTTACAAGGTGGCACTGCCGCCTACCACACTCTTTCTTCCCCATCAGCCATATGTCACCAGGAGGGACTCACCATCCTGAGTGCTGGGACCTGGGCTGCAGGTCCGGAGAGGCCCACTCCCCAGGCCGGAGGGCTCCAGGGGGTCAGGATGCAGGGACACTGTGAGCAGAGAGGAGTCAAGGAGGCACCAAGATGCCAAACTCGAGCTGTTGGGGCTCCAGGCACCTCAGACACACCCTGTACCACAGGCAGCAGCCCTCAGGCCTCCTTCTACTCCCTACCAGTGCCCTGAAGCCAGGTAATCTGTGAACAAACACCTAAAATGTTAAAATGGCCACCTGGAGGGGAAAGGTGGAAGTCCCGCCCTGACCAGAGGCAAGCACATCATAATTCCCTTTGACTCTGCCCACACTTGTGCAGTTCTTTCTGGGTAATGTAGATTTCTATACAGCCGAGCCTAGCTAGAAACCCAACCAATGAGTTGGGTGAATACAAGTGCTGTGGCAGAGTGAGTGATGGCTGGGGAGGGACAAGATGCGTCCATAGGCTTGGCTAACTGCAAAAGACAAACAGATCTCCTAGAAGCAGAGGGTAGTAGGACTGCAAGAGATCCACTAAGGATATACTCACAGGGGGAAATTGGAGACATTAGTAATAGTATCAACAATGTAAAATACACGTATATATTTTTTTAAATAATGAAATCCAGCTGGTTGTGCATTGACCTCTGAACCAGGAAGTCATGGTTCTTTTCCTGGTCAGAGCACAACATGGGTTGCAGGCTCAATTTCCAGTGTGGGGGTGGAGTCATGCAGGAGGCATCTAATCAATCAATGATTCTCTCTCATCATTCATGTTTTTAGCTCTCCCTCTCCCTTCCACTCTATAAAATCAATGAAAAAATTTAATACTTTACATACATACATGCATAGCCCATGGACATAATAATATGGTGAGGGCCTAGAAGAGGTGGCAGCAGGGTAGAGGGGGGAAAGGAGGGAGTGGTATGGGGGAAACTGGGAAGATCTGTAATAGTCAACAACTACAACAAAAGAACGGTGTGCACTGTCAGTGTGGCTCAGTGGTGGTGTATGTACCTAGGAATCAAGTTATCATTGGTTCCACATCAGGTCTAGATATATGCCCAGGTTGGCGGCTCCATTCTTGGAGGGGGAATGCAGGAGGCAGATGGACAATGATTCTTTCTCATCATTGATGTTTCTCTCTCTCCCTTTCTCTCTAAAAATTAAATAAAATATTTTTAAAAAGAAATAGTGTTAAGATTGATTTGACTCAACAACTCCAACGTGAATGTCGGACAACACATTTTTTACCAAGGCTTATAAGCAAAGTCATGTCATGATCTGTCTTTATAGAGGATGTCCCAGGCATAACCAGCCTAAAACAGGTGTGCTTCAGGTTTGCCTAAGGTATGTGAGTCCTTGACTTCATACAGAAAAGATTTCACAACATGAGTTCAGAAGATTTTGAAAGTACACTTATTAAAGCTGGGATGCTGAAAGGAATAAGATTTCTTAGATGTTGAACTGTCTGCCTATTGTTTAAATCATTAACTCATTTTAAAAATTGGCAAAATTTTCTGACCATGCTTTTCAACCAAAGAGATAAAGGCAATGTAAATACATGCAAATTAATAAAGAATTCCCTGGGACAGAATTTAAAAAAAAATAAACTGTTTATGTTTCAAGTACATAAGTACATATGTTTAAATCTAAAACTATATCTCTAGAACAGTTGTCAGAATACTCAGTGGAAGTCTGTCTCCTTTCATGTAAGAGGCTAAAAGAATCATATCACGGATTTCTGAAAAGAAAAACAAAAACACACACACTATTAGTATCATAGTCATGATCTCCACCTTGTTGAGGACAAATATGTGATACCTTAATCAATAAAGAAATTAATTTTAAAAATGACTGCTGGAACTGGTTGGCTAGGCAGCACATTTCCCCTACTTCTTATGTCCAGGACCACCCTGATACAGAAACCCTCCACTCAGCCTAAAGGCAAAGCTCCTGCCTCAATCTCAGACCCAAACAGGAGCCCAGACCCTGTGTATCTGAAATAGCTCAACATGCAACTCACTGCACAGGACAGCCAACTCTTTTGGACAGTCGCCTATGCTTTTAATGAGCCTTTCCTTCAGACTTTCCTCTTCAGCAATCATTTTATCCAGTAGGTCCTATCAGAGAGAAAACATCCCCATAAAAGTTTGGAACTAAGGGGGGGAAAACACCAAACAACAAATAATACGCAAACACTAGTAATTTCAAAAATTTAATACCCATGTCCTCCTCCAAAACATAGCACTAAACTCACCTAGATATGCATAGGTACGTCCTGAATTCTTTGTAACTGCTGGTCCTCAGGAATCCCAATGAATTCCCATATTTCCCAAAGGTGACTCAAGGCTTTCTGGAGACATAATGTGGACTCCTCCTCAAGCACTTCACTGGAAAGCAAAAGAGAAATCCGCTGTGTTGGGAGCAGTCAGAGTTGAGACAAGCAACTCAGTCTTAAGAAAATACAACTCCATCTTAGAATTAAGTTCCTTCTAGCAGAAGTTATGCGGTGCCCTGTGGGTTTGGCCAGAAGCTAAAGATAACCTGCCGCTTGCTCCGGAAGATCTCTGCAACTCCCCTTCCTGATCCTCCCCCATAGCTAGCCCGGCCTTGGTATGTTACACCTTGGAATGTTACACCGCCCTGGCAGTTAGCCAATCCTGTGTTGCCAGTTACCTTACCATCTTGTCACTCAGTGCCTAAACCAATTAATTATACACTGTCAAAGACCCTGCTGCGTAGGCAACCCTGCCCCCCTTTGTTCCTGCTGTATATATACTGCTGTTCCAAAAATAAAGTTTGAGGCTTGATCAGAACTTTGTCTTGCCTCCATTTCTCCGTTTCCCCTGTCCCTTCTTTTCATCCTCCACAGGTCCTCCCTCTCCCCGCGTTGTTGTGCCCCGTGGGTCAGGGCATATCTGGCGCCAAACGTGCATTGAGGGAACAGACCCCCGTGGGGGACACCCACTTGAGAAGCCCTGGCCAGGCACCCCTGAACCTCCACGAAGTCGGCGTGAGCTAGGTTCGTCTTGAGTCGCAGCAAGGTATTGACCCGTGAGTGAAGACTCATCTTTGATCACCGTAGGACTAGCCACCCTGCGAGATTGATCTGTTGAAGGTAAGTGGGTGATCATTATGGGACAGGAATTTTAGGGCTCAGGGAGTCCCTTCAGGTAAGGAGGATTAAGGCTCGTAAAAAAGATCTACGTAACTTTTTTATATTTCTCTCTGATGTTTGTCCATGGTTCCCCCAGGAAGGAACAATAGATGAAAAATGTTGGAAAAGAGCAGGAGATTCTTTAAATGACTATTTCAAGGTTTTTGGTCCAGCTAAAGTCCCTGTCTCTGCCTTCTCATGCTGGAATCTGATTCATGATATCCTTAAAGTCCACTCCCATGACCCAGATGTTCAAAAAGTTATAGAAACAGGCGAGACAGTCCTTATTGAAAACTCCCGCCCTCCCTCGGTCTGTCGCTCTACCTTAATAGATATACCTGAAGAGCCTAAATTACCGATTCCTGATTTAACAATTTCTGAGCCAAGTCCCCAATCACCCTCAGCCCCCTGCCCCCATCTCCAATATTTACCCTTCACTTGCCGTGTTTTCTAAACAACACCACGATGACCAGCTATCTCCTGAGGACCAAAAGACTCTAGGGGTGTCGAACTCAATCAGAGAAGGGGCCAAAATCTAAAATCCAACCTAAATCGCGGGCCAAATGGTTTACTGAACAGTCATAAACTGACAATGTCATAAACTGACAGCGGAGTGCAGTGATGACAGCGCGGTGCGGGCCACGTTGCAAGGCCTGGCGGGCTGGATTTGGCCCGCGGGCCGTGTGTTTGACACATGTGCTTTAGATGAACAAGCCGCACGTTATCATGACGGGGAAGGCCCTTGGGGCATCGCCGCTCCTCCTGTCTGCGGCCCCCCCAGCAAGCCGTCTGGGCCTCCCCCTTACAATCCCCCTCTCCGGGATCTCCCTGCCTTCTGTGCTCCCATCCTAGAGCCCTTTCAAAATCTTCAAAATCCACCCCTTCACACCGACCCCCTCAGACAGGCTAAAATCTCTCTGACCCAGGAAATCTCCTCATTGAAAGAAATCCTTCAGCAAAAACGTGAACATATTCAACTAATAAAAGAAATCCAAGCCCTTGAGGCCGAACTCACCACCTTAACTCCTGACCAAAACCATAAAAAACCTCCCCAAAACCCCAAATCCAAAGCCCCAGTCCTCGCATTCCCCATAACCCATAGTCAAAACTCCCAACAGCTAGGCGAAAACAAAGGAGAGGAAGAGGAAGAGAATATCCCTGACTCCCAAGATCAAAATCCTACCTCAGCAGAGGAAACCTCAGACGCTGAGGACCCTCCCCCAGGCTTAAACCAACACAAAGAACAAAAGTACCGCCAGTTCAATCTTAACTACTTAAAAGACTTAAAAACAGCTGTAAACAATTACGGCCCACCGCTCCCTACACCTTAACCATTCTTGAGAGCTAGTGATCGGTGGTTAACTCCCAATGATTGGCTTTCCTTAGCTCGCGCCACCCTATCTGGGGGTGAGGATGTCCTTTGGCGTACTAATTTTGTAGAAAACTGCCGAGAAACCGCGAAGCGCAATAGTGAGAGTAAAACGTCCGGTTCATGGACAAGAGACAAGCTGCTCGGACGGAGTCCTTACGACACCAATGAGGCTCAGGCAGCCTTTCCCCCTGGTTTATTAGCTCAAATACAAAACGCCGGCCTTAAGGCCTGGCGGCGCCTTCCCCCCAAAGGCTCGGCCACCACCTCCTTAGCCAAAATTCATCAAGGTCCCGACGAGCCTTATAGTGATTTTATCAGCCACCTAACTGATGCTGCTGAGCGCTTGGTCGGGGAAGGGGAAACGGAGAGCGCCTTTATTAGACACCTTGCTTATGAAAATGCTAACCCATCCTGCCAAGAGACCATTAGGCCCCACCGCTGCGGCAGTCTTTCTGACTATATTAAACTCTTCTCAGGCATAGGAACTTCTCATGCTATCGGATTGGCTATAGGAGCCGCCCTTAAAGATTTTACTAAGGACAAACAACCAAATCAACAAAAAACCTGCTTTAATTGCAAGCAGCCTGGACATTTTATCCGTGACTGCCCGGCAGGTAAACAAGCGCGAGAGCTTCCTCATACTGTCTGTCTCCAGTGTAAGAGAGGCAAACATTGGGCTAAAGAATGTTACTCTAAAGTCGACGTTAATGGCCAATCCCTACCCCCGAAGCAGGGAAACTTCCAGCGGGGCCCGCCCCCGGGACAGAACCTAGGGGCAATCAGGTTCATACCCCAAACACAAGAACAAAGACAAGTTCTCCCCACGTAGCCATCAGCTCCCTCTGCCGTGCCACCCCAGGAAGTGCAGGACTGGACCTCTGTTCCGCCACCGATACAATATTAATACCAGATCAAGGCATTCAACTCATTCCTACTGAGGCCTATGGGCCCTTACCCCAAGGACTACACAGGACAAATTACCCTTTTAGCATCAGCCCCATCAGGACCCATATCTATTCCCAAGGGAAAAAGAATAGCCCAACTTATCCTACTCCCCCTAAACTCCACAAATAAAAGTAATAGCCAATATCCCAGGTTAAATTCCTCCTTTGGCTCCTCTGACACTTACTGGGTTCAGCAAATCACCCCTGAACGGCCCTTACTTCCCCTACAGCTAGATGGCAAAACTTTTGAAGGCTTAGTTTATACCGGGGCAGATGCCACAGTAATATCAGCTCAACATTGGCCCCCCAATTGGCCCTGTGAAGCCTCCGTGACCCATCTTAAAGGCATTGGCCAATCTACCAACCCTAAACAAAGCTCAAAAATCTTAACTTGGAAAGATACTGAGGGCAATTCAGGACAAGTCCAACCTTATATTGTCCCGGGGCTGCCCATTAACTTATGGGGTCGTGATATCTTATCCCAATTGAAACTAATTATGTGTAGTCCAAATGTAATTATCACCCAACAAATGCTTAATCAGGGATTCCTACCAGGTCAGGGACTAGGAAAAAACAATCAAGGCATAAAACAACCACTTCCAATAATCCCCAAAAATGACTGTTTAGGATTAGGAAGCAAAAATTTTTCATAGCGGCCATTGACTTTCCTGTACCCCATGCAGACAAAATCAAATGGAAATCTGACTTCCCCGTGTGGGTAGACCAATGGCCCTTAACTGAAGAAAAACTTACAGCTGCCACAAAGTTAGTACAGGAACAGTTGGCTGCTGGACACCTAGAGCCCACGACTTCCCCCTGGAACACTCCCATTTTTGTGATCAAAAAGAAAACTGGCTCATGGAGACTTCTCCAAGACCTCAGAGAGATTAACAAGACTATGTTCTCAATGGGAGCCCTCCAACCTGGACTCCCCTCCCCCAAAGCATTTCCAGCTAACCATTTTAAAATCATTATTGATCTTAAAGATTGCTTCTTCACCATCCCCCTGCATCCTCAGGACCGAGAGCGTTTTGCCTTCAGCCTCCCAGTCACTAATTTTAAAGGCCCAATGCACCGTTATCAATGGAAAGTCCTTCCTCAGGGCATGGCAAACAGCTCCACCTTGTGTCAAAAATTTGTTGCCCAGGCCGTCGATCCTCTCAGGCCGCGGTGGCCCTCCATATATATCATCCATTATATGGATGACATCCTCTTGGCAGGAGCCTCTACTTCTGAGGTCCTCAAATGCAGTCAGGAATTAACTCACCGACTTCCCTCTTTCGGACTCCAAATTGCCCCAAATAAAATACAACTAAAAGACCCCTATTATTACCTCGGCTTTGAGTTACACTCAAATAAAATCACCACCCAAAAAATTCAACTAAAAACATCCCATCTTCAAACCCTTAATGACTTTCAAAAATTTCTAGGAGACATTAATTGGCTCAGACCTTATCTTAAACTCACAACCGGAGAATTAAAGCCTCTCTTTGATATACTCCAAGGAGACTCAAATCCTCTATCCCCTCGTGAACTAACCCCAGAAGCAAACAAAACTCTCCAGATAATAGAGACTGCTATCCAACAACAACAAATTACATTCATATCGTACAATAAACCTTTTGTCCTAATTATCTGTGCCACACCTCATACACCAACTGGAGTTCTATGGCAAGAGAATCCACTCTTATGGATCCATTTACCCTCCTCCCTATCCAAGGTCCTCCTCCCATATCCCTCCTTAATCACTAAACTTCTAAGATTGGGAAGGGAAAAAAGCTGGCAGCACTTTGTCCGAGACCCTGACCAACTCATTCTTCCTTATACAAAAGAACAAATAGACTGGCTCATACAAAATGATGATGATTGGGTCATATCCCTTTCCTCATTTCAAGGTAAAATTGATAATCATTACCCCTCTCATAAATTAATACAATTTGCCCGCCTACACCCTTTTATATTCCCAAAGGTCACCTCTAAAAAACCCATTAAACAAGCTTCCTTAGTCTTTACTGAATGATCCTCTAGTGGAATTGCTGCCTACATCATTGATTCACAAGAATACTCTGTTCAATCCCCCTTTAAATCTGCACAGCTTGTAGAACTATATGCCATTCTCCAGGCGTTCACCAAATTAGCCAGCACCCCTTTTAGTCTATATTCTGACAGTGCATATATTGCATTCTCAGTACCCATGTTAGAAACAGTACCCTACATTAAACCATCCACTAACGCTGTCCCCCTTTTTTATCAGCTTCAATCTCCTATAGTTAAAAGACAAACCCCCTTCTATATTGGACATTTGAGAGCTCACTCCGATCTTCCTGGTCCTCTCTCTAGTGGCAATGCTCTGGCAGACAAAAATACCCGTCTTGTATTTTCTGTTACCACAGACCCTATTGCTAAGGCCAGACAGAGCCATGCCCTCCACCACCTCAATGCCCATACTCTCCACCTTTTATTCAAAATTACCAGAGAATAAGCCAGATAAATTGTTAAAAACTCCCCAGGATGTGTCACCCTCTTACCACTCCTCACCTGGGAGTCAACCCTAGAGGCATACTCCCCAACAAAATCTGGCAAATGGACGTTACCCACATCCCTGAATTTGGCAGCCTCAAATATGCTCATGTCACCATTGACACCTATAGTGGGTTCATCTTCGCCACCCTTCATAGCGGAGAAGCCTCTAAAAACATCATGGCTCATGTTCTCCAATGCCTTACCATTATGGGGAAGCCTCAAAGAATTAAAACAGACAATGGGCCTGGGTATACCTCACAGGCGTTCCAAAACTTCTGCCATCAATTCCACATTAAACATGTCACTGGCATCCCCTATAACCCCCAGGGACAAGGAATAGTAGAACGAGCTCATCAGACCCTCAAGAATACCATAAATAAACTTAAAACAAATGACATTTATCCCACTAAGGGCTCCCCCTGTAACATCCTGAATCATGCATTATTTACACTAAATTTTTTACAACTAGACAATAAAGGAAACTCAGCTGCCGACCGTTTATGGCACCAAGAAACAAAAATCATTATGCAAAAGTCATGTGGAAAGATCCACTAACCTCAAAATGGCACGGTCCGGACCCAGTCCTTATCTGTGGACGAGGATCTGCGTGTGTTTATGACACACAGGAAGAAGGACCACGATGGCTACCCAAATGCCTGATCAAACCCATTGACCCCCCCTAAATAACAATCTCTCCTCCAGGGAATTACTCCCTGAGACAAATTTCTCCCTTTTTTTTACAGATCATGACAACAACTACCCTGACCCTGCTTTCAATTTTGATATCCATGACCAACGGTGGACTAGGACCTCCGGTAAATAAAGAACAACTGCTCTTACAGCTTTTTGGAGCCCCTTGCAATTGCGGTGGAGGTGTCAGTATAGCGCTCCCCACCACTTACACCCGCATAGCTGATTGTGGCAGTAAAACTGCCTATCTTACCTATGAGAGCCAAATAGGGGGAGGATTTAACCAAGTCTGGAAATGTCTTAATAAGCCCAAAATCATACCCACCGTTAATGACAAGCCAGGGCCTTGTCCCAGCGACTGCCAACTGGCCACAGAACTACACTCTACCTGCTACAGCAGTGTCCAGCAGTGTTCCCATACAAATGGCAAAATATATCTAACAGCCATTCTTGAAAAGACTTACTCTGGCTCCTCCGGAGGCGAGTACGACTATACCTCCAAAGACTACTCCAAATACGCCCAAGCCTCTTGCCGTGGTGCGATCGGCAAATCCACTTGCTGGTCGCCGCGAGCTCCAATCCACGTGTGTGACGGCCCGGGCCATCGGATAGGGTAAGAGAAGCCGAAGTCCAAAAACAAATTGAGAAATTATCAAACTTAAGTATCCCTCCCCTTCAATACCACCCTTTGGCTCTACCCAAATCCCGAGGCATAGACCTAAACGCCCAAACCTCAGATATTTTAGAGGCTACCTTAAAAGCCCTCAATGTTTCCAACCCAAACCTTGCAAAGAATTGCTGACTATGCATGACACTTGGTACCCCT
Organism: Pipistrellus hanaki; assembly: GCF_964339955.1. Taxonomy (NCBI): domain Eukaryota; kingdom Metazoa; phylum Chordata; class Mammalia; order Chiroptera; family Vespertilionidae; genus Pipistrellus; species Pipistrellus hanaki. The sequence continues at coordinate 7,532,127 of NW_028182304.1, read as the reverse complement.
ATGCCCCTCGCTATCCCAGCTAATACCATCAACTCCCCGTCAAAAGGAGACTGCAGCATTAGCCTTCCCTTTAGAATCCAACCCCTAGGATTCAACTCAACATTGTGCTTACAGAACCTTCCCCAAAACAACAGCTATGATGTGGATGTAGGATTTGTTACCTTCTCAAATTGCTCTTCTATCACCAATTATAACTCACCCCTTTGTCCCGCTCCTGGGCAAGTTTTCATATGTGGAGGAAACATGGCCTTCACGGCCCTACCCGTCAATTGGACCGGGCTATGTATACAAGCTAATCTTCTCCCCGATATTGACATTATTCCAGGGGATGAGCCCATCCCTCTGCCCAGTTTTGAATACATTGGCAGTCGCAGTAAGTGGGCTATTCAGTTCATCCCCCTATTTATAGGCCTAGAGGTCTCAGGAGCCATGGCCACTGGCTCGGCAGGCCTAGGAGTAGCAGTCCACTCTTATATTAAACTCTCTAATCAATTAATTGATGACATTCAAACTCTTTCTGGAACCAACAATGACCAAATAGACTCCCTAGCAGAGGTAGTCTTACAAAACAGAAGAGGCCTAGACTTACTCACAGCAGAGCAGGGAGGGATATGCTTAGCCCTACAGGAACGTTGCTGTTTCTACACCAACAAGTCCGTAATCGTCCGAGACAAGATCAAGAAACTACAAGAAGACCTGATAAAGTGGCAGAAAGAACTGTTCGAGAACCCTCTCTGGAGCGGACTAAACGGACTTCTCCCCTACCTTCTCCCCATCCTGGGCCCCCTCATAGGCTTCTTATTAGTCCTATCCTTTGGCCCCTGGGCTTTTCGGAGGTTAACAGATTTTGTAAAACAACAGATTGACAGCATCTTGGCCAAACCCATCCAGGTACATTACCACCGTTTAGCCGTAGCTGACCATGAGCAAGATTATGAACTTTACCATCGCTCCCTACCTGCGGGGACAGCATGATGACCAGAGGAATGCTTACCTACTCCCCACTAAGGAGAAAGGTATGGGTACCGATATGGGTGCAGAGCAAAGCATTGCAAGGGAAGGTCCAAAAAATTTTCCGACCCCCTCTTCCCAAGGGAAGGTCACAGGAAAATTTCGACCCCTTCTGGATTTCCCTGTGAGTATACCTGGTTTTCATAGAGGTTGGTATCGATACAAATCCAATCGGCTCTGCCTCTCCTCCCCAAAAGATACCAAGAGCCACTACTAACACAAGTGGGCCTGGGAAACCCACAGGAGGAACCAGGTCACTACTCCCCCAATCCGTGAAAGCCCACCCTCAATAAGACAAAGAGGGAGGAGATGTTGGGAGCCATCAGAGTTGAGACAAGCAACTCCGTCTTAAGAAAATACAACTCCATCTTAGAATTAAGTTTCTAGTTCTTCCTAGCAGAAATTATGTGGCGTCCTGCAGTTTGGCCAGAAGCTAAAGATAACCTGCCGCTTGGCACATCTTGCTCCGGAGGATATCTGAAACGTCCCCTTCCTGATCCTCCCCCATAGCTAGCCCAGCCTTGGAATGTTACACTGCCCTGGCAGCTAAAAGTTAGAGTGCCCTAGCAGTTAGCCAATCCTGTGTTGCCAGATATCTTACCACCTTGACACTCAGTGCCTAAACCAATTATACACTGTCAAAGACCCCGCCGCGTAGGCAACCCTGACCCCCTTTGTTCCTGCTGTATATATGCCACTGTTCCAAAAATAAAATCTGAGGCTTGATCAGAACTTTGTCTTGCCTCCATTTCTCCGTTTCCCCTGTCCCTTCTTTTCGTCCTCCACAGGTCCTCCCTCTCCCTACGTTGTTGTGCCCCACGGGTCGGGGTAAAAGATAAAAATTATGAACAACAAATACATGTCTATCAACAAGTGAATCTAAAAATCAAGTGAATAAAAAAATCTGATGAACAGAATAAACAGGTGAATATAATAGAATCAGGGGCATAGAAAGAGAGTGGGCTGACAATTCTTTGGAAGTGTGGGAAGAGACTAGACAAAAAGTGTACACCTATGTATGAGGACAGCAGTGGGGGAGGTAAGGGCAGAGGATGCAGTGCAAACTAAGTGGAGTGGAGTTTTGGGGGTGGGGGAGAGGGAACAATTGTAATAATCTGAACAATAAATATTTATTAAATTAAAAAAGATTCTCTCTTTGTCTTTTGCCCTGGGCATTTTAATTATGATGTGTCTTCGTGTGGCCCTCTTTGGGTTTCTCTTGCTTGGGACTCTCTGTGCTTCCTGGAATTGTAAGTCAGTTTCTTTCACTAAGTAGAGGAAGTGTTCTGTCATTATTTTTGCAAATATGTTTTCAATATGTTGCTCTCTCTCTTCTTCTGGCACCCTCATAATTCAGATAGTGATATGCTCGAGGTTGTCCCAGACACTCCTTACACTATCTTTATATTTTTGGATTCTTTTTTCTTTTTGTTTTTCTGGTTGGTGTTTGTTGCTTTCTCATATTTCAGATCTTTGATTTGATTCTTGGGATCCTCTAGTCTACTGTCGAATCTCCATATATTCTTTATTTTAGTCCATGTATACATAATTTCCGACTGGTCCTTTTCCTATTTTTTTTTCTCACTAAGTTCTTTGAAGGTCTCAATAAGTTCCTCAGCCGTTTCTAGAAGATTTTTGAATAACCTTATAACTGTGGTTTTGACCTCTATATCCACTATTTGGCTTCCTTCAATTTCTTTCCTTTGTGACATGTTTCTTTGTCTCCGCATTTTGGTTGCTATCCTGTGTTTGTTTCTTCGTATTGGGTAGCTGCTAAATCTCTTTGAGTTGATAGAGTGCCCTTGGTTGGTAGGTTTCCTATAGGCCTCCCCAATCACCTGAGATGGACCACTCTTGGTGTACTCCTTTGTGGGCTGTGTGCACAGTATTGTTGTAGTTAAGCCTTGATTGCTGTTGGTATCAATGGGAGGAACTACTTTCCAGGCCAATTGGCTGTGCGGACTAGCTGGGTCTACAGTGGAAGAGCTGCTGTGCAGGAGACATCCTTATGGGGCAGGACTTACTTCAGTGGGGCATTGGTGCTCACTGAGTCTGCCCCTTGAGGATATCACTTATGCATGTGAAGAGTTGTAATCTGGTCTGGTCTCACACTGACCACTGGGTACACTGACTCTTGGATCTCCAAGGAGGTGCCAAGTCAGCCACTGCCTCAGGCCACCCAGCAGAAACTACAGAGATATCTGCAGATTCCTCCTCTTTGTTTGGGCTTTGGAGGTGCCAAGATGAGGCCCAGCTGTGAAGCAAGGCAGGCTGGTGCTAGTGCCAGCCTTGGGATTTTTATCGATAGCTTTGCAGTTTCCTGTTCCAGCTGCAGCTTGGTAGACAAGTTTTAGGCTGAACAAGGACAGGCCATTTATATATAATAGCCTTTGCTCACAGCTTGGTTGGGGTTGTAAATTGGGTGAGGAGAAGTCTAAGGGAATATTCAGGGTAGAGCAAACAGAAATGGCTGCCAGTCAGCCCTGCACCAGGGAGGTTCCAGCACAGGAATAATGACCACTACTAGCATCTCCATCTGGAAGAAAGCCGCCCCCGCATTCCTGTCCCGATGCCAGACAGTCCAGTTTCTCCCCGTATTTGTCTGGGTCCCCAAAGCTTGGTGAGGCACTGGACTCGGCACAAGTGGGAGCTTGTAAATTCAGTTGTGGTGCTGGCCTTTTAAGAGGAGCAGCTGGGCTGAAATCGGTTTGGCTCAATGGATAGAGCGTCGACCTGCAGACTGGAAGGTCCCGGGTTCGAGACCAGACAAGGGCATGTGCCTTGGTTGCCGGCACAACCCCAGTGGGGAGTGTGCAGGAGGCAGCTGATCGATGATTCTCTCTCATCGATGTTTCTAGCTCTCTGTCCCTCTTTCTTCCTCTCTGTGAAAAGTCAACAAAATATATATAAAAAAAAAGGAGCAGCTGAGTCTCCAGTAGCCTGTGTGTCACTCAGCCCCAATCCACACTGGATTTTACAGTCCTAGTTCTTTTTTCGTTTTTAAAAATATATTTTATTGATTTTTTACAGAGAGGAAGAGAGAGGGAGGGATAGAGAGTTAGAAACATCGATGAGAATCACTGATCAGTTGCCTCTTGCACACCCCCTACTGGGGATGTGCCCGAAACCAAGCTACATGCCCTTGACCTGAATCAATCCCGGGATTTTCAGGCCGCAGGCTGACGCTCTATCCATTGAGCCAAACTGGTTTTGGCTACAGTCCTAGTTCTTATGGCCCGGCCCATAGGGACTTTCTTCCCCAGCTGTGGGACTCTGGGCTGGGGGTTGATGTGGGGCTGGGGTCCTTGCTCCTCCAGGCAGCCTCCAAAGAGGCCATTTCCCTCCCGATTACAAAAGCGCACTCCCGGGTGCCTAACCAGCCCATTCCATGCCTCTGCACCTCCTACCAGTCTCAATGCCCCATTGTTCTTGACCTCTCTTGTGGTAGTACTTCCACCCAGCCAGCTTGCCTGCGGTTCTGGATGATAGTTGTTCTGTATTTCAGTTGTAATTTTGATGTGATTGTGGCAGGCAGCTCATACTAGTACAGGTGTTTACCTGTGCCGCCATGTTAGTTCCCAACTTAAGGTCTGGCCTGTTTCCTTTGTGCAGGATGGGGCTCCCTGTCTGGAGGCCGCAGTGAGGAAGTTTGACGATGTCTACAGAAAGGGAAGCCAGGGCAAGGAGGGTGGCAGCCTGTTCACCATCCTGGCCCTTTTGCATGATTTTCACCAGGTACAATCTCTCCGCATCTTCAACAGTTTGAGTAAACGTACTGGAACTTTCCCATTGAAAGATAAGGAACTGATCCTGTGAAAGCTGAGCAATGGGATTTTCGTAGAAAAGACGATGCTGTGTCCCTGGCAGTGATCACGGAGACCAGGGCCAAAGCCAGCGGGCAGGCAGCACGTTCCAGGACCAGACCAGGGGACGATGGGTCCCTCGACCTGCCCCCTAAGTACTAAGTGCTCAGAAGCTGACCAGCACGTCAAAATAAGTAGGTGAATGCTATGTTTTGTGTCCCAGCAATCTGTGATGGTCTGCTCCAGTGGTTAAGATGTTTTTGTCGTTAATATGTGAACAAACGTTTTCCTTTACTGAGAACTCTGGTATTTTGTGAGTTTAAGAATCGATTCATTTAACACTCATCTATTAAAAAAAAAAAAGTTCACTGAGGAAGGCCATGTGCTCGAGCTCAGGTGTCAGCCAGCCTGGACTTCTGGGTCAGCCCCTGGACAGCCATGTGACCTGAGTAGTTCAAGCCTCAGTTTCCCCTTTTAGAACACAGGGCTGAGCAGAGCTCCACCTTCATTTTCTTTGCTGCAGATCAGAGATAGGGGAGGGCGAGGAAGCCCCTAGGGGTGTGTGAGGAGCAAGAACAGGGGTCCTGTGGGGCCCACAGGGGAGCAGGGCTGAGGTGGTTGCAAGGACTGGGGCTTTGATCCTGGAGGCACCTGAAGGATTCTGAGTGGGAACATTTCCTGGGAAGAGTTCGTGCTAATGGTCACCTTGGCTACAATGTAGAAGACAGAGGTGGTCATGCGGGGAGACCCCCCCCCTTCAGGGGTCAGAGACGGTAGTGAGAGGATTAGCTTAGTTGCAGGGGTTGTGGATGTGGGTGAGGGATTGGAACTGACCAGGCGGAGAATGGGTGGGAGGGAAGGCGGGGGTCAGCCCAGGTTCTCAGCTTGGGCCTTCAGAGGACAGCAGTACATGCAGGAGACACAGGCTCACAAGGGAGGACGGGATCATCCTGAAACCCAGAAATGCTCACTGGGAGGTGCTGTGGTCTGAGCCCTCTGAGGATGCCCAACCCTTAATATACTCGGCGTACACTGGGAATGGGCGAGTGTGATGCTCTGTGAATTATATGATTAAACAGTGAATACTTGGAGATGTCTCAGACAGCGGTACCTTCTCAGACAGCGGTACCTGGGAGGTCTCTGTACTGTTCTTGCAACTTTTCTCTCAGTATGACATTATTTCCAGTTCAAAAGTTAAGAAAGTGAACAGGCTGGGATGGGGAAGGAATGACCAATGCTGTGGAGAGGAGGGGTGACAGAGCACAGGGCCAGGCGGGAGGAGCACAGGGGAATCAGTGGATGGAGGGGGAAGGAGGGGAGCAGGACAGACAATGGGAGGTCTGTGGGTAGTGGTCAAGGCCCGTGGGGAGGTCTGATGGAGGTCCGGTGCCGGGTTCATGTTAAAAGGCTGCAGAGGGGATGGTCTGCCTGAGACCATCGGCGTTATCAGCAGGGATGGCCACATGCGGAGTTGTTTGTTTCTTCCCAAGTTGAAGTGATGACAGTTTGAAATGATGCTCTCTCCTTCTTCTGTGTACGTTTTTAAGATTCGCTGTATTCTGGAAAGGCTGTTGGTCCTAAAGAACAGTGTCATGCAGAGGATTCCAGGCCGTGAGCCTGAGCCGGTAAAGAAACCGAGGAAATTGCTAAGAGTGGAGGTGAGTCACGTTGAGTTCCCTGTGGACGTGGCCCCCCGGTGGAAGTGCGGAAGGTAGCTGGAGCTGTGGGTCAGGTGCCCGGCCTGCTCAGCAAGCGTCCGGAGGGATCCAATGGCAGCTGTGTTTCTGTTGTGAGACCCTGTGAGTGGCCCCTGTGCAGGGGGACCCCTGTGAGATAAGCACCCCCACACGTAGCCTGAGGGGCTGGACTCAGCTGGGAAGCAGCATCACCATAGAGCCTTCTGATGCCTTTGGAAGAGGCCCCACCAGGAACATAGGCGTTAGCCCATCAGGAGCGGGGCTTGTCTGTGTCACCTCCCCAGGTATTTTCACGTGGGGCCACAGCAGGGACCCCTGCACTATCCAGTCAGGAGAGTCCTCTGTTCTTCCTTAAAAAATGTTTTTAAGGGAATTTATATATATTGAGTTCAGAGAGGAAGGGAGACGGAGAAGGAGGACCATCGATGATGAGAATCATTGATTCACTGCCCCCTGCACACCTCACCCTAGGGATGGGTGCCACACTCAGGGCATGTGCCCTGACCTGGAATCAAACCATGACTGCCTGGTTCATAGGTCGACGCTCAACCACTGAGCCAGGCCTACCAGACTGAGGTGGTGGTAAAAATGTTTGTATAAATAAAAGAATGGTATTGCGGGTTTACTTCCTTTAAGATATTCTTTCAAACTATTGGGGGAATTTGTGAAGAATTTATAACTAAAAATTCGAAAATTGCCTTCTAAGACCTAATAGACCCATTTTTTTCTTTAAATCCTTTCCTGAGGCTATGCTTACTGATTGGAGAGAGAGGGAGATTTTTGTTGTTCTTTTGTTAGAGGCAGGAGTAGAATATTGGGGAAGAGCTATAATTATAAGGAATATTAATGGTGCTCTGCTAACCGTGATTGTTCTGTTCTGATTAGAGAAAGCACACTCTAATCTGGCGGAGAGTTGTAAGCCCTGGGACCTGGGAGCTAATTAGGGAATGCAGGCACCCTTGTTTCTGAGAAAGGCCTAGATTGGCAACCTCATTGCCTGTAATCTGGTCCCTGAGCCACCCGCCCTCTGCTAATTGCCCAGCCTGGTTGCCTGTAATCTGTAACCACTATACCTTGCCTACTTCCCCAGGCCTGAAATTTCTACTTTCCTGTGGGATCTTTGTCCTACCCAACATAAGCAGCTGGATTATGGAGGGGGAGGTGTCTGGGGGAGAGGGAGGACGGTATAACAGACTTTTGTGGGTGACCTGCTGTTCCCTCATTCTGCTGCATTAATGGAATAAATGCTCATATATGAGTCAATCCTGTCTCTCCTTCATTGGCTCAAGTAGTGACCGGCAGCCTGGACCCATTGGTTGTCAGTTTCACTTTCAGCAGGTTCATAACAGTTATTGGAGAGGAATAATTAATACAAATGATAATTGGTACTCCCCCCCCATCATAAGTCCAAAGATTTCATCTACATAAAAGAATTTAAATTCATCTTAAATTAAGGAGTTTTTTAATTAACCCAAGTAAAGCCATTACTAGTTTAAAAATAATTAAAACACTTTTAGCTCATTGATTGGCAGCCTAAATCTTCAAATTCTGTTCTGAGTATACCTATATATTTGTTCTCTAAATGTCTTTCTTGCATGGGCTAATTCAGTACTCCTTCCACAGAAAGTTATATACAAAATCCTATTGTTAAAATATTTTCCAGTCTGGCCATCATGGCTCAGTGATTGAGCATCAAACTATGAACCAGGAGATCACGGATCCATACACAGTCAGGGCAGATGCCCGGGTTGGGGGCTGGATCCCCATTATGGGGCTTGCAGGAGGCAGTAGATCAATGCTTCTCTCTTCATTGATGTTTCTCTCTCTCTCCCCTCTCCTTTCTCCTCTGTACTCAATAAAGATAAATATATATATATATATAATTGATTTTTTATAGAGAGAGAGAGGGATAGAGAGTTAGAAACATCGATTAGAGAGAATCATTGATCAGCTGCCTCTTGCACACTTATTGGGGATGTGCTCGCAACCAAGGTACATGCCCTTGACCAGAATTGAACCTGGGACCTTTCATTCTGCAGGCCGACACTCTATCCACTGAGCCAAACCGGTTTTGGCTAAAGATATATTTTTAAATAAATAAAGTATTTTCCAAATATACAGCATTACTTTGTTCATGTTTGGTATGAAATACATATTGGTTAGTGGTCTGTCAAATTGTTTTTTAGGCAGTTGACAGGTGGACTTCAGGGTTCTATGTCTGAACTCTTCCCAGTGGATGGGGAGAAGAATTCCCGAGCTGAGCTCTCTAGGTAAGACTTCACAAAATAAAGTGAATGTGTTGCTCCCTTAAAGCAGTGTTTCCCAAACTTTTGACATATGTGTACCCCTTCTATAATTTTCATAACCCTGAGTACCCCTCGTACTCGTGAGAACATAGAATTAGGCGCAGCTAAGCACGGTGCAGTGCATATCCCCACCAAACTCCGGTGCAACACGTACCCCCACCAAACTCTTCCCGTACCCCTGGGGGTACGCGTTCCACACTTTGGGAAACACTGCCTAAATGGAATGGGTCAAATCTTTGTAATTTGGCTGATGGGAAAAAAGTAATTTTTCAAAACGTGGGTAGACATATTAGAATGAAGTGGTTAGTTTCCATTTGTAATGTTATAGGATGTATAAATTAACCTTTATGTTTCTTTATGTTTTATGTGCCCAGCTAGATCTGAAGTTTTATAGGGAGCTTGGCATAATTTTTGTGTATTCCAAAGCAGTTAGCACGGGGCGTGAGCTGCTGGCAGAGCCGTTTAGAATGCGGGGCCTAGAGCCGTTTGGCATGGTGGGCATGGAGACAGTGGAATGTTAGGTGCAGAGTTGGTGGTTGTGGAGTTGGGTAGGTGTGGAGTTGGAGGGTTCAGAGTCGGTAGGTGAGAGTTGGTGGGAGCGGAGAGGGTTTGTGCGTAGTTGGAGTGTGCGGAGTAGTTTGGTGAACTATCAGTTTGTGGAGAGCAGGTGTGAAAAGTCGGTGTGAGAAGAGCTGGTGGACATACAGTCGGTGAGTGCAGAGCCTCTTCCTGGGTAAGAAGGGACTCTCCCTGACTGCCCCTCGGGGCTCTTGTGAAGATTGAATGAGCAAGGACAGAGGGCACTGAGCCCTGGGCTGGTGATGGGCAGAGAGACGGGGCCCAGGCGACTCCAGATTCTGTGAGCTAACCCTTCCCGCTGCCAGGCACTGATCAGAACCGTGCCCACTGGCAGTAGGTCCACGGCTTCCCTTCCAACCAGAAACTTGGGTGCTGGATCGTGGGGGTAAAATGAACACGAGATGGAAAAGCAGGAGCTACTGCCCCCTCACAGCTTTTAAAACCGTGTGTGGGGCCTAGCTTGCAAAGCTGCCCACCGAGAGCAACGGACACATCCAGTGTATGTGTGTTCCCAAACTGAGAAGGCAGAATGGGGAAACTCAGCCCCCGAGGACACCCGGTGGTTCCGGGAGGGACCTGGGTGGGAGGAGAGATGAGGGAAAGAGCGGATCGGCTCCCCCGTGTGTGCTGGGCCCTGGGACAGGAATCGGCCCCACAGACTCCTCCCGTGAGAGGGCCTGTGAGGGCCCAGCCTTGGCGTCCCACACCAGATGTGCCTGACACCCGGAGGCCCACAGTCCTGTCTGTTGTGTCTCAGCCCTCATTTCCGGGACACTGTCCAGAGCTGTTGGTTTTCCGAGAGGACATGTGTGACCTGTTCAGAAGGGAACTATGTATTTAACAACAACTCGCCCGAATAGCCATTTATTTCCAGTGCCCAGATGAGTGGAGTGACTGTGGAATTGAGAGGCCTAGGCTCAGCCCTCATACTGGGATAGCTCTTAGCCCCACCCCTTCCTGGTTAAGGAAATGGGCTCAGTGAAGTCCCATACCTATCAGCAGGTCACTCATCCAAGCAGGAGAGGCTGTACACGTCAGACACTCTCGCATCAGGGTACCAGAGATGGGGCAGTGTTAGGTTTATGTGGTGTGCTTCCCTGATTTTCTGCTCCTGCGGACACAGGGGCCTGCTGCCAGCCAAGAGTCATCGGCTAAGCTCAGCAGCTTAAGTGGGCACCACAGAGGCCCTCAAAGCAGACAGGACCTGCCTGTTGGGGTGATGCCCAGGTGGTAGCTCCATGCAGAGGGGTGTCCTGTGGGAGACAGGTGGTCAGTGATTCTCTCATCATTGATGTGTCTATCTCTCCATCTCCTTTGCTCTCTGTGATCAATAAAAATATATTTGAAAGAAATACATTGGAGTTTCGGTGCATGAAATTCATGCGTCGGGGTGAGGGGCCCTCAGCCTGGCCTCCTGCACCTCTCCAATCTGGGACTGCACCTCCAATCTGGGGCTCCCTGATTTTCAGGGATCAGGCCTAATATGGCAGCCAGCCATACCTCTCTCAATCCAGGACTGCTGGCTCCTAACTGCTCCCCTGCCTGCCTGACCACCCTTTAACTGCTCCTCTGCCAGCCTGATCCCTCCCTTACTCCTCTCCCCTGCTGCTGGTTTGATCACTCCTACCTTCTTTCCCCTGCCAGCCTAATACCCCTAACACCTGTGCTTTAGTCCCCACCACTTTGGCTTTATCTAGAAGGATGTCCAGAAGACTACTGGTCTATTTAGCATATTACCCTTTTATTAGTATAGATATTAAAAACACACACAAACACACACACATACACACACACATACACACACACACACACACACAAAACAACCCACAGATAAGGCCTGGCTGCTGTGTTGCTTTTCTGAAAGGATGGATGTAGGTGGCTGATGTGGCAAAAAGGGTCTCTGCTGGCATCTAGGATGTGCGTTAAGCTGTGATTTTCGGTCCCCATGGCCTTTCCAAGACATGTTAAACCAGCTAAGCGCCTCAGAGCTGCCCGTCCTCCTATCCTTGCTTTACAGCTGCGTGCTGTGCGTCACTTTGTTCAGACATCACTGACCTCAGGTGTCTTCATCGCCTACCACTGGGGCAGCATGTCTTAGTGGCTGTAGGTGTCCCAGCTGGGCCCTGCGTTGGAGTCACTTCTGTGAAGCTGTGCGTTAGGAAGTGAGCAGGTGCATGGAGGCCCTGCATCCGGGGGGAAGGAGGGCAGCTGCACGGGGCAGGGCCTGCCCAGAGGGTGCCCTGGTGCGCAACCTCACCCACCCCTCTTCTTGCACTAGGAGCCTGGACAGAGCCCCCAGCAGTTCCTTGAGGAGCTGCTGGGGGACAACATGGCCCTGGAGGCGGAGCAGGGCCTAAGGATCAACGAGTCTGACCACCGGAGCGCGGAGCTGGGCCAGGAGTCAGAAGGTAGGCAGCAGCCCCTGGTGCTGGAGAGCCGGCCTGGCCGCAGCTTCTCCCTCAGCCAGGGAGCTGAGCCCTTGGCTCTGAATCTCCTTGGTCAGCCCATCCTCAGCCCAAGTCCATGGGGTTTGATTCAAGGGCTGTTTGGAACTGTCAACTGCCTTCTCCCCAAGAAGAACATGAAGGGTCTGGTAGCATTGAAGTCAGGATATGAACTACAAAGCCATATTTTCCGGCGTATAAGACGACCCCTAACTTTACAGTTAAAACATAGGTTTAGGCCTATATTCGCTGTATAAGACTACCCCCCCCCCCCCCCACTTCAAAGAAAAGACTTACTTTGCCGTCAAGATCTGCAGGTAATTTTTGTGCGATTTTGGTCTTTTGCCCCCGATTTTCGGTTGACTTTTTTCGTTTCAAAAGTCGTCTTATTCGCCAGAAAATACGGTAAGTACTGCCAGTTTTATCAGCTCCCATGCAGACAGTCCCAGGAGCCTTCAAAGGACAGCACGCTGACCCCCAGCATCTGTCTTACATCTGTCCATGGGCGACTGAGCGTTCTGGATGGCAGGCACCTTCCCCAGCGGTCACTAAACTGCACTGTCACAGGAGCCTGGGCTGATTTCCTCCGTTCCTGTCCTCATCGGACAGATGGGTGCAGTCTGCTCTGTCTCCCTGGGCAGGGGCTGGCTGCTCAGGGACCCCTCCTCCCCAAGGGCCTTACCCAGGGGTGGTAAGTTCTGGGCACACGCGCCCCAGAGGCTCTACCCCCCACAGACATACTGGTCAATTTTTGTGCCCCCCACATTGCCAGCTGAGCTACTTAACACCCCACTCTGAGGGTTGGCAGAGACCATGCCATGTGTTTGCCTTCTCTGTGAGTGTCTGAAATCCTTGACTTGACGGTCAGGTTGGAACTTGGCAAAAAGTGGTTCCAGCATTTCCAGCATCTTGAACTTTTGTATTGGCCTGTCCACGGTCACCTGCTTTCTTCTTAAACTCTGGGTGGCTCCCCAATGGACCCAAGAGGAGCCAGCAGAGGGGCCACAACCCACAGCGACAGCACCCTGTGAACAACAGAGGGCATCCAGCTGGCCGTCTCTGGTCTTTAGACCTTGGCTTCAGGGGGATGGCCCTCTCAGAGGGATGACCGTCTCGAGGCGGAGCCAAGAGGGGAGTGGAGGCCCTGGGATCGGGGCTCTCACTCCACTTTGCTCTTCAGTCTCCAGCGCAACCCTGGCACTGGGGCAAAATTCCCAGGCCCCTCAGGACACAGTCCTGGAGCTGCAGGGCGATACCCAGGCCCTGCAGGAGAGCAACAGCAAGTGTGAGGAGCTGATGAAAGAGAACCGGCAGCTCCGGGAGCAGGTAACAGAGTGTGTGTGTGTGTGTGTGTGTGTGTGTGTGTGTGTCAGGAACATATGGGCCAGCTGGAGGCCGGGTGTGACATGGAGTAACAGATTTGTGGTTTGCTTTAAAGCCAAGTTCACTTTGTGACCTGACTGGCACGGGCTGGGTCTATGGCTCTGCAGGTGGCAAAGTTGGGGATCCAACTACGGATTGAGAAGAACACCAGTGAGCACTTGAGGAGCGTCCAAGAAGAGCTGGAGGGAGAACAGGAGCACATGTTCAACATCATCGAAAACCAGACATTGCCCAGGTCCCCGCAGGTAGGCCCACAGAGCACAGGACTCCTGCCAGAGGGAAGGTCCAGGATCACAGTCGTGTCCTGGTCATTGATCAGTGATTCCCAGTGACGAGTTCCCTAGCTCAGCTGCAGCTCAGAACAGCGATTCTCAGCCACGGCAGGGCCCCGGGGCAGGTATTGCCTCCCCGGGACACTGGCCATCTTGTTGTTGATGGACAGGACTGGGGGGCCGAGAAGGAGGTGCTGCTGGCTGTGCAGGGTGGATATTTGTTCTGTCGATATCAGGGAAAATTAGATGTTAGTGTTGTCCAGGTATTCTGCATCCTTACTGAGGTTACATGTGCTTTAAAAAAATAGGGTTTTAAATGTGGTCAAAGAAGGCAACCAAGGAGCTGATCCATTTGCCCTAAAGTTCCCATATGTGGAGAGCACACGGGACTCATGTAGCCCCATGTGATGGTCCCTTCATGTCCTGGGCCGTCCCAGCACAGTTCCTTAAGCTCTGGGAGAACTGCACTCAGCACGGCTGGGTGTTGCCTGCCCCGAGGGTCCCTGGTCCTTTGGGGTCTGCACTTGCCCTGCTCTTGGCCCCTCACTGGGTGTTGGGGTGCAGGGATGGGGAGTGAGTGGCTTCCCAGGGCCTGCACCCAGGCAGGCATCCTCACCTTTTCCCCCTGAACCAGCAGGGGGCCGAGGAGAAGCAGCTTGAGGAGCTGGGAGAGCAGAAGCAGCTGACTGAAGTCCAGGAGGCCCTGCTGCGGGAGCAGGAGACCAATGCCCTGGTCACCCAGGAAAATGAGAGGCTGCAGCAGGAGGTGGCCAGGTAACCGCCTCCGCCCTGCAGCGGCATCTGCTGGGTTTCCTTCCCACCAGCTCTCTGAGCGCCCCCTGAGCTCAGCTCCAGTGAGGTCCCTGGTTAGGGTGCACTCTTACCCCTGCACTCCCCCCTTTCCCTTTAGGGTCACAGCTGATGGTCTCGGGGAAGGGCCTCCAACTGGTGGCTGGGATGGAAGGACTAGTGACAGCTGGGATGGAGTGTGGTCCAGGGTTGGAGGGCCACCCATCCCACATGACGATAGTGATGACTGTGTCGGGCAGGGGCAATTTCATCCTCTCACACCTGCGATCCCGGGAAGGACGTGTGCTCCCTCCGCTTCATTCTCGCGTTCCCTGAGGGTGAATTCACCTGCTGGCTGACATGCGTTGTCGCCCCCACATCGGTCCCCGTGGCCTCTCAGGGGCCTGTCCAGTGGGGGAGACACGGGGGTCGCCTGATGTGCACATTTGCAGCTGCGGTTGAACAGGCCTCTGACTCCTGCCTGTTTCAGCTCTCACACTGCAAACGAGCGTCCCTTCCGCGCTCCATTGAGGACCGTGGGTTCTATTTTCTTGCTTTTCGGTGGCGATGTCGCTGTGAGAAATGGCCCCGAATGGAGTGCTGAGGGCTGTCTAGTGTCCCCAAGTGCAAGCTGCGCTGGGCCTAGGGGACAATATCCGAGTGGCACCTGAGGTTCCCTCAGGCCCGAGGTATGGTGCTGATGGCTGTGAGCTTAGTAACCAAAGCGTCTTTAGGTCTTGATTGGTTGACAAAAATGTGGCCAGAGACTCCAGGAACGGTTGGGACAGTTGCAGTTACACTGACTCAGTTCTCTCAGTGGCTTCATAGGACAGTATCCTGTGAATCGTGAGAATTGACTGCGCTATTATCCTTTCCCCCCCCCCCCCCTAAAGATGAGGAAAGGGGCTCTGAGAGAGTAACTAAGATGTTTGAGTCAATCCTGGGGGTAGTGGCCAGTCAGGATTCAAATCCAGGTCTTATCTCATCCCAGAGGCATGACCACAGGAAGCCTTCCTTTGCGCAGCCTTGTTTGAGTAGATATTGGGGCTACAAACTTACAAACTCAGGTGCCTGCGGGGGGGGGGGGGGGGGGGGGGGGGGGGAGGGAGGGGGGAGGTCCAGCAGGTGGGGGAGGAGTGTCAGCCAGAGGCCAGGCCTCCTGGAGAATGCGCTGCCGGGTCATCCTTTTGTTTCTGCTTTTTAACAAAAAGTTAATCCTCATCTCAGGATAATTTTTGCACTGCCCTTCAGAGAGCCTGAAAGGAAGGGCGGGAGCCGGCGAGAGAGAAACAGCAATTCGAGAGACACTTCTCCTGGCTGTCTACAGCACACACCCCTCTATGCCACAGAGCAATCCCACTGCCAGGTGCATGGCCCTGACTGGGAATCCAACCCGAGGCGGTTCCTTGCATAGGTTGACGCTGTCTCTGCGGAGCCACACCTGCCGGGGCCTTTGCTTTATGCTTTCTCCCACCCTCTGAGAAGGGTGATAGCTGAGAGTTGATGTGAAACTTGGCATTTTAAAATATTAAATAACTAACTAACTTAAATTAAATAACAAAGCTGTGTGGGCCTAACAGGAGCCCTCTGTGTTCATATTGAGTCTGTGAGCCTCTGGGCATTGAGATTTCAGGTATAACCCTTTGCCCCGGAAAGCCAGTCGGGTAATTATGACAATGATGGCGATGATGATGATGCAGATGTCAGTGGCTTTACATAATGCTCCAGAATCTCACAGTTTATTTGTGTCAGGAGTTGAAATCAGAAAGGGACTTGGCCTGGGGAGAAGAGCTGGCAAAGACAGAGTTTCAGAGCAAAGATGTTCTGATTCCAAGTTTTCCAAAAGTGTTTTAGTGCAAGAACCGTTTTCCAAGGAGGCGGCTCTGCAAAGCCTTCCATGGGAAGGGCTGTCACAGGCTGCTCTGTTGAAGTGTCTGAGCTTGCCTGTCCTGTGTCCCCAGTCCACAGGGGGCAACTGGGTGGCCACATAGAACCCCAGCGGACACAGTTGGAGAAGCGCTGACTGTGCTCAGCCCTCATTTACAGGGGACACCCTGAGGCCCAGAGAAGCGGTGGGTGTGATGGAGGCGCACCCCTGGGATGGAGGCTGGGAGTGCTCCTCAGCCCTGGGACCTGTGGCTCTCCACCCACAGACTGACCTCCTGGACCGAGCAGCTGCAGGCGGAGCTGCAGGCCTCCTTAGAGAATGAGCAGGGGAATTTTCAGATCTTCCAGAACGAGTACTACAAGATGAGGGTGGAGCAATGGTCTAAGGAAATCAATCTGCCAAAGCTCAGTACCCAGTGCGAGGTGAGAACTGGGGCTGGTGGGCCTTTCACCGGACCTTTGTTGTTTTCTTTTTTTAAGCACATTTTTATTGATTTGAGAGAGAACAAGGGAGAGGAAGAAAGAGATAGAAACATCAATGATGACAGAGAAGCATCATTCAGCTGCCCTCTACACCACCCCAGCGGGGGATACTCCCCACCAACTGGGCATATGCCCTTGACGGGAAAGGAACCCAGGGCCCATTAGTCCGAGGTCTGATGCTCTATCCACTGCACTAAACTGGTTAGGGCCTGACGTTTGCTTTTGCAGGGTCTGGGCAGTGCATGGAAATAGACAAGTGCCGTTTTCTCTGTCCTCTGGGCTGAGCTCTGTGCTCTGTGCTCCTGTGTCATCGCATTGAATTCTCGCGATGCCTTTGTGAGCTGGGGGGCCCGTCCTCAGACCTCTGAAGCAGTGGGTCTGGACTTTGTTTGATTGAAGCCAAAGCTTGGGCCTTCCTGCCCCTCCCACTGGGTGATATTCGAGATCAGGAGTTGAACCACCTCAGCCCGAAATTCCTATCCAGCCCATCATTTGTTTTTTCTTATGTCAGAGAGAGGAAGGGAGAGGGCGAGAGGGATGGAAAAATCAGTGATGAGAGAGAATCTGTGATGGCTTCCTCCTAGGGATTGACCGCTCCTCCTGGGCGTGTTGCTTGAATAGGCATCTCACCAGTGAACTCCTGGTGCCTGGGAGGCCACTCCACCCACTGACCCACACGTGCCGGGCAGCTTATTAATAAGATTGTTTACGTTTCTTTTGAAAATGTCTGTGAAGTCCCCAGAACCTGCTGTACATTTTGCACTTAGGCACCTCTCAGCTCAGACTGGCTGCGTTTCAGTGCTCAGCGGCCACACATGGGCAGTGGTCACCCGATTGGCCGGTGCACTTGTCCTCCCCATGTCATTGGCTGTGTTGGTCCCGCCGACGGGTGTGGCTCCTACCGAAAAGGCCCTCTTGTGCACGTGGCCTTTCTTCTCTGGGAGCAGTTTCCCAGCAGTGGAGCCACAGGGGCTGTGTTGGGGGACACATTGTTGATCTCTGTTTCAGTTGCTCACCCTCTTGACTAAGGAGTTGGAGGAGGAAAGAAGGCAAGTCCGGAGTCAAACTAACACACTGAAACAGCTGAGCAAGACTCTCCTGGAAGAGCATGCGGGGACCTGGCCTCAGAATAAGTAAGGGGGTGGGGTGACTGACGCCTGTCCCCACAGCTCCGGGCTTCCCGCTCCATGCTCATCCTCCACATTCAGGACAGAGAGCCCCCTGGCGCACTGGTGTCCCCAGGGCAGGGCAAGGGGACAGACCATCTTCCCAGAGCCCTCGCCTCTCCTTTCCCAGGAATGGTCTGGATTTCTGCAAGGAGGGGTGGTTGCATTTTGCTGGCTTCCAAGACATGGCCCACTGCCAGCCCCTTCTTCCTCTGCTTTTGAGTTAAGCTCTCTTTAAAAAATATGAGAGGTGAAGAGAGGCACCTAGGGGAGAGATCCAGGATCGTGGGATGAGCCCTTTCTGTGTCTGACCTCCCCCGAATGATCTGGAGGGGGGGTTGTGGGTGCACCGTGATTGTCCTCCCTCTGCTGACATGACAAGGACCTGACTGTGGCATAGACACTGCGAGGGGCACAGGACCTGTGACCCGGTGGCCACGCACCAGCAGGGGTGATGGGATGTGAGCAGTGTGTGCACAGCAGACAAATGGTGAGGAGCTCCATGGAGGTGTAGAAGGAAGCGTGGTGGTGAGCATCGGGGTTCTGCTGCTGACCCGGATGGAGCCAGGGCCAGCCAGTGGGGTGGGACATGGGGGGACGAGAAGATGGAGCAGGGGAGGTCTGGGTGCAGGGAAGGCGCACCCAGTGGCAGGAGGGAAAGCCGGAGCAGGGAGCACTGAGATGTGGAAGGTGTCCATGCCTCACTAAGGAGTGGGATTCACTAGGAGTGGGTGTTTATGGAAGGCTGGTCTAGAGGCCAGGGGAGCTGCCTGAAATGAGGCAGGAGGGAGCAGCTTGGTGCTGGAAACCTTGTGGTTGGAAGTCAAGTAACCCGAGAGGCATCTGGTGGGCCCAGGGTGGCCTTCACCCCTCGGTCCTAGTGCTGCTGGACTGTCCTTCCTTGTGGTGGGGTATGACTGGCCCTGAGGGACAGGGACAAGGTCACAGTGACCACAGGGTCCTGTCCCAGCACCCCGGGGTCAGGGTGCTGCTTCACCGTTCTCCCGGATTCTTCTGCTCAGCTCCAGCCGGCTCGCCACCCACTCAGGATGGCTTACCTGGAAAGCCACATTGTAGTTTGGGGCAGAAATGACTGTGGCCTGAGTTGGCTCTCTGTAACGCAGTGGGTACAAATGACCAGCGGAGGTTGGGCAGGTGCCAACTGGAAGCGTCAGGCTTTGGTACCCAGGGGATGATGTGGTGATGGTTTGCATTAGACAGTGTCTGCAGGAGGCCAGGGAGTTGGCTGGCTTCCTGAGCTGCTCCGAGGGGAGTCCTCCCAGCCCAGGCAGGATTGCGGGGCCTGCGCTCCGAGAGATTGTGTGCCTAGTGGTGGGGGTTGGTCAAAGCAGACAGGGAAGTGCTCTAGCATAAGGCCAAGGAGCACGACTGGGAGGAGAAGAACACAGACTGGAAGAGCAGATGCTGAGCCAAGGGCACCGGGAACCCAGCCGGTTCAGTGGGCCTAGGCCCAGCGGTTTGTGAGTCATCACTTTTTACTCTGCCTACTTTATGGGGAGCTCTCGGAAAAACCCCGGATTAGGAGGGACCTGAGCAGCCCTTTGGCCAAAGGAGCCTGAGCTGCTGCCTCAATCCGGGGGACTCATATTCCAGCAAGGAAACCAGGGTGTGAGCTCTCAAAGCCCACGGATGTGTGATCCTGAGTTTCACATGGTTCGAGCCTTGCTCTCTCTTTTTTTTTTTTTTTTAATATATTTTATTGATTTTTTACAGAGAGGAAGGGAGAGAGATAGAGAGCTAGAAAAGTCGATGAGAGAGAAACATCGACCAGTTGCCTCTTGCACACCCCCTAAAGGGGATGTGCCCGCAACCAAAGTACATGCCCTTGACCGGAATCGAACCCAGGACCCTTCAGTCCGCAGACCGACGCTCTACCACTGAGCCAAACCGGCTTCGGCTCTCATGGTTCGAGCCTTGCTCTCTTGAGATGAGGTCCAGCCTGATCCTTGGGGCTTTAGCAGGTCTCCTCGCGTGTTAGGTTCCCAGGCCCACGCCACATGCTTCCATTTCCATATCCACACGTGGCGAGCATGACGGTCCAGGATGTGAACTGTTCTGAGCGGCAGTAACGTAGACACGGAACAGAAAGGTGCTCTGTCACGAGTGGGGAAAGCCACCTGGAGCAGGGGCCAGGTCGGTGGGCCCACGCCACTTGCTTTTATCTCCGTATTTTCACGTGGCGAGCATGACGGTCATGAGCTCCGTGATGTCTGAGTCCCAGGGAAATGCCAGCCATTCTGGGTCAGGTCCCAGCCTGTGCTCATTAGTCAATATACACATTTTATTTAACATCAAAATGTTGCCGAAACCGATTTGGCTCAGTGGATAGAGCATGGGCCTGTGGACTGAAAGGTCCCTGGTTTGATTCCGGTCAAGGGCATGTAACTCGGTTGCAGGCACATCTCCAGTAGTGGGTGTGCAAGACGAGGCTGATCGATGATTCTCTCATCAATGTCTCTAACTCTCTATCCCTCTCTTCCTCTCTGTAAAAAATCAATAAAATATATTTTGAAAAAATAAATAAAAATAAATCAAATTGTTTTCTCTTTCTCCGCTGTTTACAGAGGCTCACTGAAGCCAGTGCCTACAGGAAATGCGGAGGAGGAGGACAAGGACTTAATGACAGAAGCTAAAGATGCCCAGGAACCTGCTGCCGAGCTGTGAGTTGTTCTCAGCGGCGGTAACTTAAACTCAGAACAGAGAGCTGCTCTGTCAGGAGTGGGGAAAGCCAAGTGGAGCAAGGGCCTGTTTGGTGGGCCTCCACCTTCCCTTCCGTGGCAGGTCCCCTGTGCGAACGTCCCTCCCAGCTCTGAAAGAATGGAGTTTCTTTCTGTCCCGCCATCGGGGGCATCCTCGGAGGGATGGCGAATGCAGCTAGCCTTGAGCCTGTGGGAGGGGCCTGGATTTTGTGGTTTAGAGCCACTGAAGTAGGACTGTCAGGCTGTGTCTCAAGGGTTCAGGACCTAGAACGCCGTGTTTCTGTTTGGGGAAGGAAGCGTGGGCCGGACACCTGGGCCAGCACCTATGGTCTTCAGGCTTCCCTCTTGGGCTTCCCTACATTTCTCTGGAGTCTCTGGGCCTCAGGGTGGCTCACCATCACGTACCCTTCTGCAGAGCAGCAGCCCAGCGGGGGGCCAGCTTGGTCCCTGAGACTGCCAGGCTCAATCCAGCAGGCCTTCCCCTGGGCCCGGGCCTGAGCCCCAAGAGCTGGGCTTTCAGGTTGTCCTGCCCCAGCCCAGCCTTGAGGTCAAATCACCATGAATCCCGCAAGGCCTCCTGTGGACATCCCAGAAGCTCAGCATTTCCCAGCCTCTGCCCGGCCCTGGAGTGGATAGCACATCAGTGGGGAAAGGGAGGGAGCACTGAGGAAGCACAGTGCTGCTCCGCTGCAGAGCCAGGATTGAACCAGATGCGGTTCTTCTTGTGACATGAGAATGCCATTTGAAGTTAGCTGCAATGATTACCTTTTAAGTTCACTGCTTCCATTTATTTATTTTTATTTCATTTTATTTATTCTCTATAATAACAGGCTAATATGCAACTTGTGCCCTCACAGGGAGTTTGACCAGGGAACGGGGACAGCCAGCCAACGGCCTGCGGTCCCTTCTCCAGGCAGGCCAGGCCAGATGGGGCCTGGTATCGGGTTGGGCCGGCCAAACCCCACCCATGCACCAATTGGTGCACTGAGCCTCTAGTCTATATATTTGGAAAAACATTTTTATTGTTTTCAGAGAGGAAGGGAGAGAGAGAAACATCAATGATGAGAGCGAATCATTAATTGGCTGCCTCCTGCACGTCCCACATGGGGAATTAAGCCCGAAACCCGGGCATGTGAACCTTGACCAGAATGGAACCCAGGACCCTTCAGTCCAGAGACCATCATTCTATCCGCTGAGCCCAACTGGCTAGGGCTATTTTAAGTTTTTTTAAACATCACCTGGGGGTGGGAAAGAGAGAGAGAGAGACCTCAATATGAGAGAGACACATTGAATGGTTGCCAGCCCCCACACCCCCACTGGGCCCAGGTATAAATCTGTAACCCAGGTTATAGAATCAAACCCTTGACCCAGAATCAAACCCTTGACCCTTGGGTGCTCGGGCCAGTGCTCTAACCCCTGAGGCACGCCGGTCAGTGTTCACTCTTTTTCATCCAAATGGCCCACTGGGCCTGCCCTCTTGCCCCCTCACCCCAATTCCTGTGCCGGGAAGGGGCAAAGTCTGCCTGCCTGTCCCATGTACCATTAGCTCTAGCCGGAAATGAGGCGGTCCTGCTCTTATGGAAATGGCCCTTGGATGCACAATTGCCAGCACAGCTAGATGAGCATGGCACCTGTTCCGGTGCCTCCCAGAGACCCAGAGTGCAGGCTGCATGTGAAGTTCTGGTTTCTGAGAGAGAAGCTAGTGTGGTTTCTGCCACCAGGAACGCTTCTCTCCTCCCTGGGTCTGTGCGAATGAACTGCAAATGTGTCCCATGCCCTGAGGCCACGTGCGATGATCATGGTGCTGGTGACACATGGTCGTGGGAACCTGGTGCTGAAGCCCCGGTTAACGGCCACTTTCCCGGCTGGAGGGGCAGTGAGGGTTGGCATGTCCTGAACCTCTGCTTCTAATAGGAGAACGCGCAGGAGTCGACTAAGAGCCTTCCTCAGATTCTTCCAACGCCAGAGACACGGCTCAAGAGTACAAGCCAAGTCACCCGCAGAGAGCGCTCCCGGGTCCCCGGAGGCCACCCCAGCCGGCTCGGGCTGGCTGGAAGACAGAGACACCGGCAGTGAGCCCCTGCCAAAAGGTAGGAGGCGCTGGCTTGGCTGCAGGAGGGCAGTGAAGGGGAGGATGGCAGGCCTCCCTCGTGGGCAGGGCAGAAGCATCGAGAAGCCAGCTGGGTGTGCACACGTGTGCTTGGAGGCTGAAAGGGGTGCTCCACACACACCCACCCACGCCAGGCCCCTTACCTGTGTGGACACCCAAATAGAGAATGTGAACCTCCGTCTCTGTTGTGGTGGTTTCGTCCCAGAACCATTTAGTACCTTCAGCATGAGAAGCCTTCCCATCATGGACACTGGTGGGTCCTCAAGTATCCAGAGCGGATCTCCCGACAGTTACCGCAGAGACAAGCTCAGGAGAGTATGTTTGTGGGCTTCCTGGTCTGTGCCAGGCCTCAGATTAGCCATTTCTGTAGGGAGATCCCACGCATGTAACACGTCATGGACATCTGCCGGGTCTTCAGCAAGACTCGGGCTCTGCTCTTCCCGGGCCTCTAAAAGCAGGTGGGGTTCTCCTCTCCCCCTGACCCGGCCCTGAGTCCTCCCACCAGGGGGGGCGCATTTAGGACTTTGGCGGGCATGAGCCAGAGGTGCCAGGGGTTTTCTAGCTGCATGTGCTGCTTGCGTTTCCTGGGACCTAAGAGGCTGGCAGCTGTGAGCTGCCCCATTTCGTGCTCATAAAAAGAAAATGAATGGGCGGTGGCAGTGACGGTTTTGTCAGCATTGCCAGCTTGCTGACAGTGATGGTGAGAGTGCCCCGACTGCATCCTGGTTTCAGAGAAGTGAGGTGTGGTGGTGGTGCTGGTGGTGGGGTGGGGGGTGGGGGTGTTCATCTTACAACCGACTTAAATGTGGTTTAGTTTTTAAATTCACTTGGAAATATCATTTTATTGGTTATTCTATCTAATTAAAGAGTGATATGCAAATTGATGTATCTCTGCCACACCAACAAGCCATGCCCACCATTCTATCAGGATCGAGTATGCAAATTAACCCAACCAAGGTGGCTGTGGCCACAGAGAGAGCAGAAGGCTTGGGTTTCTTTGGCAATGGAGGAAATCAAGCTTTCTGCCTGCCATGGTCTGCCTTGGCTTCTGCCAGTGCCTACAAAGTTTCAATTATAGAAGACGCATAAATCCTAGCAAAAATGGTTGCAGCCACAAAGTGAGCAGGAGGCTTGGCTCTGCTCAAGGCTACAAAGTTTCAATTATAGAGGATAAATGAATCGCAGATACCAGGACCTCCTCTTGGGTTGATAGGGGGCGTGGCCTGCATGCAAACCACAAAAGGCCCCTGGCCCAGGCCACCTCACACCTCAAGGGAACCACCACCCTGATCCCAGGCACCCTTCAGGGCAAACCAGCTGGCCCCCACCCGTTCACCAGGCCTCCATCCTATCTAATCCTCTCATCTAATAAATGAATAATATGAAAATTGACCATCACGCCAACATTCAAAATGGCTGCCCCATTGTGGTCAAAGATGACTGATCTCGTGTGGACACAAGATGGCCACAACAAGATGGCCAGCAGGGGAGGGCAGTTGGGAGGGACCAGGTCTGCAAGGGAGGGCAGTTGGGGGCATTGAAGACTGTAGGAGAGGACAGTTAGGCGTGACCAGGCCAGCAGAGGAGGGAAGTTGGGGGGCGACTGGAGGAAAGGGCAATTGGGGGTGAGGGGGGACCTAAGCCTGCAGTGGAAAGCAGTTGTGAGTGTTAGGCATCAATCCGGCTCACAGGGGAGTGGTTAGGGGGTGATCAGGCTGGCAGGCAGAAGCAGTTGGGGGCAATCAGGAAGGAAGGCAGGCTAGCAGTTGGGAGCCAGCAATCCTGGATTGTGAGAGGGATGTCCAACTGCCCATTTAGGCCTGATCCTGGTAGGCAGTCGAACATCTTCAGATTGGAGAGGGTGCAGGCTGGGCTGGGGGACACCCCGCCCCCTGTGCACGAATTTTCTGCACCGGGCCTCTAGTTCACCTGTAAACCTGCCAAACGTGCGCCCTGGGAAAGTGCAATTTGCTGAAGGACACTAGGACTTTCTGAAGACGGGGCCAGGCCTGAGACTCGTGCGCTCCCAGGGGCTGGCGTTTCAGGACCCGACAGGACCCAGGGCCTGGGACAAGCCGCCCTGTGAGCGTGACTGGCGCACCAGCCGTTCCAGGGGGCCGTCACCACTTCAGGTCCTGCTGTGTGGGTCGAGATGCAGCCATGAAGTGTTCGCTCCCGGACCCACTGTCTGGGGACTGGTGCTTGCATTCCCAGCCTCTCAGGAGGCGAATTAGGTGAAACGCTCACGTGCAGGTAAATGATCATGAAGCTTATTGACTTATTGACATTGTTTTATCTAGAGGGTTCTGTAGCCTCAGGTTTTCATACTGGCCCTTCAAACTCTTTGACATGTATCACGTCAACTCCTGGGATTGGCTAAGTTGATTAGTGAGCTATAATCAGCCTAATTGAGTTAGCAACACTTTCTGAGAAAGAACTGCTTGACAGATCCAGATGTGGTTGGATCCATGAGTGAGCAGGTCTGTGGTTGATGTTAGTAACAACAGCCCTGCGATGGTGCTTTCTGGGCTCAGCGGCCTTTCTGTAGGTGACCCGCCTAATCCGTCTCCTTGAGTCTAACTGCAGGGTGAGCTGGGCACGCTTCCTGTCCCCTGTTCAGAGCCAGGAAGGTGAGGCTTGACAAGGGTAAGCACTGGCCCAGAGGACAAGTGTTGGAGCTGGGTTCCGAACCAGGCCTGACATTACAGGCCCGAGCTCTTAACCTCTGTGAGCAGGGCCTGCACTTCAAGCTGCTTTGGTCCCTGAAGATGCTACACCATCTTGGGGCACCAGCATTGAATAGTGGGTCCCTTCTCCTTTGGTGTGAGCTGTGGCCAGCAGGTGGTGCTGTGGGGGCAGAAATAACAGGGGTGCCGCCCTGCACTTGAATCCTCAGGGAGAACTGGGAGAATCCCTTCCATTCATCCATGTACATGAGGAGTTGAGGAAGTCAGACCACTCGCCTGCTCTGATGAGACTCTGATCTGAAGGTTGTGAAGGGCAAACCCAGAGGAGAGGATGTGTTGGGATCTGAGCTGCGATGACCCTTGGTTTGGAGGGAGTTTGGGTATGAAATGGAGGTGGACGTTTTCTTTTTCCTTTTCTTTTTAAAATATATTTTATTGATTTTTTTATAGAGAGGAAGAAAAGAGGGATAGAGAGTTAGAAACATCGATGAGAGAGAGTCACCGATCAGCCGCCTTCTGCACACCCCCCACTGGGGATGTGCCCACAACCAAGGTACATGCCCTTGACCGGAATCGAACCCGGGACCTTTCAGTCCGCAGACCGACGCTCTACCACTGAGCCAAACTGGTTTCGGCAGGAAAATATATTTTTAAAATAAAATTGTAAAAAAATAAAAAGAATCCTGAGTGAGCCCTGCCCGTGTGGCTCAGTGCTGATAGCATCACAGGACCCAAGGGGCACAACTTTGCTTTCCAGTCCAGGCGCACATACCTCGGTTGCAGGATTGATCCACAACCACGGTTGGGGTTTGTGAGAGAGGCAACCAGTGGATGTCTCTCTCTCACATCCATGTTTCCCTCTCTCTCTCTCCCACCCTCCTCCTATGTCCTCCCTTCCACTCTCTCTCTAAAGATCAATGAAAACTATACCCTCCCATGAGGACTTTTTAAAAAGAAGTATTATGACTGAGTAGTTCGGGTGGACTACGTCACTGCATGCAGCAGGCCAGAAACATGCCCTAAGTGTCCCAAGGTCTTTGCGGAGGAGCAGGAGTTGGTTGTGTGTGAGCCAAGTTGTCAGGGAACCTGTCTCTAAAATGGATGAGTAAGCCCAGCTGGTGAGGCTGTGTTGGTTGAGCATCGTCCTGTGAACCAGGAGAACACCTTCTCATTCCCGGTCAGGGCGCATGCCCGGGATGCGGGCTCCATCCCCAGTACGGGGCGTGCAGAAAACAGTCGATCCATCTTTCTCATCATTGATGTTTCTATCTCCCTCTCCCTCCCCCTCTCTGACAATCAATAAAAACACATTGGACCAAAACATGGAGGAGTAAGAAAAGCCAGCCCTAAATCGATAAACACCTTGTTTAATAACGTCACCCGGTGACATGGCAAAGTGGTCTAACGCGTCGTCTCCTCCAGCAACACAGAGTTCTCCTCTGGAGCTCCGCAGAGCACCAGCTCCAGGCGCCACTCCGGGGGCTCAGTGGAGTCAGAGCACAAGTGACTCACGGAGTCCTGGTTCGGGGTGGGCCGTGGGGAATGTGGCATCTCTCCTGGGCCGGACAGGATTCTGATTATCCAAGTACATTTAGCAAACTTAGCGTCATTGGTCATTATTCAATTCATTCATTTGCTATTTTCTGTGTTTTTTATCTTTCCTCCCTTGGCTTAACAATTAAGCAACGGGGCAACAAAAGAGTGCCTTTTGGAGCAGAAAGAAGGACAAAGTCAAAGACCAGCCTCCCAGGGCCAGCTCGACTTTGTCTAACCTTCTATGCTGCTGCAACTGTTAAAGTGCCCCCCCCCCGCCCCCCTAACTAGCCTCTCCCTTTTTTCCGACCCCGAAGATTTATTATCCTTCCCCTTTATCCCTGTCTTGACCATATACCCTTTATTTCTGAAAATTAAAAAAAAGACAAAATCAACAACAACAAAACAACAAACAAGCAAGCCCAAAGAAAATCAGTACTTATGAAAAAAAAAAGATCCCTTAGCAAATGGAAACCTCTATTGCCATGACAACAAGGCCACATCAAACCCAAGGAGCCGGTGTGCCTCACTAACTTCTGTGTCATCTACTTGGACTCCGGCACTGGCCCTGCTTCCTGGGCTGCCACGACCTGCTCCTGCCTCCGCCGGGCTCCCGTAGGCGCACTGGAAAACGCAAAGTGTCTCTGGCTAGGCTGCTGTCTGTCCATCTCCGCCTCGCTCTCTCCATGGTGAGTTCACGCACTGGATGCCTGATTTCAAGTGGTAATACGAGGTGCTTCCGACCTCATGGTGGGGTGTACACCTTGAAGAGCTGAGGGGCAGGGGGCAGGTCCTGGCAGAGTGAGGAGAGGGCCTGCAATCCGGACAGTGGGAGGGCTCCGGGCCCACAGCTTCTGGGCTGCCTGGAGCCGGACGCTGTGCAAAACAGCCTTGTCCTCCTGCACCTGGACCTCCAGCAGCGTGCATTTGCCACTTGGGATTGGAGAGCACATCTTGTCCCAGTGCGAGGTAGCTGGAGGCCTTTTAGGGGTTTTTCCCTCATGGTTTCTTAAAATTAGGCTTCTGTTTGCCTTTGATAAGAGTATTGTTCATGACTAAATGCACAGATTGCAGAAAAGCACAAAACACAAGGTGAGCTCCTTGTGCAGTAAAGGCACCATGCGGAGATGAGGACTTCTTAAGCCCACGGCTGTTGGGGTGGCCACCGACTTGGTTGTCAAGTCCGCAGGGTGCAGTCCTGGCCCGTGAGGGCCCGGCCCACAGGTCTCGGTGGTCCTGAGCGGATACGGGTCAGGGTGCTTTTAGGTCAGGGATCTGAGGACACAGCGTCACACAGCAGCTGTGTCCAGGACTTCATGTGCTGGTCTTGTGCCGACATTTGGTGGAGCCTTGTGAGTTGGTCCTTCACGTTCTCCCAGCTGCTCAGGGCCCGTGCTGTGAGCGAGGGTTAGAGCGAGGGCCGGCCTCCCGGGGCTTTGGCTCAGGTCTGCAGCCAGGGCCTCCTGCTCAGACCACGGCCGTGAGGCACAGGCCCGCTTTTGTCCCGGGCTCCGTGTGCCCTGCTGCCTCTGCTCTAGGCCTCGGTGTGGTCGCCCACCTTGGCATGGGATGTGGCAGCCCATTTCTCACCGTCTTTCTCTGCCCCAGGCCCTGGGCACCTAATACTGACGGGAGCCCCCCGCCCCCCGGGGAGGCAGCCTGGACTGCACACATGCCTCTGCTGACCCAGCCCCAGCCCTGGCATCCTGGCCAAGGCACTGTGTGTGCTGGGGCCACGCTGGGCTGTGAGCAGGCCCAGCAGGAGCGGGAACTTTGGGGTTGGCCAAGTGGCCTGCGCAGGGGCCACCCTGGGGGGGTAGGGCTCTCCGAAAACCCTCCTGTCCTCACTCTCGCCTCTCTGTCCTGTTCTCTTCTCTCTAGGAAACTCCCAGTTGCCTGATAACCTTCCAAGGTGCCTGGTCAGAACCACCACGCTCTCCCTACCACTGACCACCGGAGGCCAGCAGGCCCAGCTGCCAGGAGAGCAGGGAGGACGCCTCCAGCTCTGTGCCCGCAGGAGGACTGCCAGCCCCTCCGGGAACCTGCTGGAGGGGGGCAGCATGTAAAGCCCAGCTTAAGACCTGCTGAGGCCGAGGCCCACCAGTGCACCTGAGGCAGCCCGCCTCCCAGAGCCTGTTTCTGGGCAGAGCTGGACGCCACGCGGCTGCCCAACTGCCCACACAGCGGCCCGCGGGAGCTTCCCTGAACAGGTTCTTCAGCCTGGCCTCGGCCCGGCTGCTTGGGGCCCACGGGCCAGAGGCCTGCAAACAGGAGTCTCCCTGCAGCCAGAGGTTCTGAGGCCTTGGGGGGCAGAGAACCAGCCAGCCACCCCCTGCCTCTCCTCCTTCAGCTCCTTCAGGGCCTAGGCCCCACTGCTGACCCCTGGACAGGAGGCCCTTCTCACTGGCTCCCCCAAAGGAAGAGAGGCTGGCTCCTCTGCTGCCCTCCGCCGCAGCCCGCCATGGCCACAGGAGGCGGCGGCTCCAGCCCAGCACCACACAGCCCCGGCTGCCAGGACCAGCCCCAGCCCCGACACTCAGGGCAAGTGGCCCCGTGGCCCCTTCCCAGCGGACCTCAGCCTCTCCGAGGGGACAGGTCCAGGGCAGGAGCACAGAGGGGGGCTCCCTGCGACTAGATCATACAGGGATCCCGACATGGCTCCCCGTCAACGGCCCCTGAGGACATGGGTCCTGGGAACAACAGGCGGCAGCGAGCAGGCGGCAGCCCCACAGCAGCGTGGGCCCAGCAGACGGTGTCTGAGGATGGAGCGTGGCCGTGGTGACTCGTCTCCTGGCCCCACAGGTCCTGAACCTTACGAACCCCGACCTGCCTTCTGACCGCCTGGGCCCCCTCTCCCATCCACCTCAGGGGCCGGGATCGCCTTCAGAATGCTGCTTCCACCCATCTGTTAGTGACAGCGCTGTGCCAGCCCCAGGGTCACGCTCCCACCATGGCAGCACACGCCTGCCCCTCAGCCACTGTGCTTTAAGGTGTCCCCCAAAATGTATGTAGTACAGGCTGTTCCCCAAATGTATGGTACTATAGGGTGTCCCCCAAATACTATATGCACCCTGCGTGTCCCCCCAAATGTACACACAGTTTAACAGCTGATACCTCCATTTTCACTCCTTTTCAGGTTAACGGATTTGACGGGATGGGTGACACTAGACTAAGCTTTGAACAAAGAAGATGTGTCCTCTGGACTTTCTTTTGGGGACACATACAGGGTGAAGGATCTGGTCCCGCCCGGGCCACAGTGCAGGCATCTAGGGCCGCTGTAGACAGAGGATGAGCAGAAACATGAATATAGCGATTCTCGGTGTTTGCGGTTCTATTGCTTCCTTAGCAACAGCGCCTGGACCATGGAGTCCAAACATTAAGAATCGCTCCTTTGGTTCGGGGTTTGTGCACATCTCTTCCAGCAGCTGCCCTGGATTCCTCGCCTGCTGGGCGTGGGTCCCTAAACTTTAACTTGTGTGTGTCCCCATAGAAAGCCTCATGGAGAAATGTTCTTCATCCAAATCTTAGTCTGTCTTCACCCATTTCTTCAAGTCGGTTAAACAAGAAAAGGAGTGACAATTAAGTGCTTTAGCGGTTGTTAAAGTGTGTACATTTTGGGAGGACACTATATTTCCACTCAGTGGGGTGCAATTTCCACCATATGTCTAACCTTGGTATACCTTTTTTGGGGGACACCCTATATTTACATCCTGTGAGTGTCCTTTTCCATCTGACCTCTGTACCTGTTTTGGGGGACAGCCTGTATTTGCATGCAACAGGGACACACTGTCCAGCAGCAGCCGCATCTCTTTATAGTGTTTTGGGGGACAGCCTGTATTTGCATCAATTGGCATCAATCTTTGCCATGGGGAGTCGCACATGCCGTATGTCTGTGACCGGGTGCCTGCACGTTCGGGTCCTGTTGTTCCTGAGGTGATCTTCCTGGGATGGGGTCGGCCTGGTGAAGGTGTTCTGGAAGGAGGTTTTCCTTTGGAGCTCATGTGCTGAGCACCAACAGGCTTTTCTTCCGAGTGTTTGGAGATTCTACTGAGCAGCCTGTAGGGCAGATCCAGGATGGCTTGTAATAAAGTGAGTTGGGATAGAATTGAGTTTTTAATAAAGTGAGTTGGAGTAGAATTGAGTCCTCGTTTTCCTCTCCGCGCATCACTGGCAGCGATGTCGGGGCTCTGGGCTCCCCGAGTCGGCCCCCAGGCTCCTGGGCCCTGGAATGCAGACCTCCCGGGGCCAGGCGGTCAGAGGATGAGGAAGGAGGCTTCCTGTTCACCAGGCAGCAGCCGTCCCAGTCCTGGGTGTGTTGTAAGCTCATGTGAGTTTAATCCATTTTGATTTGGGGTTTATAGCACAGCAGGAGCTCAGCTCCAGACCATCCTTTGGATTTTCCAAGGCTACTCCACTGGGAAGAGGCAGAGGAGGGAGGGAGGCACCTGAGATCCTGCCGACCCACTCTCATGGCTGGCTGTCCAGCTGCCACCTGCGTGACCCTTCCTTCCTCACCAGCCTCTGCTGGCAGGTGCCTCCTCGCACTCCTTCCCGTTCTTTCCCGTGGCCAAGCTCCTGTGGGAGGCGCACTCAGAGCGCCGCCCTCCCCATGCTGGACCCAAACTGAGCGCAGGCCCTACAGGCCGCCTGCCCTGTGAAACTCTTGATCTGACCTTCAATTCTGCATGATAGCTTTGCTGGGTAGAGTAATCTTGGTTGTAGATTCTTGCTATTCATCACTCTGAATATTTCCTGCCAGTCCCTTCTGGCCTGCAAAGTTTCTGTTGAGAGATCAGCTGACAGTCCTATGGGTACTCCCTTGTAGGTAACTATCTTTTTCTCTTGCTGCTTTTAAGATTCTCTCTTTGGGAAAAACTAAGATGGCAGCATAGGTAAATACCTAAACTGATGCCTCACACAACAATATCAAAACTACAACTAAAAGACAAAATGGACACCATCCAGAACCATAGAAAAGCTAGCTGAGTGTAAATTCTACAACTAAAAGAAAAGAGGAAAGCACCTTGATTCTGAGGAGCTGCAAAAGGCTGAGGTACGGAGATGCGCACACGGAGGGGACAAGCGACTATGTGCACAGGCAGCTGAGTGCGTGGCTGGCTTTCTAAAGTGGGAGGGAGACAAGGGCTCGCAACTGTGCTGAACTCCAGTTCCGAACGAGTTTCTGGGAACCCTGTCTCATTCGGGGAGAAACTGGACTGGCTGGCAGCGGGCAAAACTCAAGGGTGGCTTTCTCTCAGAGGTGCTTGCAGTGATTACTGAGGGACACTGAGACCCAGGGGCCTCATAGGGCCGGGCTGACGGGAAAGCCGTCTGCTCCGCCCTGAAACTCCACCCCATCCAAGCTGAGCACACAGGCTTTTGCAATTTTGCAAGTCTTGTCTCATGAGAGTGTCTCCAGCACAGAAGTTCTTCCAGCATAGACACAGCTGATCCTCACAGCCATTTGGCCTGGAGGTCAGTTCCTCCCAGTAATACCAACAAACATCAAGACTTAACTACAAAAAGGTTGAGCACACAGGCCACAAAGGGGTGCACCCCGAGTGTCCACCTCAGGTAACTGGGGAGGCTGAGCCACTGTGCCCTATAGCAGCGTTTTTCAACCGCTGTTCCGCGGCACACTAGTGTGCCGCGAGATGTTGCCTGGTGTGCCGTAGGTGCAGACAAGACAAGAATTTTATAATTTTTCACTATTTTGTTTACTTAATATTTCATAATAAAGTAATTATAAAATACTTTCTTTGTGTTTATTTGATTCCTATTTAAGAGAATTACTTTATATATAGTAAATATAGGCACAGAGTTAAATTTTTTAACATTTTCTAATGGTGGTGTGCCTCGTGATTTTTTTCATGAAACAAGTGTGCCTTTGCCCAAAAAAGGTTGAAAAACACTGCCCTATAGGACACCTAGCACACAAAGCTACTCTACCAGCTCAGGAAAGCAGCGAAAATGCGGAGACAAAGAAACACATCACAAATGAAAGAAATGGAGGAAAGTAAATAACTGGATATAAAGTTCAAAACCATGGTCATAAGGTTTTTCAAGAATTTCCTAGAAAATGCTGATAATATTAGTGAGACCCTTGAGGTTATGAAAAAGACCAACTAGTAATTGAACATATACTGACTAAAATAAAAAATATTATACAGAGATACAACAGCAGACTAGAGGATCGCAAGAATCAAGTTAAAGATTTGAAATACAAAGAAGCAAAAAACACCCAACTGGAAAAGCAACAATAAAAAAGAATGCAAAAATATAAAGATAGTGTAAGGAGCATCTGGGACAACTTCAAGCGTACCAACATGCGTATTATGACGGTTCCAGAAGAAGAGAGAGAGCAAGATACGGCAAACCTATTTGAAGAAATGACTGAAAACTTCCCCCACTTGATGAAAGAAATAGTCTTGCAAGTCCAGGAAGTGCACAGAAGCCCAAACAAGGAATCCAAAGAGGACCACACCAGGACACATCATAATCAAAATGCCAAGAGCAAAACACAAAGAATATTAAAAGCAGCAAGAGAAAAACAGTTAATTACCTACAAGGGAGCACCCATATAATTGTCAGCTGATTTCTCAACAGAAACTATGCAGGCCAGATGGGAGTGGCAAGAAATATTCAAAGTCATGAATAGCAAGAACCTACAACCAAGATTACCTTACCCAGAAAAGCTATCATTTAGAATTGAAGGTCAGATCAAGAGGCTTCACAGATAAGAAAAAACTAAAGGAGTTCATCACCACCAAACCTATATTATGTGAAATGCTGAAAGGTATTCTTTAATAAAAGGAAGATGAAAAAGGTAAAGATAAAAATTATGAACAACAAATACATTTCTATCAACAAGTGAATCTAAAAACCAAGTGAATAAAAAAATCTGATGAACAGAATAAACTGGTGAATATAACAGAATCAGGGGCATAGAAAGGGAGTGGGCTGACAATTCTTCGAAAGTCTGGGAAGAAACTGGACAAAAAGTGTACACCTATGTATGAGGACAGTAGTGGGGAGGTAAGGGCAGAGGATGGGGTGTGAACTACGTGGAGTGGAGTTTTGGGGGTGGGGGAGAGGGAACAATTGTAATAATCTGAACAATAAATATTTATTAAATTAAAAAAGATTCTCTCTTTGTCTTTTGCCCTTGGCATTTTAATTATGATGTGTCTTCGTGTGGCCCTCTTTGGGTTTCTCTTGCTTGGGACTCTCTATGCTTCCTGGACTTGTAAGTCAGTTTCTTTCACTAAGTAGGGGAAGTGTTCTGTCATTATTTCTGCCAATATGTTTTCAATATGTTGCTCTCTTTCTTCTTCTGGCACCCTCATAATTCAGATAGTGGTATGCTTGAGGTTGTCCCAGACACTCCTTACACTATCTTTATATTTTTGGATTCTTTTTTCTTTTGTTTTTCTGGTTGGTGTTTGTTGCTTTCTCTTATTTCAGATCTTTGATTTGATTCTTGGGATCCTCTAGTCTACTGTCGAATCTCCATATATTCTTTATTTTAGTCCATGTATACATAATTTCCGACTGGTCCTTTTCCCATTTTTTTTTTTTTTTTTTTTTTTTTTTTTGCATTCTCACTAAGTTCTTTGAAGGTCTCAATAAGTTCCTCAGAGGTTTCTAGATTTTTGAATAACCTTATAACTGTGGTTTTGACCTCTATATCCACTATTTGGCTTCCTTCAATTTCTTTCCTTTGTGACATGTTTCTTTGTCTCTGCATTTTGGTTGCTATCCTGTGTTTGTTTCTTCGTATTGGGTAGCTGCTAAATCTCTTTGAATTGATAGAGTGCCCTTGGTTGGTAGGTTTCCTATAGGCCTCCCCAATCACCTGAGATGGGACACTCTTGGTGTACTCCTTTGTGGGCTGTGTGCACAGTATTGTTGTAGTTAAGCCTTGATTGCTGTTGGTATCAATGGGAGGAACTACCTTCCAGGCCAATTGGCTGTGCGGACTAGCTGGGTCTAATAGTGGAAGAGCTGCTGTGCAGGAGACATCCTTATGGGTCAGGACTTACTTCGGTAGGGTGTTGGTGCTCACTGAGTCTGCCCCTTGAGGATGTCACTTATGCATGTGAAGGGTTGTAATCTGGTCTGGTCTCACACTGACCACTGGGTACACTGACTCTTGGATCTCCAAGGAGGTGCCAAGTCAGCCACTGCCTCAGGCCACCCAGCAGAAACTACAGAGATATCTGCAGATTCCTCCTCTTTGTTTGGGCTTTGGAGGTGCCAAGATGGGGTCCAGCTGTGAAGCAAGGCAGGCTGGTGCTGGTGCCAGCCTTGGGATTTTTATTGATAGCTTTGCAGTTTCCTGTTCCAGCTGCAGCTTGGTAGACAAGTTTTAGGCTGAACAAGGACAGGCCATTTATATATAATAGCCGTTGCTCACAGCTTGGTTGAGGTTGTAA
Organism: Pipistrellus hanaki; assembly: GCF_964339955.1. Classification (NCBI taxonomy): domain Eukaryota; kingdom Metazoa; phylum Chordata; class Mammalia; order Chiroptera; family Vespertilionidae; genus Pipistrellus; species Pipistrellus hanaki. The sequence goes on along the minus strand of NW_028182304.1, from coordinate 7,496,822 downwards.
ATTGGGTGAGGAGAGGTCTAAGGGAATATTCAGGGCAGAGCAAACAGAAATGGCTGCCAGTCAGCCCTGCACCAGGGAGGTTCCAGCACAGGAATAATGACCACTACTAGCATCTCCATCTGGAAGAAAGCCGCCTCCGCATTCCTGCCCTGATGCCAGACAGTCCAGTTTCTCCCCGTATTTGTCTGGGTCCCCAAAGCTTGGTGAGGCACTGGACTCGGCACAAGTGGGAGCTTGTAAATTCAGTTGTGATGCTGGCTTTTTAAAAGGAGCAGTTGGGCCAAAACAGGTTTAGCTCAGTGGATAGAGCGTCGACCTGCAGACTGGAAGGTCCTGGGTTCAAGTCCGGTCAAGGGTATGTGCCTTGGCTTTGGGCACATCCCCAGTGGGGGGTGTGCTGGAGGCAGCTGATTGATGATTCTCTCTCATCGATGTTTCTAACTCTCTGTCCCTTTCTATTCCTCTCTGTTAAAAATCAATAAAATACATTAAAAAAAAAAAAAAAAAAAAAGAAAGAAAAGAAAAAGAAGAGCAGCTGGGTCTCCAGCAGCCTGGGTGTGTCACTCAGCCCCAATCCATACTGGATTTTACAGTCCTAGTTCTTTCTTCATTTTTTAAAATTATATTTTATTGATTTTTCTACAGAGAGGAAGAGAGAGGGATAGTTAGAAACATCAATGAGAATCATTAATCAGTTGCCTCTTGCACACCCCCGACTGGGAATGTGCCCAAAACCAAGCTCCATGCCCTTGACCTGAATCGATCCCAGGATTTTTCAGGTCCCAGGCTGACGCTCTATCCACTGAGCCAAACCGGTTTCGGCTACAGTCCTAGTTCTTATGGCCCGGCCCATAGGGACTTTCTTCCCCAGCTGTGGGACTCTGGGCTGGGGGCTGGTGTGGGGCTGGGGTCCTTGCTACTCCAGGCAGCCTCCAAAGAGGCCATTTCCCTCCCGATTACAAAAGCGCACTCCTGGGTGCTCAACCAGCCCATTCCATGCCTCTGCACCTCCTACCAGTCTCAATGCCCCTTTGTTCTTGACCTCTCTTGTGGTAGTACTTCCACCCAGCCAGCTTGCCCGTGGTTCTGGATGATAGTTGTTCTGTATTTTAGTTGTAATTTTGATGTGGTTGTGGCAGGCAGCACATACTAGTACAGGCGTTTACCTGTGCCGCCATGTTAGTTCCCAACTTAAGGTCTGGCCTGTTTTCTTTGTGCAGGATGGGGCTCCCTGTCTGGAGGCCACAGTGAGGAAGTTTGACGATGTCTACGAAAAGGGAAGCGAGGGCAAGGAGGGTGGCAGCCTGTTCACCATCCTGGCCCTTTTGTATGATTTTCACCAGGTAGAGTCTCTCCATATCTTCAACATTTTGAGTAAAAGTACTGGAACTTTCCAATTGAAAGATAATGAACTGATTCTATGAAGGCTGAGAAATGGGATTTTTATTGAAAAAGACAATGCTGTGCCCCTGGCAGTGATCACGGAGACCAGGGCCAAAGCCAGCGGGCAGGCAGCACGTTCCAGGACCAGACCAGGGGACGATGGGTCCCTCGACCTGCCCCCTAAGTACTAAGTGCTCAGAAGCTGACCAGCACGTCAAAATAAGTGGGTGAATGCTGTTTTGTATCCCAGCAATCTGTGATGGTCTGCTCCAGTGGTTAAGATGTTTTTGTCATTAATATGTGAACAAACCTTTTCCTTTACTGAGAACTCTGGTATTTTGTGAGTTTAAGAATCGATTCGTTTAACACTCATCTATTCAAACAAAAGTTCACTGAGTAAGGCCATGTGCTCCAGCTCCGGTGTCAGCCAGCCTGGACTTCTGGCTCAGCCCCTGGACCGCCATGTGACCTGAGTAGTTCAAGCCTGTTTCCCCTTTTAGAACACAGGGCTGAGCAGAGCTCCACCTTCATTTTCTTTGCTGCAGATCAGAGATAGGGGAGGGCGAGGAAGCCCCTAGGGGTGTGTGAGGAGCAAGAACAGGGGTCCTGTGGGGCCCACAGGGTAGCAGGGCTGAAGCGGTTGCAAGGACTGGGCCTTTGATCCTGGTGGCACCTGAAGGATTCTGAGTGGGAACATTTCCTGGGAAGAGTTCGTGCTAATGGTCACCTTGGCTACAATGTAGAAGACAGAGGTGGTCAGGCGGGGAGAACCCCCTTCAGGGGTCAGAGACGGTAGTGAGAGGATTAGCTTAGTTGCAGGGGTTGTGGATGTGGGTGAGGGATTGGAACTGACCAGGCGGAGAATGGGTGGGAGGGAAGGCGGGGGTCAGCCCAGGTTCTCAGCTTGGGCCTTCAGAGGACAGCAGTACATGCAGGAGACACAGGCTCACAAGGGAGGACGGGATCATCCTGAAACCCAGAAATGCTCACTGGGAGGTGCTGTGGTCTGAGCCCTCTGAGGATGCCCAACCCTTAATATACTCGGCGTACACTGGGAATGGGCGAGTGTGATGCTCTGTGAATTATATGATTAAACAGTGAATACTTGGAGATGTCTCAGACAGCGGTACCTTCTCAGACAGCGGTACCTGGGAGGTCTCTGTACTGTTCTTGCAACTTTTCTCTCAGTATGACATTATTTCCAGTTCAAAAGTTAAGAAAGTGAACAGGCTGGGATGGGGAAGGAATGACCAATGCTGTGGAGAGGAGGGGTGACAGAGCACAGGGCCAGGCGGGAGGAGCACAGGGGAATCAGTGGATGGAGGGGGAAGGAGGGGAGCAGGACAGACAATGGGAGGTCTGTGGGTAGTGGTCAAGGCCCGTGGGGAGGTCTGATGGAGGTCCGGTGCCGGGTTCATGTTAAAAGGCTGCAGAGGGGATGGTCTGCCTGAGACCATCAGCGTTATCAGCAGGGATGGCCACATGCGGAGTTGTTTGTTTCTTCCCAAGTTGAAGTGATGACAGTTTGAAATGATGCTCTCTCCTTCTTCTGTGTACGTTTTTAAGATTCGCTGTATTCTGGAAAGGCTGTTGGTCCTAAAGAACAGTGTCATGCAGAGGATTCCAGGCCGTGAGCCTGAGCCGGTAAAGAAACCGAGGAAATTGCTAAGAGTGGAGGTGAGTCACGTTGAGTTCCCTGTGGACGTGGCCCCCCGGTGGAAGTGCGGAAGGTAGCTGGAGCTGTGGGTCAGGTGCCCGGCCTGCTCAGCAAGCGTCCGGAGGGATCCAATGGCAGCTGTGTTTCTGTTGTGAGACCCTGTGAGTGGCCCCTGTGCAGGGGGACCCCTGTGAGATAAGCACCCCCACACGTAGCCTGAGGGGCTGGACTCAGCTGGGAAGCAGCATCACCATAGAGCCTTCTGATGCCTTTGGAAGAGGCCCCACCAGGAACATAGGCGTTAGCCCATCAGGAGCGGGGCTTGTCTGTGTCACCTCCCCAGGTATTTTCACGTGGGGCCACAGCAGGGACCCCTGCACTATCCAGTCAGGAGAGTCCTCTGTTCTTCCTTAAAAAATGTTTTTAAGGGAATTTATATATATTGAGTTCAGAGAGGAAGGGAGACGGAGAAGGAGGACCATCGATGATGAGAATCATTGATTCACTGCCCCCTGCACACCTCACCCTAGGGATGGGTGCCACACTCAGGGCATGTGCCCTGACCTGGAATCAAACCATGACTGCCTGGTTCATAGGTCGACGCTCAACCACTGAGCCAGGCCTACCAGACTGAGGTGGTGGTAAAAATGTTTGTATAAATAAAAGAATGGTATTGCGGGTTTACTTCCTTTAAGATATTCTTTCAAACTATTGGGGGAATTTGTGAAGAATTTATAACTAAAAATTCGAAAATTGCCTTCTAAGACCTAATAGACCCATTTTTTTCTTTAAATCCTTTCCTGAGGCTATGCTTACTGATTGGAGAGAGAGGGAGATTTTTGTTGTTCTTTTGTTAGAGGCAGGAGTAGAATATTGGGGAAGAGCTATAATTATAAGGAATATTAATGGTGCTCTGCTAACCGTGATTGTTCTGTTCTGATTAGAGAAAGCACACTCTAATCTGGCGGAGAGTTGTAAGCCCTGGGACCTGGGAGCTAATTAGGGAATGCAGGCACCCTTGTTTCTGAGAAAGGCCTAGATTGGCAACCTCATTGCCTGTAATCTGGTCCCTGAGCCACCCGCCCTCTGCTAATTGCCCAGCCTGGTTGCCTGTAATCTGTAACCACTATACCTTGCCTACTTCCCCAGGCCTGAAATTTCTACTTTCCTGTGGGATCTTTGTCCTACCCAACATAAGCAGCTGGATTATGGAGGGGGAGGTGTCTGGGGGAGAGGGAGGACGGTATAACAGACTTTTGTGGGTGACCTGCTGTTCCCTCATTCTGCTGCATTAATGGAATAAATGCTCATATATGAGTCAATCCTGTCTCTCCTTCATTGGCTCAAGTAGTGACCGGCAGCCTGGACCCATTGGTTGTCAGTTTCACTTTCAGCAGGTTCATAACAGTTATTGGAGAGGAATAATTAATACAAATGATAATTGGTACTCCCCCCCCATCATAAGTCCAAAGATTTCATCTACATAAAAGAATTTAAATTCATCTTAAATTAAGGAGTTTTTTAATTAACCCAAGTAAAGCCATTACTAGTTTAAAAATAATTAAAACACTTTTAGCTCATTGATTGGCAGCCTAAATCTTCAAATTCTGTTCTGAGTATACCTATATATTTGTTCTCTAAATGTCTTTCTTGCATGGGCTAATTCAGTACTCCTTCCACAGAAAGTTATATACAAAATCCTATTGTTAAAATATTTTCCAGTCTGGCCATCATGGCTCAGTGATTGAGCATCAAACTATGAACCAGGAGATCACGGATCCATACACAGTCAGGGCAGATGCCCGGGTTGGGGGCTGGATCCCCATTATGGGGCTTGCAGGAGGCAGTAGATCAATGCTTCTCTCTTCATTGATGTTTCTCTCTCTCTCCCCTCTCCTTTCTCCTCTGTACTCAATAAAGATAAATATATATATATATATAATTGATTTTTTATAGAGAGAGAGAGGGATAGAGAGTTAGAAACATCGATTAGAGAGAATCATTGATCAGCTGCCTCTTGCACACTTATTGGGGATGTGCTCGCAACCAAGGTACATGCCCTTGACCAGAATTGAACCTGGGACCTTTCATTCTGCAGGCCGACACTCTATCCACTGAGCCAAACCGGTTTTGGCTAAAGATATATTTTTAAATAAATAAAGTATTTTCCAAATATACAGCATTACTTTGTTCATGTTTGGTATGAAATACATATTGGTTAGTGGTCTGTCAAATTGTTTTTTAGGCAGTTGACAGGTGGACTTCAGGGTTCTATGTCTGAACTCTTCCCAGTGGATGGGGAGAAGAATTCCCGAGCTGAGCTCTCTAGGTAAGACTTCACAAAATAAAGTGAATGTGTTGCTCCCTTAAAGCAGTGTTTCCCAAACTTTTGACATATGTGTACCCCTTCTATAATTTTCATAACCCTGAGTACCCCTCGTACTCGTGAGAACATAGAATTAGGCGCAGCTAAGCACGGTGCAGTGCATATCCCCACCAAACTCCGGTGCAACACGTACCCCCACCAAACTCTTCCCGTACCCCTGGGGGTACGCGTTCCACACTTTGGGAAACACTGCCTAAATGGAATGGGTCAAATCTTTGTAATTTGGCTGATGGGAAAAAAGTAATTTTTCAAAACGTGGGTAGACATATTAGAATGAAGTGGTTAGTTTCCATTTGTAATGTTATAGGATGTATAAATTAACCTTTATGTTTCTTTATGTTTTATGTGCCCAGCTAGATCTGAAGTTTTATAGGGAGCTTGGCATAATTTTTGTGTATTCCAAAGCAGTTAGCACGGGGCGTGAGCTGCTGGCAGAGCCGTTTAGAATGCGGGGCCTAGAGCCGTTTGGCATGGTGGGCATGGAGACAGTGGAATGTTAGGTGCAGAGTTGGTGGTTGTGGAGTTGGGTAGGTGTGGAGTTGGAGGGTTCAGAGTCGGTAGGTGAGAGTTGGTGGGAGCGGAGAGGGTTTGTGCGTAGTTGGAGTGTGCGGAGTAGTTTGGTGAACTATCAGTTTGTGGAGAGCAGGTGTGAAAAGTCGGTGTGAGAAGAGCTGGTGGACATACAGTCGGTGAGTGCAGAGCCTCTTCCTGGGTAAGAAGGGACTCTCCCTGACTGCCCCTCGGGGCTCTTGTGAAGATTGAATGAGCAAGGACAGAGGGCACTGAGCCCTGGGCTGGTGATGGGCAGAGAGACGGGGCCCAGGCGACTCCAGATTCTGTGAGCTAACCCTTCCCGCTGCCAGGCACTGATCAGAACCGTGCCCACTGGCAGTAGGTCCACGGCTTCCCTTCCAACCAGAAACTTGGGTGCTGGATCGTGGGGGTAAAATGAACACGAGATGGAAAAGCAGGAGCTACTGCCCCCTCACAGCTTTTAAAACCGTGTGTGGGGCCTAGCTTGCAAAGCTGCCCACCGAGAGCAACGGACACATCCAGTGTATGTGTGTTCCCAAACTGAGAAGGCAGAATGGGGAAACTCAGCCCCCGAGGACACCCGGTGGTTCCGGGAGGGACCTGGGTGGGAGGAGAGATGAGGGAAAGAGCGGATCGGCTCCCCCGTGTGTGCTGGGCCCTGGGACAGGAATCGGCCCCACAGACTCCTCCCGTGAGAGGGCCTGTGAGGGCCCAGCCTTGGCGTCCCACACCAGATGTGCCTGACACCCGGAGGCCCACAGTCCTGTCTGTTGTGTCTCAGCCCTCATTTCCGGGACACTGTCCAGAGCTGTTGGTTTTCCGAGAGGACATGTGTGACCTGTTCAGAAGGGAACTATGTATTTAACAACAACTCGCCCGAATAGCCATTTATTTCCAGTGCCCAGATGAGTGGAGTGACTGTGGAATTGAGAGGCCTAGGCTCAGCCCTCATACTGGGATAGCTCTTAGCCCCACCCCTTCCTGGTTAAGGAAATGGGCTCAGTGAAGTCCCATACCTATCAGCAGGTCACTCATCCAAGCAGGAGAGGCTGTACACGTCAGACACTCTCGCATCAGGGTACCAGAGATGGGGCAGTGTTAGGTTTATGTGGTGTGCTTCCCTGATTTTCTGCTCCTGCGGACACAGGGGCCTGCTGCCAGCCAAGAGTCATCGGCTAAGCTCAGCAGCTTAAGTGGGCACCACAGAGGCCCTCAAAGCAGACAGGACCTGCCTGTTGGGGTGATGCCCAGGTGGTAGCTCCATGCAGAGGGGTGTCCTGTGGGAGACAGGTGGTCAGTGATTCTCTCATCATTGATGTGTCTATCTCTCCATCTCCTTTGCTCTCTGTGATCAATAAAAATATATTTGAAAGAAATACATTGGAGTTTCGGTGCATGAAATTCATGCGTCGGGGTGAGGGGCCCTCAGCCTGGCCTCCTGCACCTCTCCAATCTGGGACTGCACCTCCAATCTGGGGCTCCCTGATTTTCAGGGATCAGGCCTAATATGGCAGCCAGCCATACCTCTCTCAATCCAGGACTGCTGGCTCCTAACTGCTCCCCTGCCTGCCTGACCACCCTTTAACTGCTCCTCTGCCAGCCTGATCCCTCCCTTACTCCTCTCCCCTGCTGCTGGTTTGATCACTCCTACCTTCTTTCCCCTGCCAGCCTAATACCCCTAACACCTGTGCTTTAGTCCCCACCACTTTGGCTTTATCTAGAAGGATGTCCAGAAGACTACTGGTCTATTTAGCATATTACCCTTTTATTAGTATAGATATTAAAAACACACACAAACACACACACATACACACACACATACACACACACACACACACACAAAACAACCCACAGATAAGGCCTGGCTGCTGTGTTGCTTTTCTGAAAGGATGGATGTAGGTGGCTGATGTGGCAAAAAGGGTCTCTGCTGGCATCTAGGATGTGCGTTAAGCTGTGATTTTCGGTCCCCATGGCCTTTCCAAGACATGTTAAACCAGCTAAGCGCCTCAGAGCTGCCCGTCCTCCTATCCTTGCTTTACAGCTGCGTGCTGTGCGTCACTTTGTTCAGACATCACTGACCTCAGGTGTCTTCATCGCCTACCACTGGGGCAGCATGTCTTAGTGGCTGTAGGTGTCCCAGCTGGGCCCTGCGTTGGAGTCACTTCTGTGAAGCTGTGCGTTAGGAAGTGAGCAGGTGCATGGAGGCCCTGCATCCGGGGGGAAGGAGGGCAGCTGCACGGGGCAGGGCCTGCCCAGAGGGTGCCCTGGTGCGCAACCTCACCCACCCCTCTTCTTGCACTAGGAGCCTGGACAGAGCCCCCAGCAGTTCCTTGAGGAGCTGCTGGGGGACAACATGGCCCTGGAGGCGGAGCAGGGCCTAAGGATCAACGAGTCTGACCACCGGAGCGCGGAGCTGGGCCAGGAGTCAGAAGGTAGGCAGCAGCCCCTGGTGCTGGAGAGCCGGCCTGGCCGCAGCTTCTCCCTCAGCCAGGGAGCTGAGCCCTTGGCTCTGAATCTCCTTGGTCAGCCCATCCTCAGCCCAAGTCCATGGGGTTTGATTCAAGGGCTGTTTGGAACTGTCAACTGCCTTCTCCCCAAGAAGAACATGAAGGGTCTGGTAGCATTGAAGTCAGGATATGAACTACAAAGCCATATTTTCCGGCGTATAAGACGACCCCTAACTTTACAGTTAAAACATAGGTTTAGGCCTATATTCGCTGTATAAGACTACCCCCCCCCCCCCCCACTTCAAAGAAAAGACTTACTTTGCCGTCAAGATCTGCAGGTAATTTTTGTGCGATTTTGGTCTTTTGCCCCCGATTTTCGGTTGACTTTTTTCGTTTCAAAAGTCGTCTTATTCGCCAGAAAATACGGTAAGTACTGCCAGTTTTATCAGCTCCCATGCAGACAGTCCCAGGAGCCTTCAAAGGACAGCACGCTGACCCCCAGCATCTGTCTTACATCTGTCCATGGGCGACTGAGCGTTCTGGATGGCAGGCACCTTCCCCAGCGGTCACTAAACTGCACTGTCACAGGAGCCTGGGCTGATTTCCTCCGTTCCTGTCCTCATCGGACAGATGGGTGCAGTCTGCTCTGTCTCCCTGGGCAGGGGCTGGCTGCTCAGGGACCCCTCCTCCCCAAGGGCCTTACCCAGGGGTGGTAAGTTCTGGGCACACGCGCCCCAGAGGCTCTACCCCCCACAGACATACTGGTCAATTTTTGTGCCCCCCACATTGCCAGCTGAGCTACTTAACACCCCACTCTGAGGGTTGGCAGAGACCATGCCATGTGTTTGCCTTCTCTGTGAGTGTCTGAAATCCTTGACTTGACGGTCAGGTTGGAACTTGGCAAAAAGTGGTTCCAGCATTTCCAGCATCTTGAACTTTTGTATTGGCCTGTCCACGGTCACCTGCTTTCTTCTTAAACTCTGGGTGGCTCCCCAATGGACCCAAGAGGAGCCAGCAGAGGGGCCACAACCCACAGCGACAGCACCCTGTGAACAACAGAGGGCATCCAGCTGGCCGTCTCTGGTCTTTAGACCTTGGCTTCAGGGGGATGGCCCTCTCAGAGGGATGACCGTCTCGAGGCGGAGCCAAGAGGGGAGTGGAGGCCCTGGGATCGGGGCTCTCACTCCACTTTGCTCTTCAGTCTCCAGCGCAACCCTGGCACTGGGGCAAAATTCCCAGGCCCCTCAGGACACAGTCCTGGAGCTGCAGGGCGATACCCAGGCCCTGCAGGAGAGCAACAGCAAGTGTGAGGAGCTGATGAAAGAGAACCGGCAGCTCCGGGAGCAGGTAACAGAGTGTGTGTGTGTGTGTGTGTGTGTGTGTGTGTGTGTGTGTGTCAGGAACATATGGGCCAGCTGGAGGCCGGGTGTGACATGGAGTAACAGATTTGTGGTTTGCTTTAAAGCCAAGTTCACTTTGTGACCTGACTGGCACGGGCTGGGTCTATGGCTCTGCAGGTGGCAAAGTTGGGGATCCAACTACGGATTGAGAAGAACACCAGTGAGCACTTGAGGAGCGTCCAAGAAGAGCTGGAGGGAGAACAGGAGCACATGTTCAACATCATCGAAAACCAGACATTGCCCAGGTCCCCGCAGGTAGGCCCACAGAGCACAGGACTCCTGCCAGAGGGAAGGTCCAGGATCACAGTCGTGTCCTGGTCATTGATCAGTGATTCCCAGTGACGAGTTCCCTAGCTCAGCTGCAGCTCAGAACAGCGATTCTCAGCCACGGCAGGGCCCCGGGGCAGGTATTGCCTCCCCGGGACACTGGCCATCTTGTTGTTGATGGACAGGACTGGGGGGCCGAGAAGGAGGTGCTGCTGGCTGTGCAGGGTGGATATTTGTTCTGTCGATATCAGGGAAAATTAGATGTTAGTGTTGTCCAGGTATTCTGCATCCTTACTGAGGTTACATGTGCTTTAAAAAAATAGGGTTTTAAATGTGGTCAAAGAAGGCAACCAAGGAGCTGATCCATTTGCCCTAAAGTTCCCATATGTGGAGAGCACACGGGACTCATGTAGCCCCATGTGATGGTCCCTTCATGTCCTGGGCCGTCCCAGCACAGTTCCTTAAGCTCTGGGAGAACTGCACTCAGCACGGCTGGGTGTTGCCTGCCCCGAGGGTCCCTGGTCCTTTGGGGTCTGCACTTGCCCTGCTCTTGGCCCCTCACTGGGTGTTGGGGTGCAGGGATGGGGAGTGAGTGGCTTCCCAGGGCCTGCACCCAGGCAGGCATCCTCACCTTTTCCCCCTGAACCAGCAGGGGGCCGAGGAGAAGCAGCTTGAGGAGCTGGGAGAGCAGAAGCAGCTGACTGAAGTCCAGGAGGCCCTGCTGCGGGAGCAGGAGACCAATGCCCTGGTCACCCAGGAAAATGAGAGGCTGCAGCAGGAGGTGGCCAGGTAACCGCCTCCGCCCTGCAGCGGCATCTGCTGGGTTTCCTTCCCACCAGCTCTCTGAGCGCCCCCTGAGCTCAGCTCCAGTGAGGTCCCTGGTTAGGGTGCACTCTTACCCCTGCACTCCCCCCTTTCCCTTTAGGGTCACAGCTGATGGTCTCGGGGAAGGGCCTCCAACTGGTGGCTGGGATGGAAGGACTAGTGACAGCTGGGATGGAGTGTGGTCCAGGGTTGGAGGGCCACCCATCCCACATGACGATAGTGATGACTGTGTCGGGCAGGGGCAATTTCATCCTCTCACACCTGCGATCCCGGGAAGGACGTGTGCTCCCTCCGCTTCATTCTCGCGTTCCCTGAGGGTGAATTCACCTGCTGGCTGACATGCGTTGTCGCCCCCACATCGGTCCCCGTGGCCTCTCAGGGGCCTGTCCAGTGGGGGAGACACGGGGGTCGCCTGATGTGCACATTTGCAGCTGCGGTTGAACAGGCCTCTGACTCCTGCCTGTTTCAGCTCTCACACTGCAAACGAGCGTCCCTTCCGTGCTCCATTGAGGACCGTGGGTTCTATTTTCTTGCTTTTCGGTGGCGATGTCGCTGTGAGAAATGGCCCCGAATGGAGTGCTGAGGGCTGTCTAGTGTCCCCAAGTGCAAGCTGCGCTGGGCCTAGGGGACAATATCCGAGTGGCACCTGAGGTTCCCTCAGGCCCGAGGTATGGTGCTGATGGCTGTGAGCTTAGTAACCAAAGCGTCTTTAGGTCTTGATTGGTTGACAAAAATGTGGCCAGAGACTCCAGGAACGGTTGGGACAGTTGCAGTTACACTGACTCAGTTCTCTCAGTGGCTTCATAGGACAGTATCCTGTGAATCGTGAGAATTGACTGCGCTATTATCCTTTCCCCCCCCCCCCCAAAGATGAGGAAAGGGGCTCTGAGAGAGTAACTAAGATGTTTGAGTCAATCCTGGGGGTAGTGGCCAGTCAGGATTCAAATCCAGGTCTTATCTCATCCCAGAGGCATGACCACAGGAAGCCTTCCTTTGCGCAGCCTTGTTTGAGTAGATATTGGGGCTACAAACTAACAAACTCAGGTGCCTGTAGGGGGGGGGGGGGCCAGCAGGTGGGGGAGGAGTGTCAGCCGGAGGCCAGGCCTCCTGGAGAATGCACAACCTCTGAAGGCTGTCAGCTAGAGGCAGGCCCGCGCTGCCGGGTCATCCTTTTGTTTCTGCTTTTTAACAAAAAGTTAATCCTCATCTCAGGATAATTTTTGCACTGCCCTTCAGAGAGACTGAAAGGAAGGGCGGGAGCGGGCGAGAGAGAAACAGCAATGCAAGAGACACTTCTCCTGGCTGCCTACAGCACACACCCCTCTATGCCACAGAGCAATCCCACAGCCAGGTGCATGGCCCTGACTGGGAATCCAACCCGAGGCGGTTCCGTACACAGTACACAGGCGGACGCTGTCTCTGCGGAGCCACACCTGCCGGGGCCTTTGCTTTATGCTTTCTCCCACCCTCCGAGAAGGGCGATAGCTGAGAGTTGATGTGAAACTTGACATTTTAAAATATTAAATAACTAACTAACTTAAATTAAATAACAAAGCTGTGTGGGCCAAACAGAGGCCCTCTGTGTTCACATTGAGTCTGTGAGCCTCTGGGCATTGAGATTTCAGGTATAACCCTTTGCCCTGGAAAGCCAGTCGGGTAATTATGACAATGATGGCGATGATGATGATGCAGATGTCAGTGGCTTTACATAATGCTCCAGAATCTCACAGTTTATTTGTGTCAGGAGTTGAAATCAGAAAGGGACTTGGCCTGGGGAGAAGAGCTGGCAAAGACAGAGTTTCAGAGCAAAGATGTTCCGATTCCAAGTTTTCCAAAAGTGTTTTAGTGCAAGAATCGTTTTCCAAGGAGGCAGCTCTGCAAAGCCTTCCATGGGAAGGGCTGTCACAGGCTGCTCTGTTGAAGTGTCTGAGTTTGCCTGTCCTGTGTCCCCAGTCCACAGGGGGCAACTGGGTGGCCACATAGAACCCCAGCGGACACAGTTGGAGAAGCGCTGACTGTGCTCAGCCCTCATTTACAGGGGACACCCTGAGGCCCAGAGAGGCGGTGGGTGTGATGGAGGCGCACCCCTGGGATGGAGGCTGGGAGTGCTCCTCAGCCCTGGGACCTGTGGCTCTCCACCCACAGACTGACCTCCTGGACTGAGCAGCTGCAGGCGGAGCAGGGGGAGCTTCTCACCAAGATCGAGGATCTGCAGGCCTCCTTAGAGAATGAGCAGGATAATTTTCAGATCTTCCAGAACGAGTACTACAAGATGAGGGTGGAGCAATGGTCTAAGGAAATCAATCTGCCAAAGCTCAGTACCCAGTGCGAGGTGAGAACTGGGGCTGGTGGGCCTCAGGACACCGGGCCTGAGCCCTGCGCTGACAGCCGGGGGCCAGCCAGGTCCGCATGGGTCCTCATTGGCGTCTGTGCCCAAACAGTGTGTGAATGTCACCCAGAGGCCGGGAGGCAGCCAGAGGTGTTTAACGGGCACAAGCACCTTGGCTGGTGGGGATGTGTCAGAAAAGACCTTTCACCGGACCTTTGTTGTTTTCTTTTTTTAAGCACATTTTTATTGATTTGAGAGAGAACAAGGGAGAGGAAGAAAGAGATAGAAACATCAATGATGACAGAGAAGCATCATTCAGCTGCCCTCTACACCACCCCAGCGGGGGATACTCCCCACCAACTGGGCATATGCCCTTGACGGGAAAGGAACCCAGAGCCCTTTAGTCCGAGGTCTGATGCTCTATCCACTGCACTAAACCGGTTAGGGCCTGACGTTTGCTTTTGCAGGGTCTAGGCAGTGCATGGAAATAGACAAGTGCCGTTTTCTCTGTCCTCTGGGCTGAGCTCTGTGCTCTGTGCTCCCGTGCCATCGCATTGAATTCTCGCGATGCCTTTGTGAGCTGGGGGGCCCGTCCTCAGACCTCTGAAGCAGTGGGTCTGGACTTCGTTTGATTGAAGCCAAAGCTTGGGCCTTCCTGCCCCTCCCACTGGGTGATATTCGAGATCAGGAGTTGAACCACCTCAGCCCGAAATTCCTATCCAGCCCGTCATTTGTTTTTTTGATGTCAGAGAGAGGAAGGGAGAGGGCGAGAGGGATGGAAAAATCAGTGATGAGAGAGAATCTGTGATGGCTTCCTCCTAGGGATTGACCGCTCCTCCTGGGCGTGTTGCTTGAATAGGCATCTCACCAGTGAACTCCTGGTGCCTGGGAGGCCACTCCACCCACTGACCCACACGTGCGGGCAGCTTATTAATAAGATTGTTTACGTTTCTTTTGAAAATGTCTGTGAAGTCCCCAGAACCTGCTGTACATTTTGCACTTAGGCACCTCTTAGCTCAGACTGGCTGCGTTTCAGTGCTCAGCGGCCACACGTGGGCAGTGGCCACCCGATTGGCCGGTGCACTTGTCCTCCCCATGTCATTGGCTGTGTTGGTCCCGCCGACGGGTGTGGCTCCTACTGAAAAGGCCCTCTTGTGCACGTGGCCTTTCTTCTCTGGGAGCAGTTTCCCAGCAGTGGAGCCACAGGGGCTGTGTTGGGGGACACATTGTTGATCTCTGTTTCAGTCGCTCACCCTCTTGACTAAGGAGTTGGAGGAGGAAAGAAGGCAAGTCCGGAGTCAAACTAACACACTGAAACAGCTGAGCAAGACTCTCCTGGAAGAGCATGCGGGGACCTGGCCTCAGAATAAGTAAGGGGGTGGGGTGACCGACGCCTGTCCCCACAGCTCCGGGCTTCCCGCTCCATGCCCATCCTCCACATTCAGGACAGAGAGCCCCCTGGCGCACTGGTGTCCCCAGGGCAGGGCAAGGGGACAGACCATCTTCCCAGAGCCCTTGCCTCTCCTTTCCCAGGAATGGTCTGGATTTCTGCAAGGAGGGGTGGTTGCATTTTGCTGGCTTCCAAGACATGGCCCACTGCCAGCCCCTTCTTCCTCTGCTTTTGAGTTAAGCTCCATTTAAAAAATATGAGAGGTGAAGAGAGGCACCTAGGGGAGAGATCCAGGATCGCGGGATGAGCCCTTTCTGTGTCTGACTTCCCCCGAATGATCTGGAGGGGGGGTTGTGGGTGCACCGTGATTGTCCTCCCTCTGCTGACATGACAAGGACCTGACTGTGGCATAGACACTGCGAGGGGCACAGGACCTGTGACCCGGTGGCCACGCACCAGCAGGAGTGATGGGATGTGAGCAGTGTGTGCACAGCAGACAAATGGTGAGGAGCTCCATGGAGGTGTAGAAGGAAGCGTGGTGGTGAGCATCAGGGTTCTGCTGCTGACCCGGATGGAGCCAGGGCCAGCCAGTGGGGCGGGATGTGGGGGGACGAGAAGATGGAGCAGGGGAGGTCTGGGTGCAGGGAAGGCGCACCCAGTGGCAGGAGGGAAAGCCGGAGCAGGGGGCACTGAGATGTGGAAGGCGTCCATGCCTCGCTAAGGAGTGGGATTCACTAGGAGTGGGTGTTTATGGGAGGCTGGTCTAGAGGCCAAGGGAGCTGCCTGAAATGAGGCAGGAGGGAGCGGCTTGGTGCTGGAAACTTTGTGGTTGGAAGTCAAGTAACCCGAGAGGCATCTGGTGGGCCCAGGGTGGCCTTCACCCCTCGGTCCTAGTGCTGCTGGACTGTCCTTCCTTGTGGTGGGGTATGGCTGGCCCTGAGGGACAGGGACAAGGTCACAGTGACCACAGGGTCCTGTCCCAGCACCCCGGGGTCAGGGAGCTGCTTCACCGTTCTCCAGGATTCTTCTGCTCAGCTCCAGCCGGCTCGCCACCCACTCAGGATGGCTTACCTGGAAAGCCACATTGTAGTTTGGGGCAGAAATGACTGTGGCCTGAGTTGACTCTCTGTAACGCAGTGGGTACAAATGACCACCGGAGGTTGGGCAGGTGCCAACTGGAAGCGTCAGGCTTTGGTACCCAGGGGATGATGTGGTGATGGTTTGCATTAGACAGTGTCTGCAGGAGGCCAGGGAGTTGGCTGGCTTCCTGAGCTGCTCCGAGGGGAGTCCTCCCAGCCCAGGGAGGGTTGCGGGGCCTGCGCTCCGTGAGATTGTGTGCCTAGTGGTGGGGGTCGGTCAAAGCAGACAAGGAAGCGCTCTAGCATAAGGCCAAGGAGCATGACTGTGGGAGGAGAAGAACACAGACTGGAAGAGCAGATGCTGAGCCAAGGGCACTGGGAGCCCAGCGGGTTCGGTGGGCCTAGGCCCAGCGGTTTGTGAGTCATCACTTTTCACTCTGCCTACTTTATGGGGAGCTCTCGGAAAAGCCCCGGATTAGGAGGGACCTGAGCAGCCTTTTGGCCAAAGGAGCCTGAGCTGCTGCCTCAATCTGGGGGACTCATATTCCAGCAAGGAAACCAGGGTATGAGCTCTCAAAGCCCACGGATGTGTGATCCTGAGTTTCACATGGTTCGAGCCTTGCTCTCTTGAGATGAGGTCCAGCCTGATCCTTGGGGCTTTAGCAGGTCTCCTCGCGTGTTAGGTTCCCAGGCCCACGCCACATGCTTCCATCTCCATATCCCCACGTGAGTTGTTCTGAGCGGCAGTAACGTAGACACAGAACAGAAAGGTGCTCTGTCACGAGTGGGGAAAGCCACCTGGAGCAGGGGCCTGGTTGGTGGGCCCACGCCACTTGCTTCCATCCCCGTATTCCCACGTGGCGAGCATGACGGTCATGAGCTCCGTGATGTCTGAGTCCCAGGGAAATGCCGGCCCTTGTGGGCCAGGTCCCAGCCCGGGCCGATAAGTCAGTTTACACATTTTATGTAAAACTAGATGGTTTTCTCTTTCTCCACTATTTACAGAGGCTCATTGAAGATGGTGCCTACAGGAAATGCAGAGGAGGAAGAGGACGACGACTTAATGACAGAAGTAAAAGAGGCCAAGGAACCTGCTGCCGAGATGTGAGTTGTTCTGAGCGGCGGTAACGTAGACACAGAACAGAAAGGTGCTGTCTCACGAGTAGGGAAAGCCACCTGGAGCAGGGGCCAGTTCTGTGAGCCGATGCCACTTGCTTTTATCTCCGTATTTTCACGTGGCGAGCATGTCATGAGCTTCCTGATGTCTGAGTCCCAGGGAAATGCCGGCCATTCTGGGTCAGGTCCCAGCCTGTGCTCATTAGTCAATATACACATTTTATTTAACATCAAAATGTTGCCAAAACCGATTTGGCTCAGTGGATAGAGTATGGGCCTGTGGACTGAAAGGTCCCTGGTTCGATTCCGGTCAAGGGCATGTACCTCGGTTGCAGGCACATCTCCAGTAGTGGGTGTGCAAGACGAGGCTGATCGATGATTCTCTCATCGATGTCTCTAACTCTCTATTCCTCTCTTCTTCTCTGTAAAAAATCAATAAAATATATTTTGAAAAAATAAATAAAAATAAATCAAATTGTTTTCTCTTTCTCCGCTGTTTACAGAGGCTCACTGAAGCCAGTGCCTACAGGAAATGCGGAGGAGGAGGACAAGGACTTAATGACAGAAGCTAAAGATGCCCAGGAACCTGCTGCCGAGCTGTGAGTTGTTCTCAGCGGCGGTAACTTAAACTCAGAACAGAGAGCTGCCCTGTCACGAGTGGGGAAAGCCACCTGGAGCAGGGGCCAGGTCGGTGGGCCCACGCCACTTGCTTCCATCCCCGTATTCCCATGTGGCGAGTATGATGGTCATGAGCTCCATGATGTCTAAGTCCCAGGGAAATGCCGGCCCTTGTGGGCCAGGTCCCAGCCCGGGCCGATAAGTCAGTTTACACATTTTATGTAAAACTAGATCGTTTTCTCTTTCTCCGCTGATTACAGAGGCTCACTGAAGCCAGTGCCTACAGGAAATGCGGAGGAGGAGGACAAGGACTTAATGACAGAAGCTAAAGATGCCCAGGAACCTGCTGCCGAGCTGTGAGTTGTTCTCAGCGGCGGTAACTTAAACTCAGAACAGAGAGCTGCCCTGTCACGAGTGGGGAAAGCCACCTGGAGCAGGGGCCAGGTCGGTGGGCCCACGCCACTTGCTTCCATCCCCGTATTCCCATGTGGCGAGTATGATGGTCATGAGCTCCATGATGTCTAAGTCCCAGGGAAATGCCGGCCCTTGTGGGCCAGGTCCCAGCCCGGGCCGATAAGTCAGTTTACACATTTTATGTAAAACTAGATCGTTTTCTCTTTCTCCGCTGATTACAGAGGCTCACTGAAGCCAGTGCCTACAGGAAATTCAGAGGAGGAGGAGGACGACGACTTAATGTCAGAAGCAAAAGAGGCCAAGGAACCAGCTGCCGAGATGTGAGTTGTTCTCAGCGGCGGTAACTTAAACTCAGAACAGAGAGCTGCTCTGTCAGGAGTGGGGAAAGCCAAGTGGAGCAAGGGCCTGTTTGGTGGGCCTCCACCTTCCCTTCCGTGGCAGGTCCCCTGTGCGAACGTCCCTCCCAGCTCTGAAAGAATGGAGTTTCTTTCTGTCCCGCCATCGGGGGCATCCTCGGAGGGATGGCGAATGCAGCTAGCCTTGAGCCTGTGGGAGGGGTCTGGATTTTGTGGTTTAGAGCCACTGAAGTAGGACTGTCAGGCTGTGTCTCCAGGGTTCAGGACCTGGAACGCCGTGTTTCTATTTGGGGAAGGAAGCGTGGGCCGGACACCTGGGCCAGCACCTATGGTCTTCAGGCTTCCCTCTTGGGCTTCCCTACATTTCTCTGGAGTCTCTGGGCCTCAGGGTGGCTCACCATCACGTACTCTTCTGCAGAGCAGCAGCCCAGCGGGGGGCCAGCTTGGTCCCTGAGACTGCCAGGCTCAATCCAGCAGGCCTTCCCCTGGGCCCGGGCCTGAGCCCCAAGAGCTGGGCTTTCAGGTTGTCCTGCCCCAGCCCAGCCTTGAGGTCAAATCACCATGAATCCTGCAAGGCCTCCTATGGACATCCCAGAAGCTCAGCATTTCCCAGCCTCCGCCCGGCCCTGGAGTGGATAGCACATCAAGGCATCAGTGGGGAAAGGGAGGGAGCACTGAGGAAGCACAGTGCTGCTCTGCTGCAGAGCCGGGATTGAACCAGATGCGGTTCTTCTTGTGACATGAGAATGCCATTTGAAGTTAGCTACAATGATTACCGTTTAAGTTCACTGCTTCCATTTATTTATTTTTATTTCATTTTATTTATTCTCTATAATAACAGGCTAATATGCAACTTGTGCCCTCACCGGGAGTTTGACCAGGGAACGGGGACAGCCAGCCAACGGCCTGCGGTCCCTTCTCCAGGCAGGCCAGGCCAGATGGGGCCCGGTATTGGGATGGGCAGGCCAAACCCCACCCATGCACCAATTGGTGCACTGAGCCTCTAGTCTACATATTTGGAAAAACATTTTTATTGTTTTCAGAGAGGAAGGGAGAGAGAGAAACATCAATGATGAGAGCGAATCATTAATTGGCTGCCTCCTGCACGTCCCACATGGGGAATTAAGCCCGAAACCCGGGCATGTGAACCTTGACCAGAATGGAACCCAGGACCCTTCAGTCCAGAGACCATCACTCTATCCACTGAGCCCAACTGGCTAGGGCTATTTTAAGTTTTTTTAAACATCACCTGGGGGTGGGAAAGAGAGAGAGAGAGACCTCAATATGAGAGAGACACATTGAATGGTTGCCAGCCCACACACCCCCACTGGGCTCAGGGATAAATCTGTAACCCAGGTACATGCCCTTGACCCAGAATCAAACCCTTGACCCTTGGGTGCTCGGGCCAGTGCTCTAACCCCTGAGGCACGCCGGTCAGTGTTCACTCTTTTTCATCCAAATGGCCCACTGGGCCTGCCCTCTTGCCCCCTCACCCCAATTCCTCAGTGCCGGGAAGGGGCAAAGTCTGCCCGCCTGTCCCACGTACCATTAGCTCTAGCCGGAAATGAGGCGGTCCTGCTCTTATGGAAATGGCCCTTGGATGCACAATTGCCAGCACAGCTAGATGAGCATGGCACCTGTTCCGGTGCCTCCCAGGGACCCAGAGTGCAGGCTGCATGTGAAGTTCTGGTTCCCGAGAGAGAGGCTAGTGTGGTTTCTGCCACCGGGAACGCTTCTCCCCTCCCTGGGTCTGTGCGAATGAACTGCAAATGTGTCCCATGCCCTGAGGCCACATGCGATGATCATGGTGCTGGTGACACACGTTCGTGGGAACCTGGTGCTGAAGCCCCAGTTAACGGCCACTTTCCCGGCTGGAGGGGCAGTGAGGGTTGGCATGTCCTGAACCTCTGCTTCTAATAGGAGAACGCGCAGGAGTCGACTCAGAGCCTTCCTCACATTCTTCCAACGCCAGAGACACGGCTCAAGAGTACAAGCCAAGTCACCCGCAGAGAGCGCTCCCGGGTCCCCGGAGGCCACCCCAGCCGGCTCGGGCTGGCTGAAAGACAGAGACACCGGCAGTGAGCCCCTGCCAAAAGGTAGGAGGCGCTGGCCTGGCTGCAGGAGGTCAGTGAAGGGGAGGATGGCAGGCCTCCCTCGTGGGCAGGGCAGAAGCATCGAGAAGCCAGCTGGGTGTGCACATGTGTGCTTAGAGGCTGAAAGGGGTGCTCCGCACACACACACCCACGCCGGGCCCCTTACCTGTGTGGACACCCAAATAGAGAATGTGAACCCCCGTCTCTGTTGTGGTGGTTTCGTCCCAGAGCCATTTAGTACCTTCAGCATGAGAAGCCTCCCCATCACGGACACTGTGGTGGGTCCTCGAGTATCCAGAGCGGATCTCCCGACAGTTACCGCAGAGACAAGCTCAGGAAAGTATGTTTGTGGGCCTCCTGGTCTGTGCCAGGCCTCAGATTAGCCATTTCTGTAGGGAGATCCCACGCATGTAACATGTCATGGACATCTGTCGGGTCTTCAGCAAGACTCGGGCTCTGCTCTTCCCGGGCCTCTAAAAGCAGGTGGGGTTCTCCTCTCCCCCTGACCCGGCCCTGAGTCCTCCCACCGGGGGGGGGGGGGGGGGGGGGCGCATTTAGGACTTTGGCGGGCATGAGCCAGAGGTGCCAGGGCTTTTCTAGCTGCATGTGCTGCTTGCGTTTCCTGGGACCTAAGAGGCTGGCAGCTGTGAGCTGCCCCATTTCGTGCTCATAAAAATAAAATGAATGGGCGGTGGCAGTGATGGTTTTGTCAGCATTGCCAGCTTGCTGACAGTGACTGTGAGAGTGCCCTGACTGCATCCTGGTTTCAGAGAAGTGAGGTGTGGTGGTGCTGGTGGTGGTGGTGGTGGGGGTGTTCATCTTACAACCGACTTAAATGTGGTTTAGTTTTCAAATTCACTTGGAAATATCATTTTATTGGTTATTCTATCTAATTAAAGAGTGATATGCAAATTGATGTATCTCTGCCACACCAACAAGCCATGCCCACCATCCTATCAGGATCGAGTATGCAAATTAACCCAACCAAGGTGGCTGCGGCCACAGAGAGAGCAGAAGGCTTGGGTTTCTCCAGCAATGGAGGAAATCAAGCTTTCTGCCTGCCATGATCTGCCTTGGCTTCTGCCAATGCCTACAAAGTTTCAATTATTGAAGATGCATAAATCCTAGCAAAAATGGTTGCAGCCACAGAGTGAGCAGGAGGCTTGGCTCTGCTCAAGGCTACAAAGTTTCAATTATAGAGGATAAATGAATCGCAGATACCAGGACCTCCTCTTGGGTTAATAGGGGGCGTGGCCTGCATGCAAACCGAAAAAGGCCCCTGGCCCAGGCCACCTCACACCTCAAGGGAACCACCACCCTGATCCCAGGCACCTTTCAGGGCAAACCAGCCGGCCCCCACCCGTTCACCAGGCCTCCATCCTATCTAATCCTCTCATTTAATAAATGAATAATATGAAAATTGACCGTCACGCCAACTTTTAAAATGGCTGCCCCATTGTGGTCAAAGATGACTGGTCTCGTGTGGACACAAGATGGCCACAACAAGATGGCCAGCAGGGGAGGGCAGTTGGGAGGGACCAGGTCTGCAAGGGAGGGCAGTTGGGGGCATTTAAGACTGTAGGAGAGGGCAGTTAGGCGTGACCAGGCCAGCAGAGGAGGGAATTTGGGGGGCGACTGGAGGAAAGGGCAATTGGGGGTGGGGGGACCTAAGCCTGCAGTGGAAAGCAGTTGTGAGCGTTAGGCATTAATCCGCTCACAGGGGAGTGGTTAGGGGGTGATCAGGCTGGCAGGCAGGAGCAGTTGGGGGCAATCAGGAAGGAAGGCAGGCAAGCTGTTGGGAGCCAGCAATCCTGGATTGTGAAAGGGATGTCCGACTGCCCATTTAGGCCTGATCCCGGTAGGCAGTCGAACATCTTCAGAGTGGAGAGGGTGCAGGCTGGGCTGGGGGACACCCGGCCCCTGTGCACGAATTTTCTGCACCGGGCCTCTAGTTCACCTGTAAACCTGCCAAACGTGCGCCCTGGGAAAGTGCAATTTGCTGAAGGACACTAGGACTTTCTGAAGACGGGGCCAGGCCTGAGACTCGTGCGCTCCCAGGGGCTGGCGTTACAGGACCCGACAGGACCCAGGGCCTGGGACAAGCCGCCCTGTGAGCGTGACTGGCGCACCAGCCGTTCCAGGGGGCCGTCACCACTTCAGGTCCTGCTGTGTGGGTCGAGATGCAGCCATGAAGTGTTCGCTCCCGGACCCACTGTCTGGGGACTGGTGCTTGCATTCCCAGCCTCTCAGGAGGCGAATTAGGTGAAACGCTCACCTGCAGGTAAATGATCATGAAGCTTATTGACTTATTGACATTGTTTTATCTAGAGGGTTCTGTAGCCTCAGGTTTTCATACTGGCCCTTCAAACTCTTTGACATGTATCACGTCAACTCCTGGGATTGGCTAAGTTGATTAGTGAGCTATAATCAGCCTAATTGAGTTAGCAACACTTTCTGAGAAAGAACTACTTGACAGATCCAGCTGTGATTGGATCCATGAGTGAGCAGGTCTGTGGTTGATGTTAGTAACAGCAGCCGTGCGATGGTGCTTTCTGGGCTCAGCAGCCTTTCTGTAGGTGACCCGCCTAATCCGTCTCCTTGAGTCTAACTGCAGGTGAGCTGGGCACGCTTTCTGTCCCCTGTTCAGAGCCGGGAAGGTGAGGCTTGACAAGGGTAAACACTGGCCCAGAGTACAAGTGTTGGAGCTGGGTTCCGAACCGGGCCTGACATTACAGGCCCGAGCTCTTAACCTCTGTGAGCAGGGCCTGCACTTCAAGCTGCTTTGGTCCCTGAAGATGCTACACCATCTTGGGGCACCAGCACTGAAGAGTGGGTCCCTTCTCCTTTGGTGTGAGCTGTGGCCAGCAGGTGGTGCTGTGGGGGCAGAAATAACAGGGGTGCCGCCCTTCACTTGCATCCTCAGGGAGAACTGGGAGAATCCCTTCCATTCATCCATGTACATGAGGAGTTGAGGAAGTCAGACCACTCGCCTGCTCTGATGAGACTCTGATTTGAAGGTTGTGAAGGGCAAACCCAGAGGAGAGGATGTGTTGGGATCTGAGCTGCGATGACCCTTGGTTTGGAGGGAGTTTGGGTATGAAATGGAGGTGGACGTTTTCTTTTTCCTTTTCTTTTTAAAATATATTTTATTGATTTTTTTATAGAGAGGAAGAAAAGAGGGATAGAGAGTTAGAAACATCGATGAGAGAGAGTCACAAATCAGCCGCCATCTGCACACCCCCCACTGGGGATGTGCCCACAACCAAGGTACATGCCCTTGACCGGAATCGAACCCGGGACCTTTCAGTCCGCAGACCGACGCTCTACCACTGAGCCAAACCGGTTTCGGCAGGAAAATATATTTTTAAAATAAAATTGTAAAAAAATAAAAAGAATCCTGAGTGAGCCCTGCCCGTGTGGCTCAGTGCTGATAGCATCACAGGACCCAAGGGGCACAACTTTGCTTTCCAGTCCAGGCGCACATACCTCGGTTGCAGGATTGATCCACAACCAAGGTTGGGGTTTGTGAGAGAGGCAACCAGTGGATGTATCTCTCTCACATCCATGTTTCCCTCTCTCTCTCTCCCTCCCTCCACCTATGTCCTCCCTTCCACTCTCTCTCTAAAGATCAATGAAAACTATACCCTCCCATGAGGACTTTTTAAAAAGAAGTATTATGACTGAGTAGTTCGGGTGGACTACGTCACTGCATGCAGCAGGCCAGAAACATGCCCTAAGTGTCCCAAGGTCTTTGCGGAGGAGCAGGAGTTGGTTGTGTGTGAGCCAAGTTGTCAGGGAACCTGTCTCTAAAATGGATGAGTAAGCCCAGCTGGTGAGGCTGTGTTGGTTGAGCATCGTCCTGTGAACCAGGAGAACACCTTCTCATTCCCGGTCAGGGCGCATGCCCGGGATGCGGGCTCCATCCCCAGTACGGGGCGTGCAGAAAACAGTCGATCCATCTTTCTCATCATTGATGTTTCTATCTCCCTCTCCCTCCCCCTCTCTGACAATCAATAAAAACACATTGGACCAAAACATGGAGGAGTAAGAAAAGCCAGCCCTAAATCGATAAACACCTTGTTTAATAACGTCACCCGGTGACATGGCAAAGTGGTCTAACGCGTCGTCTCCTCCAGCAACACAGAGTTCTCCTCTGGAGCTCCGCAGAGCACCAGCTCCAGGCGCCACTCCGGGGGCTCAGTGGAGTCAGAGCACAAGTGACTCACGGAGTCCTGGTTCGGGGTGGGCCGTGGGGAATGTGGCATCTCTCCTGGGCCGGACAGGATTCTGATTATCCAAGTACATTTAGCAAACTTAGCGTCATTGGTCATTATTCAATTCATTCATTTGCTATTTTCTGTGTTTTTTATCTTTCCTCCCTTGGCTTAACAATTAAGCAACGGGGCAACAAAAGAGTGCCTTTTGGAGCAGAAAGAAGGACAAAGTCAAAGACCAGCCTCCCAGGGCCAGCTCGACTTTGTCTAACCTTCTATGCTGCTGCAACTGTTAAAGTGCCCCCCCCCCGCCCCCCTAACTAGCCTCTCCCTTTTTTCCGACCCCGAAGATTTATTATCCTTCCCCTTTATCCCTGTCTTGACCATATACCCTTTATTTCTGAAAATTAAAAAAAAGACAAAATCAACAACAACAAAACAACAAACAAGCAAGCCCAAAGAAAATCAGTACTTATGAAAAAAAAAAGATCCCTTAGCAAATGGAAACCTCTATTGCCATGACAACAAGGCCACATCAAACCCAAGGAGCCGGTGTGCCTCACTAACTTCTGTGTCATCTACTTGGACTCCGGCACTGGCCCTGCTTCCTGGGCTGCCACGACCTGCTCCTGCCTCCGCCGGGCTCCCGTAGGCGCACTGGAAAACGCAAAGTGTCTCTGGCTAGGCTGCTGTCTGTCCATCTCCGCCTCGCTCTCTCCATGGTGAGTTCACGCACTGGATGCCTGATTTCAAGTGGTAATACGAGGTGCTTCCGACCTCATGGTGGGGTGTACACCTTGAAGAGCTGAGGGGCAGGGGGCAGGTCCTGGCAGAGTGAGGAGAGGGCCTGCAATCCGGACAGTGGGAGGGCTCCGGGCCCACAGCTTCTGGGCTGCCTGGAGCCGGACGCTGTGCAAAACAGCCTTGTCCTCCTGCACCTGGACCTCCAGCAGCGTGCATTTGCCACTTGGGATTGGAGAGCACATCTTGTCCCAGTGCGAGGTAGCTGGAGGCCTTTTAGGGGTTTTTCCCTCATGGTTTCTTAAAATTAGGCTTCTGTTTGCCTTTGATAAGAGTATTGTTCATGACTAAATGCACAGATTGCAGAAAAGCACAAAACACAAGGTGAGCTCCTTGTGCAGTAAAGGCACCATGCGGAGATGAGGACTTCTTAAGCCCACGGCTGTTGGGGTGGCCACCGACTTGGTTGTCAAGTCCGCAGGGTGCAGTCCTGGCCCGTGAGGGCCCGGCCCACAGGTCTCGGTGGTCCTGAGCGGATACGGGTCAGGGTGCTTTTAGGTCAGGGATCTGAGGACACAGCGTCACACAGCAGCTGTGTCCAGGACTTCATGTGCTGGTCTTGTGCCGACATTTGGTGGAGCCTTGTGAGTTGGTCCTTCACGTTCTCCCAGCTGCTCAGGGCCCGTGCTGTGAGCGAGGGTTAGAGCGAGGGCCGGCCTCCCGGGGCTTTGGCTCAGGTCTGCAGCCAGGGCCTCCTGCTCAGACCACGGCCGTGAGGCACAGGCCCGCTTTTGTCCCGGGCTCCGTGTGCCCTGCTGCCTCTGCTCTAGGCCTCGGTGTGGTCGCCCACCTTGGCATGGGATGTGGCAGCCCATTTCTCACCGTCTTTCTCTGCCCCAGGCCCTGGGCACCTAATACTGACGGGAGCCCCCCGCCCCCCGGGGAGGCAGCCTGGACTGCACACATGCCTCTGCTGACCCAGCCCCAGCCCTGGCATCCTGGCCAAGGCACTGTGTGTGCTGGGGCCACGCTGGGCTGTGAGCAGGCCCAGCAGGAGCGGGAACTTTGGGGTTGGCCAAGTGGCCTGCGCAGGGGCCACCCTGGGGGGGTAGGGCTCTCCGAAAACCCTCCTGTCCTCACTCTCGCCTCTCTGTCCTGTTCTCTTCTCTCTAGGAAACTCCCAGTTGCCTGATAACCTTCCAAGGTGCCTGGTCAGAACCACCACGCTCTCCCTACCACTGACCACCGGAGGCCAGCAGGCCCAGCTGCCAGGAGAGCAGGGAGGACGCCTCCAGCTCTGTGCCCGCAGGAGGACTGCCAGCCCCTCCGGGAACCTGCTGGAGGGGGGCAGCATGTAAAGCCCAGCTTAAGACCTGCTGAGGCCGAGGCCCACCAGTGCACCTGAGGCAGCCCGCCTCCCAGAGCCTGTTTCTGGGCAGAGCTGGACGCCACGCGGCTGCCCAACTGCCCACACAGCGGCCCGCGGGAGCTTCCCTGAACAGGTTCTTCAGCCTGGCCTCGGCCCGGCTGCTTGGGGCCCACGGGCCAGAGGCCTGCAAACAGGAGTCTCCCTGCAGCCAGAGGTTCTGAGGCCTTGGGGGGCAGAGAACCAGCCAGCCACCCCCTGCCTCTCCTCCTTCAGCTCCTTCAGGGCCTAGGCCCCACTGCTGACCCCTGGACAGGAGGCCCTTCTCACTGGCTCCCCCAAAGGAAGAGAGGCTGGCTCCTCTGCTGCCCTCCGCCGCAGCCCGCCATGGCCACAGGAGGCGGCGGCTCCAGCCCAGCACCACACAGCCCCGGCTGCCAGGACCAGCCCCAGCCCCGACACTCAGGGCAAGTGGCCCCGTGGCCCCTTCCCAGCGGACCTCAGCCTCTCCGAGGGGACAGGTCCAGGGCAGGAGCACAGAGGGGGGCTCCCTGCGACTAGATCATACAGGGATCCCGACATGGCTCCCCGTCAACGGCCCCTGAGGACATGGGTCCTGGGAACAACAGGCGGCAGCGAGCAGGCGGCAGCCCCACAGCAGCGTGGGCCCAGCAGACGGTGTCTGAGGATGGAGCGTGGCCGTGGTGACTCGTCTCCTGGCCCCACAGGTCCTGAACCTTACGAACCCCGACCTGCCTTCTGACCGCCTGGGCCCCCTCTCCCATCCACCTCAGGGGCCGGGATCGCCTTCAGAATGCTGCTTCCACCCATCTGTTAGTGACAGCGCTGTGCCAGCCCCAGGGTCACGCTCCCACCATGGCAGCACACGCCTGCCCCTCAGCCACTGTGCTTTAAGGTGTCCCCCAAAATGTATGTAGTACAGGCTGTTCCCCAAATGTATGGTACTATAGGGTGTCCCCCAAATACTATATGCACCCTGCGTGTCCCCCCAAATGTACACACAGTTTAACAGCTGATACCTCCATTTTCACTCCTTTTCAGGTTAACGGATTTGACGGGATGGGTGACACTAGACTAAGCTTTGAACAAAGAAGATGTGTCCTCTGGACTTTCTTTTGGGGACACATACAGGGTGAAGGATCTGGTCCCGCCCGGGCCACAGTGCAGGCATCTAGGGCCGCTGTAGACAGAGGATGAGCAGAAACATGAATATAGCGATTCTCGGTGTTTGCGGTTCTATTGCTTCCTTAGCAACAGCGCCTGGACCATGGAGTCCAAACATTAAGAATCGCTCCTTTGGTTCGGGGTTTGTGCACATCTCTTCCAGCAGCTGCCCTGGATTCCTCGCCTGCTGGGCGTGGGTCCCTAAACTTTAACTTGTGTGTGTCCCCATAGAAAGCCTCATGGAGAAATGTTCTTCATCCAAATCTTAGTCTGTCTTCACCCATTTCTTCAAGTCGGTTAAACAAGAAAAGGAGTGACAATTAAGTGCTTTAGCGGTTGTTAAAGTGTGTACATTTTGGGAGGACACTATATTTCCACTCAGTGGGGTGCAATTTCCACCATATGTCTAACCTTGGTATACCTTTTTTGGGGGACACCCTATATTTACATCCTGTGAGTGTCCTTTTCCATCTGACCTCTGTACCTGTTTTGGGGGACAGCCTGTATTTGCATGCAACAGGGACACACTGTCCAGCAGCAGCCGCATCTCTTTATAGTGTTTTGGGGGACAGCCTGTATTTGCATCAATTGGCATCAATCTTTGCCATGGGGAGTCGCACATGCCGTATGTCTGTGACCGGGTGCCTGCACGTTCGGGTCCTGTTGTTCCTGAGGTGATCTTCCTGGGATGGGGTCGGCCTGGTGAAGGTGTTCTGGAAGGAGGTTTTCCTTTGGAGCTCATGTGCTGAGCACCAACAGGCTTTTCTTCCGAGTGTTTGGAGATTCTACTGAGCAGCCTGTAGGGCAGATCCAGGATGGCTTGTAATAAAGTGAGTTGGGATAGAATTGAGTTTTTAATAAAGTGAGTTGGAGTAGAATTGAGTCCTCGTTTTCCTCTCCGCGCATCACTGGCAGCGATGTCGGGGCTCTGGGCTCCCCGAGTCGGCCCCCAGGCTCCTGGGCCCTGGAATGCAGACCTCCCGGGGCCAGGCGGTCAGAGGATGAGGAAGGAGGCTTCCTGTTCACCAGGCAGCAGCCGTCCCAGTCCTGGGTGTGTTGTAAGCTCATGTGAGTTTAATCCATTTTGATTTGGGGTTTATAGCACAGCAGGAGCTCAGCTCCAGACCATCCTTTGGATTTTCCAAGGCTACTCCACTGGGAAGAGGCAGAGGAGGGAGGGAGGCACCTGAGATCCTGCCGACCCACTCTCATGGCTGGCTGTCCAGCTGCCACCTGCGTGACCCTTCCTTCCTCACCAGCCTCTGCTGGCAGGTGCCTCCTCGCACTCCTTCCCGTTCTTTCCCGTGGCCAAGCTCCTGTGGGAGGCGCACTCAGAGCGCCGCCCTCCCCATGCTGGACCCAAACTGAGCGCAGGCCCTACAGGCCGCCTGCCCTGTGAAGCTCTTGATCTGACCTTCAATTCTGCATGATAGCTTTGCTGGGTAGAGTAATCTTGGTTGTAGATTCTTGCTATTCATCACTCTGAATATTTCCTGCCAGTCCCTTCTGGCCTGCAAAGTTTCTGTTGAGAGATCAGCTGACAGTCCTATGGGTACTCCCTTGTAGGTAACTATCTTTTTCTCTTGCTGCTTTTAAGATTCTCTCTTTGGGAAAAACTAAGATGGCAGCATAGGTAAATACCTAAACTGATGCCTCACACAACAATATCAAAACTACAACTAAAAGACAAAATGGACACCATCCAGAACCATAGAAAAGCTAGCTGAGTGTAAATTCTACAACTAAAAGAAAAGAGGAAAGCACCTTGATTCTGAGGAGCTGCAAAAGGCTGAGGTACGGAGATGCGCACACGGAGGGGACAAGCGACTATGTGCACAGGCAGCTGAGTGCGTGGCTGGCTTTCTAAAGTGGGAGGGAGACAAGGGCTCGCAACTGTGCTGAACTCCAGTTCCGAACGAGTTTCTGGGAACCCTGTCTCATTCGGGGAGAAACTGGACTGGCTGGCAGCGGGCAAAACTCAAGGGTGGCTTTCTCTCAGAGGTGCTTGCAGTGATTACTGAGGGACACTGAGACCCAGGGGCCTCATAGGGCCGGGCTGACGGGAAAGCCATCTGCTCCGCCCTGAAACTCCACCCCATCCAAGCTGAGCACACAGGCTTTTGCAATTTTGCAAGTCTTGTCTCATGAGAGTGTCTCCAGCACAGAAGTTCTTCCAGCATAGACACAGCTAATCCTCACAGCCATTTGGCCTGGAGGTCAGTTCCTCCCAGTAATACCAACAAACATCAAGACTTAACTACAAAAAGGTTGAGCACACAGGCCACAAAGGGGTGCACCCCGAGTGTCCACCTCAGGTAACTGGGGAGGCTGAGCCACTGTGCCCTATAGCAGCGTTTTTCAACCGCTGTTCCGCGGCACACTAGTGTGCCGCGAGATGTTGCCTGGTGTGCCGTAGGTGCAGACAAGACAAGAATTTTATAATTTTTCACTATTTTGTTTACTTAATATTTCATAATAAAGTAATTATAAAATACTTTCTTTGTGTTTATTTGATTCCTATTCAAGAGAATTACTTTATATATAGTAAATATAGGCACAGAGTTAAATTTTTTAACATTTTCTAATGGTGGTGTGCCTCGTGATTTTTTTCATGAAACAAGTGTGCCTTTGCCCAAAAAAGGTTGAAAAACACTGCCCTATAGGACACCTAGCACACAAAGCTACTCTACCAGCTCAGGAAAGCAGCGAAAATGCGGAGACAAAGAAACACATCACAAATGAAAGAAATGGAGGAAAGTAAATAACTGGATATAAAGTTCAAAACCATGGTCATAAGGTTTTTCAAGAATTTCCTAGAAAATGCTGATAATATTAGTGAGACCCTTGAGGTTATGAAAAAGACCAACTAGTAATTGAACATATACTGACTAAAATAAAAAATATTATACAGAGATACAACAGCAGACTAGAGGATCGCAAGAATCAAGTTAAAGATTTGAAATACAAAGAAGCAAAAAACACCCAACTGGAAAAGCAACAATAAAAAAGAATGCAAAAATATAAAGATAGTGTAAGGAGCATCTGGGACAACTTCAAGCGTACCAACATGCGTATTATGACGGTTCCAGAAGAAGAGAGAGAGCAAGATACGGCAAACCTATTTGAAGAAATGACTGAAAACTTCCCCCACTTGATGAAAGAAATAGTCTTGCAAGTCCAGGAAGTGCACAGAAGCCCAAACAAGGAATCCAAAGAGGACCACACCAGGACACATCATAATCAAAATGCCAAGAGCAAAACACAAAGAATATTAAAAGCAGCAAGAGAAAAACAGTTAATTACCTACAAGGGAGCACCCATATAATTGTCAGCTGATTTCTCAACAGAAACTATGCAGGCCAGATGGGAGTGGCAAGAAATATTCAAAGTCATGAATAGCAAGAACCTACAACCAAGATTACCTTACCCAGAAAAGCTATCATTTAGAATTGAAGGTCAGATCAAGAGGCTTCACAGATAAGAAAAAACTAAAGGAGTTCATCACCACCAAACCTATATTATGTGAAATGCTGAAAGGTATTCTTTAATAAAAGGAAGATGAAAAAGGTAAAGATAAAAATTATGAACAACAAATACATTTCTATCAACAAGTGAATCTAAAAACCAAGTGAATAAAAAAATCTGATGAACAGAATAAACTGGTGAATATAACAGAATCAGGGGCATAGAAAGGGAGTGGGCTGACAATTCTTCGAAAGTCTGGGAAGAAACTGGACAAAAAGTGTACACCTATGTATGAGGACAGTAGTGGGGAGGTAAGGGCAGAGGATGGGGTGTGAACTACGTGGAGTGGAGTTTTGGGGGTGGGGGAGAGGGAACAATTGTAATAATCTGAACAATAAATATTTATTAAATTAAAAAAGATTCTCTCTTTGTCTTTTGCCCTTGGCATTTTAATTATGATGTGTCTTCGTGTGGCCCTCTTTGGGTTTCTCTTGCTTGGGACTCTCTATGCTTCCTGGACTTGTAAGTCAGTTTCTTTCACTAAGTAGGGGAAGTGTTCTGTCATTATTTCTGCCAATATGTTTTCAATATGTTGCTCTCTTTCTTCTTCTGGCACCCTCATAATTCAGATAGTGGTATGCTTGAGGTTGTCCCAGACACTCCTTACACTATCTTTATATTTTTGGATTCTTTTTTCTTTTGTTTTTCTGGTTGGTGTTTGTTGCTTTCTCTTATTTCAGATCTTTGATTTGATTCTTGGGATCCTCTAGTCTACTGTCGAATCTCCATATATTCTTTATTTTAGTCCATGTATACATAATTTCCGACTGGTCCTTTTCCCATTTTTTTTTTTTTTTTTTTTTTTTTTTTTTTTTTTTTGCATTCTCACTAAGTTCTTTGAAGGTCTCAATAAGTTCCTCAGAGGTTTCTAGATTTTTGAATAACCTTATAACTGTGGTTTTGACCTCTATATCCACTATTTGGCTTCCTTCAATTTCTTTCCTTTGTGACATGTTTCTTTGTCTCTGCATTTTGGTTGCTATCCTGTGTTTGTTTCTTCGTATTGGGTAGCTGCTAAATCTCTTTGAATTGATAGAGTGCCCTTGGTTGGTAGGTTTCCTATAGGCCTCCCCAATCACCTGAGATGGGACACTCTTGGTGTACTCCTTTGTGGGCTGTGTGCACAGTATTGTTGTAGTTAAGCCTTGATTGCTGTTGGTATCAATGGGAGGAACTACCTTCCAGGCCAATTGGCTGTGCGGACTAGCTGGGTCTAATAGTGGAAGAGCTGCTGTGCAGGAGACATCCTTATGGGTCAGGACTTACTTCGGTAGGGTGTTGGTGCTCACTGAGTCTGCCCCTTGAGGATGTCACTTATGCATGTGAAGGGTTGTAATCTGGTCTGCTCTCACACTGACCACTGGGTACACTGACTCTTGGATCTCCAAGGAGGTGCCAAGTCAGCCACTGCCTCAGGCCACCCAGCAGAAACTACAGAGATATCTGCAGATTCCTCCTCTTTGTTTGGGCTTTGGAGGTGCCAAGATGGGGTCCAGCTGTGAAGCAAGGCAGGCTGGTGCTGGTGCCAGCCTTGGGATTTTTATTGATAGCTTTGCAGTTTCCTGTTCCAGCTGCAGCTTGGTAGACAAGTTTTAGGCTGAACAAGGACAGGCCATTTATATATAATAGCCGTTGCTCACAGCTTGGTTGAGGTTGTAAATTGGGTGAGGAGAGGTCTAAGGGAATATTCAGGGCAGAGCAAACAGAAATGGCTGCCAGTCAGCCCTGCACCAGGGAGGTTCCAGCACAGGAATAATGACCACTACTAGCATCTCCATCTGGAAGAAAGCCGCCTCCGCATTCCTGCCCTGATGCCAGACAGTCCAGTTTCTCCCCGTATTTGTCTGGGTCCCCAAAGCTTGGTGAGGCACTGGACTCGGCACAAGTGGGAGCTTGTAAATTCAGTTGTGATGCTGGCTTTTTAAAAGGAGCAGTTGGGCCAAAACAGGTTTAGCTCAGTGGATAGAGCGTCGACCTGCAGACTGGAAGGTCCTGGGTTCAAGTCCGGTCAAGGGTATGTGCCTTGGCTTTGGGCACATCCCCAGTGGGGGGTGTGCTGGAGGCAGCTGATTGATGATTCTCTCTCATCGATGTTTCTAACTCTCTGTCCCTTTCTATTCCTCTCTGTTAAAAATCAATAAAATACATTAAAAAAAAAAAAAAAAAGAAAGAAAGAAAAGAAAAAGAAGAGCAGCTGGGTCTCCAGCAGCCTGGGTGTGTCACTCAGCCCCAATCCATACTGGATTTTACAGTCCTAGTTCTTTCTTCATTTTTTAAAATTATATTTTATTGATTTTTCTACAGAGAGGAAGAGAGAGGGATAGTTAGAAACATCAATGAGAATCATTAATCAGTTGCCTCTTGCACACCCCCGACTGGGAATGTGCCCAAAACCAAGCTCCATGCCCTTGACCTGAATCGATCCCAGGATTTTTCAGGTCCCAGGCTGACGCTCTATCCACTGAGCCAAACCGGTTTCGGCTACAGTCCTAGTTCTTATGGCCCGGCCCATAGGGACTTTCTTCCCCAGCTGTGGGACTCTGGGCTGGGGGCTGGTGTGGGGCTGGGGTCCTTGCTACTCCAGGCAGCCTCCAAAGAGGCCATTTCCCTCCCGATTACAAAAGCGCACTCCTGGGTGCTCAACCAGCCCATTCCATGCCTCTGCACCTCCTACCAGTCTCAATGCCCCTTTGTTCTTGACCTCTCTTGTGGTAGTACTTCCACCCAGCCAGCTTGCCCGTGGTTCTGGATGATAGTTGTTCTGTATTTTAGTTGTAATTTTGATGTGGTTGTGGCAGGCAGCACATACTAGTACAGGCGTTTACCTGTGCCGCCATGTTAGTTCCCAACTTAAGGTCTGGCCTGTTTTCTTTGTGCAGGATGGGGCTCCCTGTCTGGAGGCCACAGTGAGGAAGTTTGACGATGTCTACGAAAAGGGAAGCGAGGGCAAGGAGGGTGGCAGCCTGTTCACCATCCTGGCCCTTTTGTATGATTTTCACCAGGTAGAGTCTCTCCATATCTTCAACATTTTGAGTAAAAGTACTGGAACTTTCCAATTGAAAGATAATGAACTGATTCTATGAAGGCTGAGAAATGGGATTTTTATTGAAAAAGACAATGCTGTGCCCCTGGCAGTGATCACGGAGACCAGGGCCAAAGCCAGCGGGCAGGCAGCACGTTCCAGGACCAGACCAGGGGACGATGGGTCCCTCGACCTGCCCCCTAAGTACTAAGTGCTCAGAAGCTGACCAGCACGTCAAAATAAGTGGGTGAATGCTGTTTTGTATCCCAGCAATCTGTGATGGTCTGCTCCAGTGGTTAAGATGTTTTTGTCATTAATATGTGAACAAACCTTTTCCTTTACTGAGAACTCTGGTATTTTGTGAGTTTAAGAATCGATTCGTTTAACACTCATCTATTCAAACAAAAGTTCACTGAGTAAGGCCATGTGCTCCAGCTCCGGTGTCAGCCAGCCTGGACTTCTGGCTCAGCCCCTGGACCGCCATGTGACCTGAGTAGTTCAAGCCTGTTTCCCCTTTTAGAACACAGGGCTGAGCAGAGCTCCACCTTCATTTTCTTTGCTGCAGATCAGAGATAGGGGAGGGCGAGGAAGCCCCTAGGGGTGTGTGAGGAGCAAGAACAGGGGTCCTGTGGGGCCCACAGGGTAGCAGGGCTGAAGCGGTTGCAAGGACTGGGCCTTTGATCCTGGAGGCACCTGAAGGATTCTGAGTGGGAACATTTCCTGGGAAGAGTTCGTGCTAATGGTCACCTTGGCTACAATGTAGAAGACAGAGGTGGTCAGGCGGGGAGAACCCCCTTCAGGGGTCAGAGACGGTAGTGAGAGGATTAGCTCAGTTGCAGGGGGTGTGGATGTGGGTGAGGGATTGGAACTGACCAGGCGGAGAATGGGTGGGAGGGAAGGTGGGGGTCAGCCCAGGATCTCAGCTTGGGCCTTCAGAGGACAGCAGTACATGCAGGAGACACAGGCTCACAAGGGAGGACGGGATCATCCTGAAACCCAGAAATGCTCACTGGGAGGTGCTGTGGTCTGAGCCCTCTGAGGATGCCCAACCCTTAATATACTCGGCGTACACTGGGAATGGGCGAGTGTGATGCTCTGTGAATTATGATTAAACAGTGAATACTTGGAGACATCTCAGACAGCGGTATCTGGGAGGTCTCTGTATTGTTCTTGCAACTTTTCTTTCAGTATGACATTATTTCCAGTTCAAAAGTTAAGAAAGTGAACAGGCCGGGATGGGGAAGGAATGACCAATGCTGTGGAGAGGAGGGGTGACAGAGCACAGGGCCAGGCGGGAGGAGCACAGGGGGGAATCAGTGGATGGAGGGGGAAGGAGGGGAGCAGGACAGACAATGGGAGGTCTGTGGGTAGTGGTCAAGGCCCAGGGGGAGGTCTGGTGAAAGTCCGGTGCCGGGTTCATGTTAAAAGGCTGCAGAGGCTGCAGTGGGGGTGGTCTGCCTGAGACCATCGGCGTTATCAGCAGGGATGGCCACATGCGGAGTTGTTTCTTCCCAAGTTGAAGTGATGACAGTTTGAAATGATGCTCTCTCCTTCTTCTGTGTACGTTTTTAAGATTCGCTGTATTCTGGAAAGGCTGCTGGTCCTAAAGAACAGTGTCATGCAGAGGATTTCAGGCCGTGAGCCTGAGCCGGTAGAGAAACAGAGGAAATTGCTAAGAGCGGAGGTGAATCACGTTGACTCCTAACTGCTTTGAGTTCCCTGTGGACGTGGCCCCACGGTGTAAGTGCGGAAGGTAGCTGGAGCTGTGGGTCAGGTGCCCGGCCTGCTCAGCAAGCATCCGGAGGGATCCAATGGCAGCTGTGTTTCTGTGGTGAGATCCTGTTAGTGGCCCCTGTGCAGGGGGGGCCCCTGTGAGATAAGCACCCCCACACGTAGCCTGAAGGGCTGGACTCAGCTGGGAAGCAGCATCACCATAGAGCCTCCTGATGCTTTTGGAAGAGGCCCCACCAGGAACAGAGGCATTAGCCTATCAGGAGAGGGGCTTGTCTGTGTCACCTCCCCAGGTATTTTCACGTGGGGCCACAGCGGAGACCCCTGTGCTCTCTGGTCAGGCAAGTCCTCTGTCCTTCCTTAAAAATAATTTTTTTAAGGGAATTTATATATATTGAGTTCAGAGAGGAAGGGAGACGGAGAAGGAGAAACTTCGATGATGAGAATCATTGATTCACTGCCTCCTGCACACCCCACCCTAGGGATGGGTGCCACATGCAGGGCACGTGCCCTGACCTGGAATCAAACCATGACTGCCTGGTTCATAGGTCGACGCTCAACCACTGAGCCAGGCCTACCAGGCTAAGGTGGTGGTAAAAATGCTTGTATAAATAAAGGAATGGTATTGCGTGTTTTCTTCCTGTGAGATATTCTTTCAAACTATTGGGGAATTTGTGAAGAATTTATAACTAAAAATTTGAAAATTGCCTTCTAAGACCTAATAGACCCATTTTTTTCTTTAAATCCTTTCCCGAGGCTATGCTTACTGATTGGAGAGAGAAAAAAAAATCATTGATGTGGGAGAGAAACATCAGTTGGTTGCCTCTCATACACACACTCATTGGGAAGTGAACGCCCAGCCTCGGTATGTGCCCTGACCGGGAATTGAACCCACAGCCTTTTCCCATAGAGAGGATGCTCCCACAAACCGAGCCACACCACCAGGTCATGGAACCAAATTTAGGAAAGAAAACCTTACATAACTCCTACGATTTGTGCGTATCCGAGGTCCAACAGACAGCTCAGCCAGTGGGAGTTCATGGAACCCCTTGGTGACTTTGAGTGGACTGAATGAGATGCAATGTGTGCAACGCGCTCCTCACTGTGCCAGGCTTGCACTCATTCTATGGCTTCAGTTGGACTCATCCTGTTTTCTGTGTCACTGTTAGGTCTTTTCTTTAAAATAGCTCTACGTTCATAAATGTTGCATCATTTCTCTAAAATGTTGGCCCTGAAAATTGGCAGCAAAGAGTTTAAATTTTTATCATCCAGTTACTGTCTCATTGGTGTAAGGTCAACAATTCAACTGTTCTTGAAATCTTTACTTGAATAATATAAGAGAAATAGTTTTTAATATATAGAGATTCTTTAAATTATGTTATTTACTGTGCTCTCAGTTCAGGTCACTACATCAGGTCACAAAACATTTATTTTTATGTTAGATCTCATTTTGTTGGACATTAATTTAAATCTCATCATGCTTTCCACAAATGAAGGCTGTTAGATTTTTGCAATAGATTCTACACAAGGAGTGGATTGAGGTAGTTATGAAGCAGTAACCCCTCAAGGTGGGATTTTTGTTGTTATTCTTTTGTTAGAGTCAGGAGTAGAATATTGGGGAAGAGCTATAATTATAAGGAATATTAAAGATGCTCTGCTAACCGTGATTGTTCTGTTCTGATTAGAGAAAGCACGCTCTAATCTGGCGGAGAGTTGTAAGCCCTGGGACCTGGGAGCTATTAGGGAATGCAGGCACTCTGGTTTCTGAGAAAGGCCTAGATTAGCAACCTCATTGCCTGTAATCTGGTCCCTGAGCCACCCGCCCTCTGCCAATTCCCCAGCCTGGTTGCCTGTAATCTGTAACCACTATACCTTGCCTACTTCCCCAGGCCTGAAATTTCTACTTTCCCGTGGGATCTTTGTCCTTCTACCCAACATAAGCAGCTGGATTATGGAGGGGAGGTGTCTGGGGAAGAGAGAGGGAGGACGGTACAACAGACTTTTGTGGGTGACCTGCTGTCCCGTCATTCAGCTGCATTAATGGAATAAATGGACTTGTATGAGTCATTCCTGTCTCTCCTTCATTGGCTCAAGTAGTGACCGGCAGCCTGGACCCATTGGTTGTCAGTTTCACTTTCAGCAGGTTCATAACAGTTATTGGAGCGGAATAATTAATACAAATGATAATTGGTACCCCCCCCCCCATCATAAGTCCAAAGATTCCATCTACATAAAACAATTTAAATTCATCTTAAATTAAGGAGTTTTTAAATGAACCCAAGTAAAACCATTACTAGTTTAGAAATAATTAAAACACTTTTAGCTCATTGATTGGCAGCCTAAATGTTTAAATTCTGTTCTGAGTATACTTATATATTTGTTCTCTAAATGTCTCTTGCAAGTAAGGCTCCATAGCTCAGGGGTTAGAGCACTGGTCTTGTAAATGTCTTTCTTGCATGGCCTAATTTAGTACTCCTTCCACAGAAAGCTATGTACAAAATCCTATTGTAAAAATATTTTCCAGTCTTGCCAGCATGGCTCAGTGATTGTGCATTAAACTATGTACCAGGAGATCACGGATCCATACACAGTCAGGGCAGATGCCCGGGTTGGGGGCTGGATCCCCATTATGGGGCTTGCAGGAGGCAGTAGATCAATGCTTCTCTCTTCATTGAGGTTTCTCTCTCTCTCCCCTCTCCTTTCTCCTCTGAACTCAACATATATATATATATATATATATATATATATATATATATATATATCTTTATTGAGTTTAAATATATTTTATTTTTTTTTTATAGAGAGGAAGAGAGAGGGATAGTTAGAAATATCCATTAGAGAGAATCATAGATCAGCTGCCACTTGCACACCTACTGGGGATGTGCCCGCTACCAAGGTACATGCCCTTGACCAGAAGCGAACTCAGGACCCCTCAGATGGCAAGCCAAGGCTCTATCCACTGAGTCAACTGGTTTCGGCTACTTTTACATTTTAAAGCAATTCTCTAGATTTCATCCAAGGCATACTTAGATAAACACTTCAATAAACCTGTTATCTACTTCCTGCTGGTTACTTGCCTCAGGGCATAAATTTCAAAAGCTGCTTAAAATGCCTTGGGAAACTAGCTTTAATTTATCTCCCAGTTCATCTCCCCCATCCTTAAAGCTCATTCTGTACACAGAAAAGAGTTAAGCTTAGCCGAAAACTATGGGCACTCATTTTGAACCGGCCTTTCTGCCTTACATGAGTACAGAAATCCCCGTGCCTAAAAGATGGCGAGTATGAGGCCTCTTCTCCCCTCCCCCACCTCCTGCCTGCTCTGGGGAAAGAGTAAACTTTTGCCCTGTTTCCCCGAAAATAAGACAGTGTCATATATTAAGTTTTTCTCCCAAAGTTGGGCTAGGTCTTATTTTCAGGGGATGTCTTATCTTTCATGCGCTAGGTCTTATTTTCGAAGGATGTCTTATTTTTGGGGAAACACGGTATAGTGTACAAACAAAAGCAAACTGAAACCTTTACTTATACAAACATACAAACAGGAAACACAGAAACAGAGGGCCCCTGAGAACAGTCATCCAACTCCATGGAAGCAAAACCGAACGATGGCCTCATGCTGACCGGTGGCCCTCAACATTGAAAGCTGGCCACTAACAAGTCTGCCATTGGCCCTTCCGAACCTCCACAATACAGAAAATCACAACAACCAATTAGAGGGAGCCCAATATCAACATTTCAACTTAACACCAGACCTGGGAGAGGTCCACTTCTCTCTCGCCTGTGAGACGTCGGCCTCACGCCGCTCGCCTCGTCCTGGCAGGTTGGAACGTCTTCCGAACCCTCCGGCCCGTGATATTCCAGCAATGCGTCCATCTAGACCTCTTCGGGCACTACCGACACAAGGGGTTTCCTCATCCCCCGGAGTGCTCACACAGGCACACAGACACACACACACACTTAACGCGGCCAGTCAGGCTCTCCAACCGGGGTCCCTTAGGGTCTTGGGGAACCCGGACGAGCCCCAAAATGTTATGCCCAGACTTTGTGATCCCCAAGGACCACCAGGGAGCCGAGTCCGATGCAATTGCAGAAAGCCTGAATTCCATGCTAGCGTGGGCTCTGTCCCATTTATGCCGACAGTGTGGCGGAAGAGAGGCTGAACTTCAAAAGGTCAAGAGATTTTATAGGGGTGGTGATGTCACTGCTTTGGCTGACCCTGATTGGTTGGGTAAAGGCTAGGGTCCAGTTACACAAAATGGAGGATAGCTCCGCCCTCCCCACAGTACAAAATGGAGTCAGGAGTTAGCCTCGCCCCGCCCTGCCCTCTCAGGCCTCAGTTGCATTTCAGCTCCAGGCCCAGAAAAGCATCAAAAGCAGACAAGCGACACTGTGGCAGCCTCAGGACCAGCTTCCGCCTCCCACGTCACTCAACAGGACAGTTTCCAAGCCTTCCAGGTGGCCTAATGAAGCCATAATTCTTCACCATTTTCGGCCCCATATGTTCCTTCTTCCGCGACCCTAACATCCATGGTCCCAGCGTTCTGAGAGTGAAAGTAAAACTCCTTGTGCAAAATCCACACCTCATCACATTGCTGCCTTAGTTTACACCCACAACAGGTCTGGGCTCCCGAATCCTCCCAGCTCAGTCCCACCATCGCCTCCTCACAAGGTGGCACTGCCGCCTTTCACCCTCTTCCCATGTGTCACCAGGAGGGACTCACCATCCTGAGCATGGGGACCTGGGCGGCAGGACCTGAGAGGCCTGCTCCCCAGGCTGGAGGGTTCAGGGGGGTCAGGCTGCGGGGACACTGTGAGCAGAGAGGAACCGCGAGGCAGAGAGACACCAATCTTGGGCTGTTGGGGCTCCAGGTGCCTCAGACACACCCTGCACCGCAGGCAGCTGCCCCCCAGGCCTCCTCCTGGTACTGAACGGTGCCCTGAAGCCTGTGACTGTGAACAAAGACATAAGAGGTTGAAACGTCCACCACATGGAGGAAGGTGGAAATCCCGCCCTAACCGAATGCAAAAGACACCAAAATGCCCTTTAGCTCCGCTCATGTTGGTGCATTGCTTTCTAGGTAATGTTTCCTCACCACCCATGAGGAGTACTAGCATCCCAGCCAATGACTTAGGTCAGTGGTCAAAAGAGCCAGATATCAAGAGTACAAGGATTGAAATTTCTTTTTAGAGCCAAATTTTTAAAACTTAAACTATATAGGTAGTACATAGTTATTAATTTAATTAGGAACTGGCCTTTGCTAAAAACTAAAGGGGCCAAAGAGTAGCATGTGGCTCGTGAGCTGCAGTTTGCCGACCACTGCCTTGGGTGAATGAAGGTGTTGTGGCACAGCAAGTGAGGCCTTGGGAAGGAGAAGATGAGACCAAAGGCCAGCTAAACTGGAACAGCCTTGAGGGATCTTCAAATTGAAGAGGATGGGAAAGAATGCAAGAGATCCACCAAAGAACATATACATAGGGGGGAAGGGAAGACATCTGTAATACCACCAACATTAAAATATACATGCATTTTTAAATTTATTTTAAAATAATGTTGCTCAGCTGATTTTGTTCAGTGGTTGACCCTTCACCTATGACCCAGGAGGTCATGGTTCTTTTATTTATTTGTTTGTTTAACTTTAATTTTTAAAAATTCTTTATTGTTTAAAATATTACATATATCAGGCTCAATTCCCAGTGTGGGGGTGGGAGCAGCTAATCAGTGATTCTCTCTCATCATTAATGCTTTTATCTCTCCCTCTCCCTTCCAATATCTAAAGTCAATAAAAATTTTACCTAATAGATGAACATGTAAATTGACTGTACCTCTGCTAAGTCCATAAAAGTCAGAATATGTAAATTAACCCAACAAAGATGGAGGCTAATTTGCATACAGAGGCGCCCAGAGCCTGGGTCCTGGGAACATCCTTGCATTCAAGTCACTCTGAGGTAGACCCCAAGTGGGCCCTAAGCAGTCTGGAAAGTGCCTGAGCCAGAATGCTCCTAGGCAGGGCCAAACCTGTGATCAGAGCTGAGTCTGCAGGGGTGGAGCCAGTGATTAGAAGGAGCTGTGGGTCCCCTACACAGGCAGAAAGCCTCAGATTGGAGGGAGCTAGGGTTCCCCTGCCTAGGCTGAAATCTTTGGCCAGAGGCTTTCGGCACGGGGAAAGGCAGAGCGGGAGATTGGAGAATCTTGGGGGCCCCCTGCATAGGCCTAAATCTTTGGCCAGAGCCATTATGCCTGGGCAGGGGTTGAGCTGGTGATCAGAGGAAGCTGAGGGTGGCCTTGTCTAGGCCCAAAGCTTCGGCCAGAGGCTGCAGGCATGTGCAGGGCCCAGCAGGCGATTGGTGTGAACTACAGAAGAAACACCTTTCCTGACTGCTCATTGGCTAAGCTTCCTGTATGCCACTAGTAATATTCTTAGTAACTTGGGTAATAAGAATCCAGAAAGTTGATCTGGGGTTTTTCTACCATACTCCTGGAGAAAAAGTGAAAATCCTCTGCTGGAGGGCTAAGAAATGTCATAACCTGCACTCGCCGGTTTGACTCCGTGGATATTGCTTGGCCTACCAACAGCAGGGTCTGGGTTCCATTCTGATCAAGGCATGTACCTAGGTTGCAGGCTCCTCCCTGGCAGGGGCCCAGGGCAGGGCTCATGCAGGAGGCAACCAATCAAAGTGTTCCTCTCACTTTGATGTTTCTCTCTTTCCCTTTCTCTTCCACATTCTCTAAAAGTCAATGGAAACATCCTCAGGTGAGGATAAAAATAAATATTAAAAAATGTCATATCCTATGAAAGACACATCTTGAAAATGCCTAAAGAAAGTTATCGCTTTTCCATGGTGAAGGGACTAGAGTCTGTGTTGATGAAAACACTTTGGTGGCTGTGGTGACTGGCAGTGGCTGCAGCAGTGGGATGATTGGGCTGGTGCCTTCCCCAGATCAGCCTGGTCACTTCCCACAAAGGGAGGTCTGACTGCAGCTTAGGCATGCTCTCATGAGTGGCTCCCAGTATGTGAGAGGGGGCAGACTGGGCTGAGGGTTCCCCTATGTATATATAGGCCATGG
The DNA here is from genome assembly GCF_964339955.1 of Pipistrellus hanaki. NCBI lineage: Eukaryota > Metazoa > Chordata > Mammalia > Chiroptera > Vespertilionidae > Pipistrellus > Pipistrellus hanaki. The sequence continues at coordinate 7,453,681 of NW_028182304.1, read as the reverse complement.
ATATATACAAAAATAAAGAATTTTTAAAAATTAAAGTCAATGGCCTATATATACATAGGCCATGCACATATACAATGAGGGCCTAGAAGAGGTTGGGGCACAGTAGAGATGAAAAAAGTGGGAGGTGTATGAGGGAAATTGAGATCTGCAATAGAGTCAACAATCTATACTAAGAAAAGTGTAATATGCTAATTAGGGCATCCTTTTGGACAAAGATGCCATGGCTGCCTGAGCCTCAGGCTAGCCTGGGATGGCAGATACCCCTGCTCAGGGCCTGCCCAAGGCTCAGGCAGCCATGGTGGCTGCAGTGGCAGAATCAGTGGGAGATTGGGGTGGTACATTCCCCTAATCATCCAAATTGCCTCTGACATAGCGAGGCCAGACTGTGGCTTGGGTTGGGGGCCAAGGCAGAGGCAGTTAGTAGTGATCAGGCAAGCAGGAGGACAAGGAAGGGGAAATAGGCTAGCAGGTGGTTAGGTAGGGGCAATGAGGCCAGCAGGAGGCAATGTAAGGGTGATCAGGCTGGCAAGAGGGCAAGGTAGGGGTGATCAGGCTGGCAGGGTGGCAAGGTAGGGGTGATCAGGACAGCAGGGGGGCAAAGTAAGGGGTGATCAGACTGGCAGGGGGGAAGTTGGGGGCAAGTGGACCAGAAGGGCAGGGCATTTGGGGGCAAGCAGGACAGAAGGTGGGAGGGCAGTTAGGGATGGCTAGGCAGGGAGGCAGGTGAAAGGTTAGGAGCTCGTGGTCCCAGATTGTGGTCAGCCATCCCCCAAGGATTTCTGGAATGGAGAAGGTGCAGGCCAGGCTGATGGACCACCCTCCCCCATGCACAAATTTTCTTGAACTGGCCTCCAGTAAGTGGTTGGGTGTGTACCCATAAATCAAGATATCGCTGGTTCAATTCCAGGTCAATACACTTGTTCAGGTTGGAGGCTCCATCCCAGTAGGGGAAATGCTGGAGGAAGCTTCAGTGATTCTCTCCCATCATTGATGTTTTTTCCTCTCCCTTTCTAAAAAAAAATCAATAAAGACATTTTAAAAATTAACAGTGTTAAGATTGATTTATCTCAACAACAAAGTGAGTGTGGGCAATCTTATTTTCTCCCTACCCTTGTAAACAAAGTCATGTCTCAATCTGTCCTTGTACAAGATGATCCAGGCATAACTATTAGGGAACAGGAATCAGCCTGGAGCAGGTCTGCCTCAGGATGGCCTGTAGTGTCTGAGTTCTTTTTTAAAAATATATTTTTATTGATTTCAGAGTGGGAAAGAGATAGAAACATCCATGAGAGAGAATAATTGATTGGCTGCCTCCTGCATACTCTATACTAGGGATCAAGCCCACAACTCAGGCATGTGCCCTTGACTGGAATCGAACCTGGGACCCTTCAGTCTGCAGGCCAACACTCTATCCACTGAGACAAACCAACCAGGGCTAGTGTTTGAGTTCTTGATTTTATGTAGAAAAGATTTCACAAAAGTTCAAAAGATTTTGAGGGAACATTTATTAAAGATGGGGATAAAGAAAAAAAAAATAGAGCTTAGGATAGAATAAGGAACAGCACAGAGACTAGATGGGGCTCCTAGATACATTGTGAGAAATAAATGAGCCAAAGGGGGGCTGCTATAGGCTTACTGGACAATCAGAGAAAAGGAGGTCTTGAGCATAGATCAGGGGGTTATACCAGGATGAGCTGTCACTGCTCATTGCTGCCCAGGTTGTAGGTTGAGCGGGATCACTTAAAAGCTTAAGAGAGCCTGGCCAGAGTGCTTTAATGGTTGAGCATTGACCTATGAAACTAGAGGTCATGATTGGATTTCCAGTCAGGACATATGCTCAGGTGATGGGCTGGATCTGCATCATGGGGCGAGCGGGAGACAGGGTACCAGTGATTATCTTTCATCACTGCTGTTTCTACCTCTATATTCCTAGTCCTTTCTCTCTGAAATTAATAAAAATACTTTTGAATGTATATTTTAAATCAACTATACTTACATCAAAGTTTAAAAAATGATTAAAACTTGCCACTTCTTAATTATCTTACTATTTTATTATGAAAGTTCTTGAGCATGTTTGTACCTACTGTATCAATAAGTTGGAAATAAAATATAATGATTTGCTATTGAAATATCTTATCAGGACCATGTTCAGTGCTATCACTTTAGAAGTTTGAAAGTGTTGATGATTATAGTATTTATACGAGAAAAATTGATAAATATTGACTTCATTTAATATACTATTGAATGCTTTAATTTAAACTTAATGGTAGTAAATGTTAGCAACATTATAGTATAAACTTATGAGTTTATCATGCAAGTGAGCTTTAAATTGCACATAGGATAAAATTGGAGAAAAACAATATTGCTTCCAGTGTTCAAAACATATAATCCCAAATAGCAAAGAAGTCAGCTGAGTCAGTGACGAATGAGTGGAGTGAATACAGATGTCTTAGCTGATGAACTGTCCTCCTATTGGTTAAATCATAATTTCATTTTCAAAATTGGCAAAAGAGTCTGAACAGACATTTCAACAAAAGAGATAAAGATAGAGTAAATAAATGTATGAAGAGATGCTCACCATAAAAGTTTCTCAGGGAATTGGATTTAAAACAAAAAGTTAATACTATACTGATTTCCATGCCTATAATTTAAAAATATTAAATAAATGTTACATGTGCTCAGAGGGCTAAAGAAAAACTAGGATTTTCATTATTGTGGGTGTCTGGAGGACAAAAGAAGGATTATTTTAGATCACAGTTCTGCATATCTTAAAATAAAACACTCACCGATACTGCAACAGTTAGATAAGGAAAACACATTTATATAAAGAATTGAATGCAGTTCAATTTAAAAATTTACTTTTAAACCACCAAAACTGGAAATAACTAAAACCATAAACAGATCAATAGATAAAGCAGTTATTCACAGAACACAACACTCATCACTGACCCTATATAAAATGGATAATATTCAAATTGACCCTAATGGCAGAACTACCTGAAGGACCAGTTGCTATGACATGCACTGACCACCAGTGGTAGACGCTCATTGCAGGAGCTGTCTCCTGGTGGTAAGTACCCTCCCCCACAGAAGAGCTCCACTCAGCCAAAAGCCTGGCGGAAGGCTGCAAGCTCAACAGTGGTGGCAGGAGCCTCTCCTGCCTTTCTCAGCAGTGTTAAGCATGTCCGACTGCATCTTAAGCCTACCTGAGGGCTGACAGAGGGATACATGACTGCCAACTTAGGCCTGTTCCCCTGGGTCATCACCCAAGGGGTGCAGGCCAGGCTGAGAAACCCCTCCCCTCAAAGTGCATAAATTTTTGTGCATTGGAACTCTAATACTATCTAATAAAAGAGGAATATGCATATTAAACATCACTCCGCTACATCCACAAGCCACGCACATCAGCCAATCAGGACTGACTATGCATTTTAATGCAACCTAGATGGCTGCAGCCAGGGAGAGAGCAAGAGAAAGGCTTGGGTTTCCCAGGTGATGGAGGAAACCGAGCTTTTCACACACCCTGGCCAGCCCAGGACTCCACTTAAAGCTATAAAGTTTCAAATATAGAAGTTAAATAAATTCCAACAGAGAGATAAGAGACAAAATGGTGGTGAACAGATGGACCTGTTTTGAGCCTAGTCCCAGAGCAGATAGAAGGAGCACCTGAGAGTCACTTGGGGAGTGTTAGCTGGCAAGCTAAGAGGTAGCAGAACTTTAAGGTAGGGGTCTGCTGGACAGGATTTCCTGACCAAGCAGCCCGCACTGTGGCGGAGACCTCCCCGGAGTTACGGGCTCAGAGGGAAAACTACTCCATCTTACAAAGAAAAGAGGATCTTATCTGAGGCCTGAAAAACCCACAACAGTGGAGACCACTGAACAGTTGTGATGCCCCGATAGGCACAAACATGTGGATTCAAGGGAGTCCTTCAATCACCATGGAAAGGTCAGAGTTTGCCTGATAATGTGAGGGATCTGGGTCCTCGCTGCAGCGGTGGCAGCGGCTGCAGCGCCTGGGTGGCCAGAGCAGTGGCTGCAGAGAGAATCATGTGCTGCAAGACCCAGTGCTGGGTTTGGCATGATCTTCCTAAAAATTGGGACTTTTTTAAAATGCCAAGGGATGCAGGACAAATTGTTAAGAATAGGGACTGTCCCGCGAAAAGCAGAACATCTGGACACCTTGACGCAGACCCATCCTGCGCCTGGTCCCCTTCAACCCCTTGCTTCTCAGTTCTAGGGAAGGACTGCCCAGTTTGGCATATCCTGGGAGACTGCAGGGGGAAATTGCCTTCCTGGAAACAGGGGATCAGAGCGGGAAAAGACCATCTGGGAGCCAGCACTGAGGCAGCCTACCTTGACAAACCACCAAGAGTGCCATAGAGAAAGAAGGCTAGCGCAGCCAAAAAGATGGGGAAGTCAATCCAGAAACACTACCACTTAGGGGCTGAATTACAAACTGACTTTTTCTTTCTTTTTTATTATTACTTTTAATTAATCAAAAATAAATGAAAACAAATAACTAAGAAATAGCCTACTTAAAATTAAGGACTAGCTTACAAAACTGAGGTGCAGTGGGATGCAGGAAACTGCAATACTATCTGGATCGAGAAACAGGCGTGCAAAATAGAATAACAAAGGAAGTGAATAACCACTATTGCACATTTTTATGTAAATTTTTTATTTTTTATCTTATTTTTATTTTTTACATCTTTTACTTACGAAACGATTTTTTTTTTTCTTCACTTGATTTTACCTTTTCAATTATTACATTTTTTAGTTTCAATCATCATCATTACTACTGCTATTTTGCATTTCTTGTTTTGTTTTCTTTTTTTTCCCCCCTTTTTTAAAAGTACCACTTTATTTTCACTTCATTTTACAATGGGATTAGTCTTCTTCATTCTATTTGCATCTCTACTATACCATAGTTCAATATCCACTTGACCTTAAGGCCATCACTCTCTTATTTTCCTTTCCCCTTTTCGTCTCCTGTTTATCTTAACCATTTCCTGCTTTAGTTTTTCCCTATTCTTTCTGTATACCCCCTGCTAAAATTCTCACCCTACTTATATACCTAATTTCCAACCACCTGCTCCAAGTGCATAAATATCACTCTCTTCACTATATTAACTATTAAAAAAAACAAAAACTGTTTTCCTCTCTGTCCTTTTGTTGTTTGTGTGAATGTTGATTATATAGAATTTTTATGTTTAGTGAGATTGATATGCTTATTCTTTTGTTGTTACTGTTGCTTAGTATTTTTTTAATTGCTTTGTTTTTATTTGTTTTTTACTTCTGTTCATCCTAGCCTTGCTTGATATTAGTAGGTATTGTAGTTTGTATTAATCTCCAAGTATTGTTGCTGGCATTTGCTGGGATTACTGGATGTTCTATTGGAATTTTCTACACACACACACACACACACACACACACACACACATATATATATACACACACACACACACACACACACACACACACACATATATATATATATATATATATATATATATATATATATATAGTTTGTTCCCCTTTTCTCTCTGTTTGCTTCTCTCTCTCTATCTCTCTCTCTCTCTTCCTGTTTCCCAATTTCATTTCAACATTATTTTTTTTTTCTTTTTTCTATCTCTTTATTTATCCCTCTTCTTTTTATTTAATATTATTTTAGTATTTCTTTTTTAACTTTTCTTCTTTCTCTCCTATCCCCTAATTTGCCTTTCTCTAGTGGTCACCTTTATTAGAGGTTATTAATATCGCAAACACATTCCTGTTCAGTGTCTTTTGTGTTGTACTTGGTAGTGTTGTATTTTGTGCCTTTAAATCAACACAGGAGAAAGAGAATTACATAACCATGGAGAGACAAAGAAATAGGCAGCACATGAAAGAAAAGCAGGCATCACCAGAAAAGGAAGTAAACGAGTTAGAGCAAGAATTCAGGGTAATGATTATAAGATGGCTAAAAAGAATGGAAGACAAATTTGACAATATGGGTAAAAACCAAGAGGAAATGAAGATGAACCAAGAAGAAATGAAAAATGACATCGCTACTATGAAGAACTCAATAAAAAGCATCAAAAGTAGACTAGAAAAAGCAGAGAACCGCATCAGTGAATTAGAAGACAAGGTGGAAAAAAATACCCAATTAGAGCAGCTTCTGGAAAAAAAATTAGAAAGCAGGAGGAGAGCCTATGGGAGCTTTGGGACAATACAAAACAAAACAATATTAGACTAATAGGGGTTCCAGAAGGAAAGGAAACTGAGGAATTCAAGGAAAATGTATTTCAAGAAATAATGACAGAAAACTTTCCTGAGATAGAGAAGAAAAAACCAACACAAATCCAAGAGGCTCGCAGAGTCCCAAGCAAAATGAATCCCAAAAGACCAACACCAAGGCACATTATAAATTAAACTGGCAAACACCAACGACAAAGTAAGAATCTTAAAAGCAGCTAGAGAGAGACAGAAAGTTACATATAAAGAAAACCCCATCAGACTAGCAACTGATTTCTCAACAGAATCAGGCAAGAAGGGAATGGGATGAAATATACAAAGTCATGCAAAGGAAAGGTCTGAATACAAAAATACTGTACCCAGAAAGGCTATCAATCAAAACTGAAGATGAAATCAGGAGCTTCACAGACAAAAAAAGACTAAAGGAATTTATCTCCACCAAACCAGCAATGCAAGAAATGCTAAAGGGTCTGCTGTAAAAATAAATAAATAGGAAGCGAAGAAGGATCACAGGGATATAGAATAAAAAATGGCGAGAAATAAGTACCCATGAATAACTTTAAATGTAAATGGATTAAATGCTCCAATCAAAAGACATAGGGTACAAATTGGATAAGAAAACAAGACACATATATCTGCTGTCTACAAGAAACCCATTTCAGAAAAAAAAACACACACACACACACACACACACAAAAAAAAAAAAAAAAACGCACACAGACTGAGGGTGAAGTGATGGAAAAAGGTTTTCCAGGAGAATGGAAATGAAAAAAAAGCTGGGGTAGCAATACTTATATCTGACAAACTAGATCTCAAAGTGAAGGACATAACAAGAGATAATGAAGGCCACTTCATAATACTAAAGGGTGCAACCCAACAAGAAGAAATAACTCTGGTAAACATATATGCACCCAATACAGGAGCACCCAAATACATTAAAAAAAAAAAAAAAAAAAAAAAAAAAAAAACTGCTGGAGGAAATTAAGGAAGAGATTGATAGCAATACAATCATAGTAGGAGATTTTAATACCCCACTGTCACCTTTGGAGAAATCATCTAAACAAAAAATCAGCAAGGAAACATCAATCCTAAATGACACACTAGACCAGATGGAATAGACACCTTCAGAATGTTTCACCCCAAAGCCACAGAATATACATTCTTCTCAAGTGCACATGGGTCATACTCAAAGATAGACCACATGTTGGGACATAGGCAAAGTCTCTTCAAATTCAAGAAGAAAGAAATCATATCAATCATCTTCTCAGATTATAGTGGCATAAAATTGGAAATCAACTACAATAAAAATAATCCAAAGAAATAAAACACAAGGAGACTAAACATCATGCTATTGAATAAGGGCTGGGTTACCAGAGAAATCAAGGAAGAAATAAAAAACATCATGGCAACAAATGACAATGAAAACAAAACAATCCAAAATCTATGGGACACAGCAAAAGCAGTTTTGAGAGGGAAGTTCATATCTCTACAAGCCTATTGCAAAAATCAAGAAAAAATAGTAACAAATTATCTAACTCTGCAACTCAAAGAGTTAGAAAAAGAACATCAAGAAAAGCCCAGTGTAAGCAGAAAGAAGGAAATAACAGAAATCAGAGCGAAGATAAATGACATAGAGACCAAAGAAACAATACATAAGATCAACAAAACCAATAGCTGGTTCTTTGAAAGGATAAACAAGATTGATGAACCTCTAGCCAGGCTAACCAAGAAACAAAGAGAGAGGACTCAAATACACAAAATTACAAATGAAAGAGGTGAAATAACAACAGACCCAGCTGAAAAACAAAGGATTATTAAAAAATACTACAAACAACTCTATTCCAACAAACTGGGCAACCTGGAGGAAATGGACATATTCCTAGAAATATATAACCTTCCAAGACTCAATCAAAAAGAATCTAAAAATCTCAATAGACCTGTGACTAGAAGAAATTGAAACAGTCATCAAAAAGCTTCCAGCAAAAAAAAGCCAGGGGCCAGATGGTTTCACAGGAGAGTTTTACAAAACATTCAAGTAAGAACTAAAACCTATCCTCCTCAAACTATTCCAGAAAATCCAAGAGGAAGGAACACTTCCAAACTCCTTCTATGAAGCCAGCATCACCCTAATACCAAAACCAGATAAAGACAACACAATGAAAGAGAATTGCAGGCTAATATCCCTCATGAACATAGATGCCAAAATCCTCAACAAAATTCTAGCAAATCGGCTACAGCAGTACATCAGAAAGATCATACACCATGACCAAGTAGGATTTATTCCAGGAATGCAAGGATGGTACAATATCCGCAAATCAGTAAATGTGATACATCACATAAACAAATTGAGAGAAAAAAATCATATACTCATATCAATCGACAGAGGAAAAGCATTTGATAAAATCCAACACCCTTTCCTGATAAAAACTTTCAACATGGTGGGAGTACAAGGATCATACCTCAACATAATAAAAGCTATATATGATAAACCCACAGCCAACATCATACTCAATGGGCAAAAACTAAAACCATTCCCTCTAAGAACAGGAGGAACAAGACAGGGATGCCCACTCTCGCCACTCCTGTTTGACATAGCACTGGAAGTACTAGCCATTGCAATTAGACAAGCAGAAGAAATAAAAGGCATCCAAATTGGAAAAGAAGTAAAGCTATCTTATTTGCAGATGACATGATATTGTACATAAAAAAAAACAAGACTCCATCAAAAAATTAATTGACTTAATAAATTAATTTGGCAATGTAGCAGGATACAAAATTAACGCCAAGAAATCTATGGCATTTCTATATACCAACAGTGAACTTACAGAAACAGAGACTACAAAAAGCAACCCCATTAACCATTGTACCAGAAAAACTAAAATACCTAGGAATAAACTTAACTAAGGAGATAAAAGTCCTAAATGTGGAAAACTACACGACACTGAAAAAGGAGATAGAAGATGATGTCAACAGATTGAAGAACATACCATGTTCATGGATTGGTAAAATCAACATCATCAAAATGTCCATACTTCCCAAAGCAATTTATAAGTTCAATGCACTTCCCATTAAAATACCAATGGCATACTTCACAGACCTAGAAAGAATTCTCCGAAAATTCACCTGCAACAAAAAAAGACCCCAAATAGCCACAGCAATGCTGAGAAAGAAGAATAAAGTAGGAGGGATCTAAATAACAGATTTCAAAATGTATTATAAGGCCTCTGTTCTCAAAACAGCCTGTTACTGGCACAAGAACAGACATATAGATCAATGGAATAGAATAGAGAATCCGGATATCGACCCAAACCTCTATACACAATTAATATTTGACAAAGGAGTCATAAACATACAATGGAGTCAACACAGTCTCTTTAATAAATGGTGTTGGGAAAATTGGACAGACACTTGCAAAAAAATGAAACTAGATCACCAACTTACTCCATACACAAAAATAAACTCAAATTGGATACAGGGCTTAAACATAAGACGGGAAACCATAAAAATACTAGAGGCATCCACAGGTAGCAAAATCTCAGACATTTGCCAAAAGAACTTCTTCACTGATATGCCCCTAGAGCAATGAAAGCTAAAGAGAAAAAAAACAAATGGGACTACATCAAAATAAAAAGCTTTTTTACAGCAAAAGAAACCATCAACAAAACAACAAGAAAGCCCACTGAATGAGAGAACATATTTGTAAATGTTATCACTAATAAAGGTTTAATCTCCAACATCTACAGAAAGCTTATACAACTAAATAAAAGGAAAATAAATGAGCCAATTAAAAAATGGGCAATGGTCCTAAATAGAATATTTTCAAAAGAAGACAGAAGGAAGGCCAAAAGGCACATGAAAACATGCTCAAAGTCACTAATTATCCGAGAGATGCAAATCAAAACGACAATGCGGTACCATCTCACACCTGTCAGAATGGCCAACATCAACAAATCAACAAACGACAAGTGTTGGCAAGCCTGCGGAGAAAAAGGAACCCTCGTGCACTGCTGGTGGGAATGCAGACTGGTGCAACCACTGTGGAGAACAGTGTGGAGTTTCCTCAAAAAACTGAAAATGGAACTCCCATTCGACCCAGTAATCCCACTCCTAGGAATATATCCTAAGAAACTAGAAACACCAATCAGAAAGGATATATGCACCCCTATGTTCATAGCAGCACAATTTACAATAGCTAGGATTTGGAAACAGCCTACATGCCCATCAGCAGATGATTGGATCAAAAACTATGGTACATCTATACAATGGAATACTATGCTGCCATAAAAAAGAAGGGATTCTCATCATTTGCAGCAACCTGCATAGAATTGGAGAACATCATGCTGAGTGAAATAAGCCAGTCAATGAAAGAGAAACAGCACATGACCTCACTCATTTATAAACTGATGAACAAAAAGATAGATACAGAGACAGTAAAGCAACAAACTGTCAAATTACAACAGAGAGGATAAGGAGATAAGAGGGGAGATAAGAGATCAACCGAAGGACTTGAATGCATGCATATAAGCAAAACCAATGGACAAAAATCTCTGGGGGGGGTGGGGGGAGGGCATGTATGGGACTGGGGGAGGGCAATGGAAAGATATTTACACATATAATACCTTAATAAAATAAAATAAAGAAAGAAAGAAAATTCTAACAGAAATGGCTGTCTCCAAGGAGGGAGCAGAAGACCAGCGGTCCAGGCTACAAAGTTTCAATTGTAGAAGATAAATAAAACACAGATACGAGGGACCCCACTAGGATCACTGGGGCACATGGCCAGCCTGAAAACCAATACAGGCCCTTTGCCCAAGCCATCCCACACTCCAATGAACCCGCAACCTGATCCAGGACCCCCTTCAGGGCAAACCAGCTGGCCCTCACCCATACACCAGGCCTCTATCCTATCTACAGTAATAAAAGAGAAATATACAGAATGATCATCACTCCAATACACAAGGTGGGTATCCTCATGTGGTCAAAGATTTTGCCCTCATGTGGACACAAGTTGAGCACCACAAAATGGCCAGCAGGGGAGAGCATTTAGGGGGGACCAGGACTGCAAGGGCGTGCAGTTGGGGATGACCAGGCCAGTAGAGGAGGGAAGTTGGGGGCAAACAGGCTTTCAGGGGAGCAGTTAGACATCAATCAGGCTGGCAGGCAGAAGCAGTTAGGGACAATGAAGAAGGCAGGCAGGCGAGGAGTTGGGAACCAGCAGTCCTGGATTGTGAGAGGGATATCCCAAATTGGAGAGGGTGCAGGCTGGGCTGAGCAACACCCTCCCCTGCCCGCTGTGCATGAACTTCATGCACCGGGCCTCTGGTAATAAATAATTATTCATATAAGCATTGGTATTGATTCTCAAAATGACTGTGTGGAATGAAAGATACTAATATTTGTTAATGTATACAGACCTTATATTGCTAATAAAATTATGAAAAACATAAACTAATCTAGTAATAGAATGCCTGCATGGAGGGCTGGGGAAGGCAGAGAGATCACAGAGTCAGGAGGTAAGTATACGATGTTATTATAAATAGGTTCAGAGTTGTTGGTTTGTAAATTCACATACTTATTCATATGGTGAGTCTTTGCTGTCTTACATTTGGGGTGTTTGTCTTCTCAGGTGTTCTATTCCCTTCTAATTGACTATATATTAATCAAACTGCTATGCCATTCACATTTTCTAATTGGTCTTACATACTAGATATTTTGTAGTACCAGTGGTGGAGTCTCTTGGGTCACCAGGCTGGGTATTCTAGTGAAGCACCTACTTGATATATGTGGGTTATTCTGATGTCATTAGGTCTTGATTGTTATTGACCACTTCATGAATGGAGCCTGCTCTCAGGGTTCTGATTATATGGCTTACATCCTACCACCTTATGCCAAAGGTTATGGAGGCACTGAACCAAATGCACAAAATACAACAGGACAAGACATGACACGAAGGAAGAGAACATGAATGTAAACAAGACAACTATAACTCCAATAAAAGTGACCACCAGAGAAAAAGAGAAAAGATAATTAGAAGAGAGAGCAAGAATGATACCAAGGAGTAAAAAAAAGAAAGAAAAAGGGAAGAAAACACACAAAACAAAAGTCACAAACAAACAGAAAAAAATAGGGGTGGTAGATGCTTAGCTTAAAGAAAATATAGTTAAGGAATGGGATGAATAGGGGAGAGACAACAGTTTAGAACAAAGCATGAAAAGAAGAAATGAGAAGGCAAAAATTAACTTAAATTAAATTAAAATTTTTGAAAAGGAGATTAGAGGAGAAAGCATTAAGGCCTAACTTTAAGAAATGAAGCAAGTCAAAAATTGGGAGAAGAGCAAGACAAGAGAGAAAGAAAAAAAAAAGCATAGTGAAGATAAAGAAAAGAGAAGGGAAAAGGAGTAGGGTCAAGAGAAGAGGAAATTAGATATATGAATAAACCAACAGAGACTAGAATAATAACACATCAATAAAGCAGAAAAAGTAGATTTATTATTTAAAAGGGGGAAAATGAAATAGAAAACCTAAATTGGGTAAAAGGTGAAAAGGGGGCATAAGAGAAGTGAGAGAGAAAAAGGTGCAGAAAAGATAAAAGTAAAAACAACAATAAAATTTTAAGATAATTCAAATAAAAAGGTGAAGTGTCATTCACTTCAGCTGAGTTACAGTGCCCCGTGGCCGCTGGTTTTGGACCCCACTTTTTTGTTCTGTCTTCTTATCCTGGGCTTCCTGTGTTGGCCCCTGTCAGTCACTGTCTTTTGGCTTTTAGCTCCCTGTATGAAGCTGCAGGTGACACACTGGTCCTCTGCTGTGTCTGTACGCACAGGTTTTCACTGTAAGCAGGCAGAGCCAATATGCCCTCTTTGCCTTTCCTCTGACTGTCAGTCTTAATGACTCAGGCATCTTTTTCTGACAGGGTTTTAGGTGGAGATGGTGCTGATTTTCCTTCAGGAAATAAGATAGGTAGTTTTCCTGGCCCAGAGTTGCTCCTCCACGTGTCCCAAAATATTGCTCTGGCCTTGGTTGGTCAGAGATTCTTATATATATACCAATGGGGTTGGCTGGCAACCTGGAGTTTTTATCAGTCTGACTAGAGGCCTGGTGCATGAAAATCATGCACGGGGTGGGGGGAGGTATCCCTCAACCCAGCCTGCAACCTCTCCAATATGGGAACCCTCAAATGATATCCAACTACCATTTTATTTACTTAAAAATATATATATTTTATTTATTTATTTATTTTTACAGAGAAGGGAGAGTTAGAAACATCCATGAGAGAGACACATCGATCAGCTGCCTCCTGCACACCCTCTGCTGGGGATTTCCAAACAACCAAGGCACATGCCCTTGACCGGAATCGAACCTGGGACCCCTCAGTCCACAGGCCAATGCTCTATCCACTGAGCCAAACCGGTTAGGGCCAGACTGCCCTTTTAAATGGGTTTTCGGATGTCCCTCTCACAATCCAGGACTGCTGGCTCCCAACTGCTCGCCTGCCTGCGTTCCTGATTGCACCTAACTGCTTTGCCCTGCCAGCCTGATCGATGTCTAATTGCTCCCCTGAAAACCTGTTTGCCCCCAACTGCCCTCCTCTGCCAGCCTGGTCACCCCAAACTGCCCTCCCCTGCAGGCTTGATCTCTCCCAACTGCCCTCAACGGCTGGCAGGATCACCCATAACTGCCCTCCCCTGCTGGCCATCTTGTGTTCATATGGGAGCAGAATCTTTGATCCTGTGGGGGCAGCCATCCTGTGTGTTGGAATGATGATCAATCTGCACATTACTTTCATTAGATACAACAGAGGCCTTGTGCATGGGTGGGGACTAGCTGGTTTGCCCTGAAGGGTGTCCCAGATCAGGATGGGGGTTCCCTTTGGGCATAGGTGGACCTGAGCCAGGGGCCTGTGGCAATTTGCAGGTGGGCCATGCCCCCCAGCGCCCCAAGGAAAGGCAATGGTATCTGGGATTTATCTACTACAATTGAAACTTTGTAGCCTGGAGTGGAGCCACGCCTTCTGCTTGCTCTGTGACAGCAGCCATTTCTTTTCAAATTTATTTATCTTTTATAAGTGAAACTTTGTAGCCTTAAGTGGAGGTCAAAGCAGGCCAGGGCTGCAGAAGCTTGGCTTCTTCCATCGCTAGGGGCAACCATAGCTTTCTACTCTCTCCAGCTCTGTGCCTGCGGCCATTTCTGTTATGATTTATGTATCTGCTATAATTGAAACTTCATATCCTTAAGCAGAGGCCTGGACTGGCCAGGGTGTGCGGAAAGCTTGGCTACCTCCATCACCGGGAAAACCCAAGCCTTCTTCTTGCTCTCTCTCTCTGGCCACAGCCATCTTCTTTCAGTTAATTTGCATAGTCAGTCCTGATTGGCTGACAGGCATGGCTTGTGGTTGTAATGGAGTGATGGTTAATTTTCATATTGCTCTTTTATTAGATAGGATTACAAGAATAGGATGGACCAGTCCCTCTTCCTATACAGACACTGAAGGCTCTTTGGAACTATTCAGACTCTGCCTCTTATTTTTCTGTTAAGCTCAAAATGCTGGATGTGGCAGGAAGTATCTGCTTCCCTGAGCCTACTAGGATGGGATAGGTCTTCTGGGGAGAAATGGCCTCTTAGGTTTGGAAGATTAAGTATGTCACACTCCTAGCAATATATCCCCGAAAGTCAGAAACACCGGTCAGAAAGCATATATGCACCCCTATGTTCATAGTAGCACAATGGTAGTTTAAGAGCTACTGGAAACAGCCTAACTAACTACCAGCAGATGAGTCGATTAAAAACCTGTGGTACATCTACACAAAGGAATATTATGCTGCTGTAAATAGAAGGAAATCTTATTATTTGCAACAGCATGAATGGACCTAGACAGCATTATGCTAAGGGAAATAAAGCCATCAGAGAAAGATAAATATCAAATGACCTCACTCATTTGTGCAATGTAATGAACATAAACTGATGCACAAAAATAGAGCCAGTGTCACAGAAACATTGAACAGGCCATCCAAACTAAGGGGGAGGGCACAGGAGAGGAAGGTGTCAAAGGTCAACCGAAGGACTTGTATGCTTGCATATGAGCATAACCAGTTGGCATAGACAGCAAAAGGGTGAGGGCATGTGCTTTTGGGTAGGGGCATGTAGATAGAGGTCAATGGGAAGGGGGAAAGGAGACTTGCATAATAATTTTAAAAATAAAGAATTTAAAGAAAAAAAAATGTCCCAATGCAGGAAGGACTCTTGGCTACGTCTCCCTGTCCTGCTTTTCTCCTCAGGCACCTAAGTCTGTGCCTCTCTCCCAACTCCAAAGCCCCAGGTGAGTGTTTGCAATAGAAAAGTCCTGTTTTCTGGGTTTAAAGAATAAAAAAAGAAAAAGAAAAAAACAAACCAAAATAATGAAACACTTTTGTCTCTCCCCAGCACTTTGCTGTTTGGCCCTCTTTTCAGGGGGCAGCCTTCCGGGGCTTTTGCCTTTGGTCCAGTTTCCCCAGCAGCCATCTGCCCTGTGGCTTTTCCATTATGCATTTGGATGTTACCCACCTCATGAAGGGACACAGCTTTGGTGCAACACTGCATTCTGCTCACCCTCTTGACCCACTGGTTTGCTGTCCCTCGAAAGTCCACTTCCCAGTTCTTGCCATTTTCATCTGCCCTTCCTAATTGTAAATGGCCTGCTCAACTGCATCTAATTTGTTAACTGCATCTATGGCCTGCTCAACTGCATCTAATTTGTTAACTGCATCTAAGTAGATGTTCTTTGATTTAGTTGTATTTTCAATCAGTTTCAGGACGAGATTCACAATACTACTGCTTAATTGGCCACCATTTACTTATTTATTACCACTTTCTGAAAAGCGGCCACTTTCTGAAAAGCGGCCAGAGTGATTTGCATTCAGCTTGCAAATGCAGAGGGCATGCTCCCTGCAGGATACCACCTGGAGCCTGCCAGCCCTTCACAGAACTCTTCAGTGAAGTCCCCACTGACCAATTCTAGTTTCACCTTCCCCCATACTGCTGTTACCAATCACAGGTATCCTAGTCCATTCTTTGTGGACTGTCCTTCCCTAAATGCCAATTCCCAAGGACAGGGGACTCTGCATTTACAGCATCTGAAATAGTTGGGCTCAACAGTATCCACAGCTTTGGCCTTTATATATGTCCATTATGTTTACCCATGGCTGCTGACCCTCCATTCAACCTGATTCACGTTCTCACCGCTACAGCTTCCCTAATCCACACACTCAAGGAACCTGACCTGAGGTGGCAAAAGCGTGTTCACAGGAACCCAACCTCTCTGCCCCTCAACCATATGCCCTAGCAGCACACTATTCCCCATAATCCAAAAACTATCACCTCATTTCAGGTCGTCTATGCAAAGGAAAAACTTAGGGAGGGGGTACACAAACCACATCTCATTCTCAGAACGTGGAATTATATTGAGACCAAGCCTCTCCATGTAGAAATGATTGTATTGCAGCTTGTTCTCACCACTGAAAATATACAGCACCGTCTCCTGTAGCATCCACGCTACCTCCAAGACTGTCTGGATAAGGCAAGAGGAGAGCTTTATTTTTGATAAAATCGATGTGCAAAATAATCCCTAAAATGGAAAAGAGACTTAAACACCAGTGGGTCTCAGGGGTGTGAGTGGGTTGTTGGAGGTAGGACTCTAAAGATGAACTGATTTGGGGTCTAAAGCATCAGGGGCTTTTCCCAGATACAGAAGTGGGTTCATTGGCAGCAGGAAAGTGGCCAGTGTGTGGGGAGAAGCAGTGTGGATGGAGATACAAGAGCCCTGGCCAGCACCTCTCAGACAGACACAGAACCCAAATTCCCACCAGGGCCTTGACTGGGCCTCCTCTCTTCTAAACCCTGGGAAGGACACAGTGTGCCCAGCTATAGTGGGAATGTCCCAGGCAAAGGCAGCAAAGAGTGAGTAAAGGTAGGCTGTGCAAGCAAAGGACTCCTCTTAGGGTAGCAGAGTGTATGTTTGGATTTTTTGGTAATCCTCATCTAAGGAAATTTTGAGAGAGAGAGCAAGGGAAGGGGGAGAAGAAGAGAGATATTGAGACATCAATATGAGAGAAAAAGAAAATCAGATGCCTCCTACATCCCCATATATGCTGGGATCAAACATGCAAACTGGAACCACAAAATCAAGCAGACTTTCTTTCAAGGCCCGGGGTAGCAATGCACTATAAGCCAATATTGGCCACATTGGTTTTATGCTGTCCCTCCTAAAGCACAGAAAGGTTGGGATTCAAACAATATCTGTTAACTCCAAACAATAGCTGTTAACTCTATGATGATATATCATAATTGTGCTTAACAATCATCCCTAGAAGTGAAAATAACAAAAAAATTAAAAAATAAAGAAAATTAAGGTACTAGAGAAAAATATCTTTACTATAAAATCATAAACCAGACAGGGTACAGCAAGCAATTTACAGGTTGGTGAATTAGAAAGTAAAACAATTCATAAAAGTATAATTTAAAAAAAAAACCAAAAAAAAACAAAACAAACCTTCAGCTATAAATGTATAAGGTAATAGATCTGGGCATGTCCTTCAATCCTCACTTGTACTGGAAACACATGAGGAATATAGTAGACTATATGTTTCATGAAAAGGGTTTAAGTTAAAAAAAAAACAAAAAAAAAACTATATCCCAAACAGTCACCTTCAGTGTTGTTATTTTAAGTGAATAAAATAAAACATTCCTGAACATTAACACTTCTCTCCAGTGTGAACTTTCTGATGTTTAATAAGACTAGATTTTTGGATTAAGAGCTTCCCACATTCAGTACATTCATATGGCTTCTCTCTAGTATAAACTCTCTGGTGTTTAATTAATGAATTTCTTTGACTGAAGGACTTCCCACATTCAGTACACTCATATGGCTTCCCTGCAGTGTGGACTTTCCAATTTATAATAAGGTGAG
Source organism: Pipistrellus hanaki (assembly GCF_964339955.1). Classification (NCBI taxonomy): domain Eukaryota; kingdom Metazoa; phylum Chordata; class Mammalia; order Chiroptera; family Vespertilionidae; genus Pipistrellus; species Pipistrellus hanaki. The sequence goes on along the minus strand of NW_028182304.1, from coordinate 7,435,506 downwards.
ATTTTTGGGTAAAAGACTTCCCACAGTGGGTACATTCATATGGCTTCTCCCCAGTGTGAACTCTGCGGTGTGTAATGAGTGCATTTCTTTGACTGAAGGACTTCCCACATTCAGCACACTCATATGGCTTCTGTCCAGTGTGAACTCTCTGGTGTTTGATTAATGTACTTCTTTGATGGAAGGACTTCCCACATTCAGTACACTCATGTGGCTTCTCTCTAGTGGACTTTCTGATGTTTAATAAGTGCACGTCTTGCTCTGAAGGATTTCCTACATTCAGTACACTCATATGGCTTCTCTCCAGTGTGAACTCTCTGGTGTGTAATAAGGTGAGATTTTCGGGTAAAAGACTTCCCACGTTCAGTACCCTCATAAGGCTTCTCTCCAGTGTGAACTCTCTGGTGTGTAATAAGGTGAGATTTTTGGGTAAAAGACTTCCCGCATTCAGTACACTCATATGGGTTCTCCCCAGTATTGACTTTCTGATGTTTAATAAGACTAGATTTTTGGCTAAAAGACTTTCTACATTCACTACACTCATATGGCTTCCATGTAGTGTGGACTTTCTGATGTATAATATCGTGAGATTTTTGAATAAAAGACTTTCCACATTCACTACACTCATAAATCACTTCTCCAAAATATTCACCTTGACATTGAATAGCTTTCAGGATGTGGCTGGCAGAATTTTCACAGTCACCCACTGGTGATGACTTTTAAAATCAAGAAATTCCTGTGAAACCTCACTGCAACAGTATAGGCCCTCGGTGTTGACAGTAGCCTGGAGTTGGGGAAGGTATGAGTTGTATCGCAAATCTTCCCCAATGCCCCTCTAACTGAAGGTGCCATCGATACGTAGAAGTGTACCTGCTCACATAGGATGCCCTGTCCATAGCTTGTTTCCAGGCCTCCTCTCCATATTCATTCCTCTGCTGAAGGTGAGGATATGCACTGAAACAGAAGTCTCCAACTAATGCATCACTACAGAAAGCTTTCTGCTCAAAGTATGTTGAATGTGAACCAGTTAGGTGCAAAATTTGTTGTAACAAAGAGAAACACTGCTTACACAGATGAGTCCTCTGGGTGGCTGGAACTGTCTTAGAATGCCTGTCCTGTGACTCTCCTTGTATAGATATACTATGATCAGAACAGGCCTCCTCATCATCCATTTTATGCCAACAACCTGAAAAGTGAGAAATGGTGAGAAAATGAATGTTAATTGTGTGACAAGGGAAATCTCATTGCTATGTGTTACACATTACATGTTGGTTCCATGAAATTGTTTGAAAATAAAAGATGTGCAGGAAGGAGGAATAAGAGGCTCTTGTGAATTTTTAGGATAATGAAGATCCCAAGACAGGGAGGCCTCAATAGAAGTATGATACAAACATGGGAAGCACAACATGGATTAGAATATGGATCTCCATTTCATCCATTAACTAACAGCATTCACCATGGCTTATCTGCTGGGGATCGGGAGACCTGTGCAAGACGTTGGTTCAATCTAATCCAAGTAAAACTCAATAAAGGAGTAGCTGGTTTTGAAAACTATTTACCACATATGTAAGTACAACTCATAACACATGTGCAAGTCAATGTTGCAAAATACTGCAGAGGCACCAGTGCAGAGGAACAGGAGATGAAGTAGTGAACAGTCAGCACTGGGCCTGAGCCACACAGCTTGCCATAGTATTAAGAGAAGAAAATATGACAACATTTGAATGGGGCCCTTACAAGAACAGCCCATAGTTCATTTAATAAAAACGTAACATGGCAGAAGCTGCCACAAAGAATCCTTACCTAGACAAAGAGTGCAGAAGTTGACGCCATGCATGTGGATGCTGTCAGCTTCCCATGAAGTGAAAGTGCAAACTGAGACCCATTAAGCTCAGTGGAAGACGCCTGACTCCCTAACACTTAATGTACTTTTTGAGATAATAGGTGTTATGGATGATGGTGGAGTCCTTTGCTCAGGGTGGCAGTCACAGCACATTTGACAGGACAGTGGGGGAAATTAGCAGAGGCGATGTTCTGGCTGTGGGAGAGAGAATGCTATGCGTGAGGAACAAAAGATGAGAGATTATCACCTAAGGACACTGGGACAACATGAAGGTCTTACCTACAGATGATACAAGTGCAAACACTTCCAGTATGACATTGCAGTACAAAAGTCTCTGAGCCTCATCAAGGAGCCCACATTCCTCCTGAGAGAAGGTAATGGCCACATCGTCAAAGTTCACATCCTGTCATAATGGGGACAGTACAGCTCATGATCAGAGTAACTCTCAATATTATAAGTCTATCCTACTAACCACCCACCAATCCCATCTGCTCTCTCCATTCTTCACATCTGAGAAAATACCAGGCCTTAATTCCATGAAAGCCACTGTCTTCTTATATTCCTGCGATATTTTTTTCCAACAACAATTAAGGCAGCTGAGTAGATAGAAGATAACTGAGCTCATGCTCTCCCATTTACGCCATACTGCCTCTTATCAATAGATTGGGTGCCAAAAGCATAGGTTAGTGAGGGAGGTTGCCCATGAAGACAGTGTGAATGATTTCATACTGTTTTCTCAGGAAATAGCATTCTAGTTCCTCAGATTATTCCTCTAAGACACTAAAAACATGGCATCACACGTCTCCCTCTTAACCCCAATCCCAATGTGGTGAGGCCATTGCTTTGTACTACCTGCTGCACATAGTTCTTTGAACAACACTCATCTCACAGCTTCCTTCCCTGGGGCACCATTTAAATGGAAATGCAAATAGGCTGTGTTGTGGATAATTTTTTTCCTAATAAATTTCATTTCCAAAATTATAGTTCACCACCTCCAAAATCTAGTTCTCTCTTACCCTTCTTCCTCACCCATGCCAGTGGAGATTTGCAAGACTGGGTAATACTGATGAATGCTATCTCATTCCTTTCAACCAGTGCATCAAACCAACAACAAAAGGCAGGTGGTTAGTTAAATGACACCTAAGCTCTTAACCTAGAACTTAGTACTCAAGCACCTCTATTTACAGGCAATTATCCAGAAGTTACATCCAGGAACCACCAGAAATAGACTCTTCCTTAAGTCACTCTTATGTCAATGTCATGGTGCTGTGCCATGAATTCACATTCCCTCTCTGAGTGCACATCACTTTTCCTACCACACTTCTCTCAAACTTGCACTTCCAGAGGATGGTTGCTATATTGAATCAGGATCAAGCACTGCCCAGACTCTGATAATCCACACGCATAAACACAGCCTTGATTGCTGCTACACAGACCTCTCTCCATGACTGTTTATATGCTTAAACCTCAACTATTAAGAATAATCGGATCTCAGATATCTACAGCCCACCTCCTCTTATGCTGCAGTTATGTCCCTTCATTAGACACAGCCAAAAACACTCACTGAACCTTCACTCAAGCCCCAGCCCCGATGGCCCCCTGAACCATGCCCAGTGAGTCTCACAGATGACCACTCAAGCCTTCTAGCTAATGCACAACACTGATTGCAACTCCCCACAGCCAGGCCACACAAAGACTCACAAGAAATTCCTGGTGAAAATTTAGAAAAATTGATATGTACTAGCCTTAGTATCATCTTGTTTAAATTACTCTTTGACCTCCACTAATCTCAGTCCATTAATCTTTTAAAGACTTTGGCCTGCTAAACGATTATCTTTTCCCCACACTCTACATGACCATTTCTGTCCCTGTGCTGTGTTGTGACACCCACTTCTGACAAACAGTGGCCCTAGGAAGAAAGCCAGTCCTCAGGCTTCCACTGTCCCTTCTGAGCTACAATTCCCATTACCAACCTGACCATGATTCCCTGTATTAAAGTGATATACTGTCCTAGATGATGTATCTCATTTTGTTGAGCACAGACCCATGCACTGGTATGAGGACACATGTCTGGGTTGTGGGTTGGACCCACAGTAAATATTTGCAGGAGGCAACCAATACCTATTTTTTCCTCATCCCGGTTGCTCTGTCTCTCTCACTGCCCTCCCCATCCTTTCTACATCTAATATCAATAAAAATATATATGTATTTTTGTTAAAAAACAAAACGAAAAAAAACCCTGCAGGTTCCTGATTCAGCTCACTCCTTACTCCAAGCCTTTGCACATTTTGGAACCTATGTCTGGAGGACCTCACACTCACTCCACTGGTTGTCAGAAACAAGGTCCACATCATGAAGCCCTAGTCCTGGCCTTAGGATTCTGGGCTTAGTGTCTGTTCAAAGTGTCCAGGTCCAAGGGATACAAGAGAGGCTGACAATCCCAGAACTCTATCTCAGGGTCCAGAAGTGTGTGAGGCTCTGAAATAAGTTCCACAAACCTATACACCTAATCAATTCTACATTTAAAGGATTTTGTGGAAAGATTACGGTCTGTTGGGAGCCTGGCAACCACCAGATGCTATAGGCTGAGTCTGCTCAGTGCCCTAGCCCAGCCCAGAAGCCAGGTGCCCTCCAGGTGCCTGTATGATCTCAGGGCTCAGTACTCACTCTTCCAGTTCCCTTATCATTTACAGGACTGCCCCTTCCTGTCCACAACCGCTGTCCTCTGTCTTCTAGTCTGTTCGTCCACTGAGCAATGTTAAGAAAAGTTTGAATCCTACCTGATTAAATGTCCCTCTCTTTTTTTCACACAACCATCTATGGCCCCAGCTTTATCAGAGTGAAAGTAAAACTACTTGGAAAACCACAGCTCATCTTTTTGTTACCTTCACACCCAGAACAGTCCTGGGTTTCCCAACACTCCCTGCTCAGTCCCACCATCACCTCTTTTCAAGGTGGCTCTGCCGCCATTTACCCTCTTCCCCATCATCCAGGTGTCACCAGGAGGGACTCACCATCCTGAGCGCTGGGACCTGGAGAGCAGGACCTGAGAGGCCCACTCCCCAGGCTGGAAGGTTCAGTGGAGTCAGGCTGCGGAAATGCTATGAGCAGAGAGGAGTCAGGGAGGCACCGAGATGCCAAACTGAAGCTGTTGTTGCTCCAGGTGCCTCAGACACACCCTGTACCACAGGCAGCTGACCCCCAGGCCTCCTTCTACTCGCTACCAGTGCCCTGAAGCCAGAGAATCTGTGAATAAAGACCTAAAATGTTAAAATGGCCACTTGGGAGTTGTTCCAAGATGGCTGAGGAGTCGTTCCAAGATGGCTGACAGGTAAACACCTAGCCGCAACCGCACACAATTTCAATAAAATACAACTAAAATATAAAATGGACATTACCCAGAACTACAGGAAAGTCGACTGACTGGAAATTCTACAACGAGAAGCAAGGAGAAAACCAGAAGGAAGTGCGTTGGAGCTGTAAAAGCCTAAGGTACGGAGACATGCGGCACGCGCGGAGAGGACAGAGCCGGAGAGGAAGGGCGGGGCGGCTGAGTGCCTGGCTGGCGTTCCCTAGCGGGAAGGAGATAAACGCTCTGACTGTGTTGGGCCCCAGTTCCGACTGCTCTGAACCCCAGTTCTAGGCCAGACCCCGGGGACCCAGGCTCACACAGAGGGAGCTGGGCTGTAAGGCAGAACCCCGGGGGAGCGGCGAAAGGAGGTCCAGGAGGCATGCACATTGTGCGCAGAGAAGGGACGGTTGGCTGTGCCAAGGGACTGCCCTGGCGGGAAGGACCAGACTGCTCTGAACGCCACCTCCAACTCCACTTCCAACTGAACTGAACCCCAATACCGAGCTCATTGGGGAAGAGCATAGACTGTTTGGCAGCAGGGGAAAATCGAGGGCACCTTTCTCTCAGAGGCGCTTGCAAGGAGTACTGAAGGACCCGCATAGGGATGGGCTGACGGAAGCCAAAGCTGTAGGCTCCACCCTGAAACACTGCCCCATCCAAGCAGAACACAAGAGACTTTTAAGGCTACCAATTCAGGAAAGCTGCGAAAATGCCGAGACGAAATAGATCACAAATGAAAGAAATGGAGGACAAAAAGCGACTGAATATAGAGTTCAAATCTACACTTATAAGGTTTTTCAAGAATTTCCTAGAAAAGATGGATAAGACCTATGAGAATATGAAAAGGGATCAACTAGAATTAATAAGGAATCAACAAGAAATGATAAGGGATCAACAAGAAATAAAGAATACATTGTCTGAAATAAAAAATATTATACAGAGTCCTAAAAACAGAATGGAAGATCGCAAGAATCAAGTCAAAGATTTGGAACATAAAGAGCCAGAAGACACTCCTCCACAGAAGCTAGAAGGCAAGAGAATCCAGAAAATTGAAGATAATGTAAGAAACCTCTGGGACAACTTCAAGCGAACCAACATCAGAATTATGGGGGTCCCAAAAGATGAGAGAGAGCAAGATATCGAAAACATACTGAAAGAAATAGTGACAGAAAACTTCCCCCACCTGTAAGAATTAGACTTACAAGTCCAGGAAGCGCACAGAACTCCAGACAAAAGGAATCCAAAGAGGACCACACCAAGACACATCATAATTAAAATTCCAAGAGCAAAAGACAAAGAGAGAATATTAAAAGCAGCAAGAGCAAAGAAGGTAGTTACCTATAAAGGAGCACCTATACGATTGTCAGCTGATTTCTCAACAGAAACCATGCAGGCCAGACGGGAATGGCAAGAAACATTCAAGGTGATGAATAGTAAGAACCTACAGCCAAAGATAATCTATCCAGCAAAGCTATCACTCAGAATCGAAGGTCAGATAAAGAGCTTCACTAATAAAAAAAAGCTAAAGGAGTTCATCAACACCAAACCAGAATTATATGAATTGCTGAAGGGGGTTCTTTCAGAAGAGAAAGTAAATAAAGATAAAAATTATGAACAACAAATACGTAACTATCAACAAGTGATCTAAAAACCAAGGAAATTAAAAAAAACTGATGAACAATATTAACTGTTGAATATAATAGAATCAGAGGTATGGAAGGGGAGTGAATTGACGATTCTTGGGGAAAAGGGGAGACGGGGATTTGGGAAGAGACTGAACATAAACTGTGCACCTATGGATGAGGACAATGGGGAGTGGGGAAAGGGCAGAGGGTGGGGTGGGAACCTGGTGGAGGAGAGCAATGGTGGGGGAGGGGGGAAAGGAACATTTGTAATAATATGAACAATAAAAATTTATTTAAAAAATAAAATAAAATAAAATGGCCACCTGGAGGAGGAAGGTGGAAGTCCCGCTCCTACCAGAGGCAAGCACATCATAATTCCCTTTGACTCTGCCCACACTTGTGCAGTTCTTTCTGGGTAATGTAGTTTTCTAAACAGCTGAGCTCAGCTAAAAACCCAACCAATGAGTTAGGTGAATACAAGTGTTGTGGCAGAGTGAGTGATGTCTGGGGAGGTACAAGATGTGTCCATAGGCTTGGCTAACTCCAAAAGACTCACAGATTTCCTAGAAGCAGAGAGTAGTAGGAATGTAAGAGATCCACCAAGTATATACATACAGTGGGAAATTGGGGACATTAGTGATTGTATCAACAATGCAAACTACTTATGTAATGAAATCCAGCTGGTTGTGCATTGACCTATGAACCAGGAAGTCGTGGTTCTTTTCCTGGTCAGGGCACAACATGGGTTGCAGGCTCAATTTCCAGTGAGGGGGTGGAGTCATGCAGGAGGCAGCTAATCAATGATTCTCTCTCAACATTGATGTTTTTAGCTCTTTCTCTCCTACTCTATAAAATCATTGAAAAAAATTAATACTGTACATACATGCATAGCCCATGGACATAATAATGTGCTGAGGGCCTAGAAGAGGTGGCAGCAGGATAGAGGGGGAAAGGAGGGAGTGGTATGGGGGAAACTGGGAAGATCTGTAATAGAGTCAACAACTACAACAAAAGAATAGTGTGCACTGTCAGTGTGGCTCAATGGTGGTGCATGTACCTAGGAACCAAATTATCATTGGTTCCATATCAGGTCAAGGCACATGCCCAGGTTGGCGGCTCCATTCTTGGAGGGGGAATGCAGGAGGCAGCTGGACAATGATTCTTTCTCATCAATGATGTTTCTCTCTCTCCCTTTCTATCTACAAATTAAATGAAATATTTTTAAAAAGGAATACTGTTAAGATTGATTTGACTCAAGAACACCAAAGTGAGTGTAGGCCATCACATTTTCTCCCAAGGGTTGTAAGCAAAGTCATGTCATGACCTGTCTTTATAGAGGATGTCCCAGGCATAACCAGCCTAAAACAGGTGTGCTTCAGGTTTGCCTAAGGTGTGTGAGTTCTTGACTTCATACAGAAAAGATTTTACAACATGAATTCAGAAGATTTTGAGGGTACACTTATTAAAGCTGGGATGCTAAAAGAAGTAAGATTTCTTAGATGGTGAACTATCTGCCTATTGTTTAAATCATTAACTCATTTTAAAAATTGGCAAAATTTTCTGACCAGAATTTTCAACCAAAGAGATAAAGGCAGCGTAAATACATACATAAAGAAATGCTCACCATAAAAATATATTAGGGGGCCGAAACCGGTTTGGCTCAGTGGATAGAGCGTCAGCCTGCGGACTGAAGGGTCCCGAGTTCGATTCCGGTCAAGAGCATGTACCTTGGTTGTGGGCACATTCCCAGTGGGGGGTGTGCAGGAGGCAGCTGATGGATGATTCTCTCTCACCAATGTTACTAACTCTCTATTTCTTTCTTCCTCTCTGTAAAAAATCAATAAGATATATATTTTTTTAAATGTCAGGGGAATGGATTTAAAACAAAACAAGTTAACACTATGTTCATTTTCAGGCCTGAAATTTAAAAATATTAAATATTTCATGAGCTCACAGGGATAAAGAAAAACTAAAATTTTCATCGTTGTTGGTATCTGGAAAGGCAAAGGGAATAACCATTTCAGTTTACAGTTCTGCATGTCTTAAAAAGTAAAACCCTCACCTACACTACAACAGTTAGATAAGTAAAACATACATTTATATAAAGAACTGAAACCCATATTCCCTGAAAATTTATTTATAATACCCCAAACCTGGAGATAATAAAAACAATAGTCAGATGAAAAGATAAAATGGTTATTGACAGAACATAATACTACTCAGCAAGAAAGAATAATAAACTTTTCACATAAGAATTAGTGTTCCGGGGGGGGGGGGGGGGCAATGTTAAAATATGTACACAGATAATAATTTAATTTTAAAAAATGTAAAATAAAAATAAATAAAAATGCATAACCATGCCTCAAAACCTCCCATTACTTTAAAAATATTTAGAAAAGGCAGAGGGAAGAGGGAGCAGGATCAGCACCCTGTTAAAAAAAAAAAAAAAAAGAATTAGTGTTCAGCTGAAATTGGTTGGGCTCAGTGGATAGAGCATCGTCCTGCGGACTGAAAAGTCCCAGGTTCGATCGCGGTCAAGAGCATGTACCTTGGTAGCGGGCACATCCCCAGTAGGGGTTATGCAAGGGGCTGCTGATTGATGTTTCTCTCTCATCAATGTTTCTAACTCTCTATCCCTCTCTCTTGCTCTCTATAAAAAATCAAAATATATATAAAGAATTAGTGTTCATTCACAAACTAACTGGGTAGCATGAAAGAATTCAATATTTGTTAAGGCTTACACAAATTATATTCTTTAGTATTATGAAAAATGTAAACTAATCTTTTAAAGAAAAGAAAATGAGTGATTGCATTTAGAGCTGGCGAAGGCACAAAGAAGGGCAGGAGGTAAGTTTAGGGTGTATTCCATCCATGATTGGTGTTGCAGCTGCTGTGGAGAATAGCATGGAGTTTCCTCAAAAAGTTAAAAATGGAACAACCGTTTGACCCAGTGATCCCACTTCTAGGACTATATCCCTAGAAACCTGAAACACCAATCAGAAAGGATATATGTACCCCTATGTTCAGAGCAGCACAATTTATCATAGCTAAGATTTGGAAACCGCCTAAGTGCCTATAAGCAGATGAGTGGATTAGAATACTGTGGAACATCTACAGTGTAGATTCTACACAACGGAATTCTACACTGCTGTAAAAAATAAGGAATTCTTACCATTTGCAACAGCATGGATGGAACTGGAGAGCATTATGCTAAGAAAAATAAGCCAATCAGAGAAAGATAAATATCACATGATCTTACTCATTTGTGGAATATAATGAACAACATAAACTGATGAATAAAAATAGAATCAAATTCATAGAAGCATCACACAGACTGTCTAACCTGTGAGGGAAGGCAGGAGAGGTGTGAGGAGGTGGTAAGAGATCAACCAAAGGACTTGTATGCATGCATATGAGCATAGCCAATGTACACAGACAGTAGGGGGGTGGGGTGGCCAGGGAGAGGTCAATGGAGCAACCTCCTGTAAAGCACACCCCAAAAATTGATGGCTTGTTTGATTTATGCTAAGGGCACTTAACTAACTAGTTTGTAAATTAAATTCCTGTTCACATGAGGAGGCAATTGATCCATGTTTCCTTTTTCTATAGATGCTTCTTTATTTTATTTTAAAAAATATATTTTATTGATTTTTTACAGAAAGAGAGAGGGATAGAGAGTTAGAAAGATCAATGAGAGAGAATCATCGATCACCTGCCTCCTGCACACCCGCTACTGGGGATGTGCCTACAACCAAGGTACATGCTCTTGACTGGAATCGAACCTGGGACCTTTCAGTCCAGAGGCTGTCGCTCTAAACCAGTTTCGGTTTTCATTTTCTTTGTCTCTCTCCCTCTCTTCCTCTCTCTATCCCTCCTTCCCTCCCTCCCTCAAATTAATAAATAATTCCCTGGGACAGAATTTTAAAAAATAAGCTGTTTATGTTTCAAGTACATAAGTACATATGTTTAAATCACTGTATCTCTGGAGCAGTTGTCAGAATCATCTAAACTCAGTGGAAGTCTATCTGTCCCCTTTCATGTAAGAGGCTAAAAGAATCATATCACGAATTTCTGAAAAGAAAAACAACTGTCATAGTCATGACACCTTGTTTTTATTTAAACCCTTAAATCTATTGGTTGCTGATCAAAGTCATCTCTTTATTTTTTTAACTTAGGTTAGTCTTTGAGTGATAAAAATTAACTTTCCCATGGGAGAAGCTGTTTCTGAGGGATTCCAACATAACTTTAGACACTGGAGTGAGCAGAGTCCATGGTGAACTAGAAACTGTGCCTTCCCCAGTGAAAACCATGTTTTAATGCCTATAAATATGGCCAGTGACACAGGAGGCATGAGTCAGCCAACTTGCAGTCTTTCTTAAAGCAGAGACTCCTCTGGGGGTCACATGGAGGCTGGTGCTGGGATTTAAGATGATTTCCTGAGACAGCTTTTTGTAAATGTCTAAGGCTCCTCAGGATCTCACATAGTATTTCATCTATTGCACATCCTATCCCATTACTGTGTCCTCCAGCCAATATTTTGAAATTCTGTGGAAGCTGACCGTTATCACTGTTTCCTTATACATTTTGTCATTTTCCTCTGGAGAACTATCCTTTTGGTGAGTAAACTGAAGCACCTTCCAGATGCACCTTTACTCATAAATAAGCAAACATGGTTAAGCCCCTGGATTCTTTATGTGCATTCAGGACTGTGAATTCCCCTCTGGCAATGAGTTTTCAGAAGGGGCTACCCATCAGCTTTTCTGAAGGCAGCCTGGGGCTGAAGGTAAACAAACGGTGAGGCCTCCTGAGAAGGTCAAGTCCTGCCTCAGCGGCCACATGCCAGCCAGGACCCCCTTTCTAATTTCTGTTGTCCAAAGCAGCCACAGTGACCTCCCTTCACCTCCCAAATGGGGGGTATAGGGGGTGAAATCTGCTAGCAGGCTTTCCAACTGGACTCTACCATGCCTGCTCAGATTTTCTCAGGGAGGCCCCCACTAACCACCACTGGCTTTACCTTATGCCCGAGATCCTGTCACCTGTCTCAGCTGTCCCGTTCATTGTCTGTGGGCTGTCCTCCACTAGACACCAGCTCCTAAGGGAAGGGGCCTCTATACCTCTGGAGTCTGGAACATTGGGGTCAACAGTGTCCATGTCCTTGGTACTTACAGGTCTCACCACTGCACTCAATTGGCTGCTGCCTCTAAATCCAGTCTGATTCAAATTCTCATCCCCTAGAGCCTTCCCTCAGCCCACCCACTCAAGGACCCTGCCCCTGTGCAGCCCTGTCCCAGACCCCCACCTCTCTGCTCCTTCACTCACACACCCCAGCAGCACACTATGCTCAGAGTTCAGGGTACATCAACTCACTTGAGGAGCATATCTCACCTTTAGTGGAAACATGCCAGGCACAGCCAGGAAAGAGTGTAGAGGGGTGGGCAGTGCAGGCAGTAGACCAGTCTCAGTGCAGCAGGGGGATGCTTACCCAGGAAGGAATGATTAGGGACACTTTCTCTCTCTGGATTGATAAATATCTAGAATATCTTTTAGTGGCTAACCTTGAAGATACTTGTAATCTAGCAGGGGACCACCTGGCTCAGCAGCCTGCAGCCCCACCTGCTGGGCAGAGAGGGAATCAGCCTCTGCAGAGACAGCTCTCTCCCCCACTGGGCAGAGCAATGGCTGGAGCATTTCATTACAGTGGACTAGGTTGGCCCTGCCTAGGTCACAGTTTTCTTGGGGCACATGCTGACTCCCAGGTCATGACCCCAGGGACACCTGCAGCAGAGCTTGCTCCGTTTCCCACTCACCAAGGCCCCAAAGAACAGAGGGGCCACCAGCCTGGACTACGACTAGGGAGGGCCTCAGAGCCACACACATGGCCCAGCACCAATTCTTTCTGGCAGATTCCCTGGACCCTGTCCTGTTCACAGCCTTGATACCTGAGAGCAATCGGGACACTTCATCCCCCTGAATCTGAAAGAGGTCATTGTCCACATCCAGCTGGAAGGTGCAGGGACCACAAGGGCCTGTTCTGGAGGATAATTCTCCTGGTGCTTTTAGTCACAGAGATCACACTGTTGCCATCATCCCCTGGGGGTGAGTGTGCAGCTCAGCCCTGGTTCCCCACCTGCTACTCTGACAGCAATGGCGGCTCCCATACGGTCTCTGGGTCATTGCCCGCTCTGCTTTCATGGGAACCCCGGCTGCTGGTCACCACGGGCCCTGGGCTGTGCTGCTGTTCACAAGTGTGTGGACTAATTGGTGATTAAAACATATATATATATATATATATATATATATATATATATATATATATATTATTTATTTATTTTTAAAATATATTTTATTGATTTTGAACAGAGAGGAAGGGAGAGAGATAGAGTTAGAAACATCAATGAGAGAGAGTCATTGATCAGCTGCCTCTTGCACACCCCCTACTGGGGATATGCCCGCAACTAACGTACATGCCCTTGACTGGAATTGAACCTGGGACCCTTCAATCCCCAAGCCGACGCTCTATCCATTGAGCCAAACCGGTCTTGGCTAAAACATATATATATTTTAGAGGGTGAGGGGGAAAAAAAGATATGGAGAGAGAGAGAGAGAGAGAGAGAGAGAGAGAGAGAGAGAGAGAGAGAGAGAGAGAGAGAGATCCATTTTTTCTTCCATTTTTTTATACATTTTTGTTTGGTTCTTAATAGTCACCTTGACCGGGGATGGAACTTGTAACCTTGGCATTATTGAGATGCTTTTTTGACTCACTGCATGGTCAAACATATGTGGAATTTTAAGTAAAATAATCCAATAATGAACCTGGGAATAGATACAAACAACAACAACAACAACAACAACAACAACAACAAATCATGATGATAGATAGTAGTGTAAGGCTGGAATAGCGTTCATAGTGTTAAATTTGTATCTTTTTCACATTGAATAAATTTCAAGTAAGCTGTTTGAAAGGTAGACTGTATTTCTGCATCAGTTATTTTTTATGACAAAAACAAAGCACCGATAAGGGCCTGAGAAACTTGGTTTCAGTGACACAACATGTGGGGAAACACCAAAAGAGCATGTTTCCTTCTTTTTTTTTTTGAATGTACATTTTAAATTAATTCTACTTAAATCAAATTTTTTAAAATGTTTAAACTTGATGTTTCCCAATAATTTTACTCTTATTATGAAAGTTCTTGGGCATATTTCATATTGCTATGTCAGCATATTTGAAATAAAATATAATGATGTGTTACTGAAATATCTTATCTCGTCCATGTTTAATTCCATCATTTTGGCAGTTTGAACCTCAAATGATGAGAGTATTTACACCGGTGGTATTAAAGATGACCAATGTAGACCTCACTTAATGCATTACTGAAGGCTTGGACTTAAATAGGAATATCAGAGAATGTTAACAATACATTGCCCTTTTGGTAGCTTACATTTTCAGAACCAACAGTTGGCGTTAGGATCCCAAACACTGACTGATCATTGCAACCCAGTCACACTAGAAAGTTACAAGACTCATAATTTGCATGTGTTGTCTTCAATAGATCTCTAGTTTTAAGATATTATTTCAGGTTCTATGATGCTCAGAATGCTCAATGAGGTAAAAATTATTGTTTCAATTATTCCTGAAGATCACAAATAATAACAGATTTATATACATACTGTTTAAATTGATTTTTAAAGAGACAAAGAGAAAATCACTGATTTTCTGCAAGGACCCACACTGAGGACTGAGCTGACATGCCCCCTACTGTGTGCCCTCACTGGGACTGGAACTGGAAACATTTCTGTGCATGGGAGCATGATCAACCAATTGAACCACCCCCAGAGGCCCATTTCTTGATTTCCATATGAAAATATCACACTGTGAAGAGAAAAACAGGTGTTTGTGACAAGTTCCTCCGTCAGGGACTTGAGCCATCTGGTGCAGGAATTTGGAAGAACCCCTGGGTGACTACAGGTGGTTGATGGTTTATTACAAACGGAGCAGCCCCAACCTGGCTGGTCAGTGGCAGCATATTTACACACTCAAACAAAAGAGGTCTCATGTGGCAGCATATTTACACACTCAAACAAAAGAGGTCTCATGTCAATCAGTGGTGCTCAAGCTAAATGAACACAAACAGGTTGTATAAGTGTGCTCTAATGCAGTATATATAGTGCTACTGCTGAGGGATTGTGCCCGCACATAAAAAGGCCATAAGGGGCCTTTGCCATTGTAATACTGCTGTGTCCTTTTCTGCATGCATAGACATGGCAAGTTGGCCTTGAACCTCCCATTTACTCTGCACAGGGCCCCTATAGCAGATTATCTATCCTATATAATAAGGAGGAAATGTGCAAATTGACTATTCCACAAAGATGGTGGTGCCCACAGAGGAGGCGGGGGTTTCCATAACAAAGATGGCTGCACCCACAGTGGAGGCCAAGGTCCTGTAATGAGCCTTAAGGAGCAATCAGCAGGGACCTGAGTCTGTGTCCCCACTAACCCCATGGGACTTGACTGGGGACCTCAGGCTGCATCCCTTCCTTGGTGCCAGGCTGGTGGACCTTAGGCTTGGCCTCCGACCCAGCAAGTCTAGATGGGGGACCTCAGACCACACCCCGTGCTCAATGCAGATTGACAGGGGACCTCAGGCTGCACCCCCCTGCCCTAGCACTGGGCCAGGGGACCTGAGGCCATGCCTCCCACTTGGCAGGGCTTGACAGGGGACCTCAGACCACAACTCCCACCCTGGCACAAAGCCAGGGGACCTTAGGCCATCCCTCCACCCAGCAGGGCTCGATGAGGGACCGCAGGCTGCACACCCCCTTCCCCCTGCCCTGGCACCAGGCCAAAGGACCTGAGCCCAAGCCCCCTACCTGTTGGGGCTTGGCAGGGCACCTCAGGACATACTCCTCACACTGCAACTGATAAGGGCGGGGAATCTGTGTTTCAGCAATGCAGGAATGCATAGAAACACAAAAGCATATGCTTCAAAACATATACTTTAAATCAAATATACTTACATCAAACTTTAATAAAGTTTTAAAAATTGACAGTTCCCAATAATTTTATTTTATTATGAGACTTCTTGAGCATATTTGTACCTACTATATCAGCATATTTAAATAAAATATAATGATGTGCTAGTGATATATCATTTTAGTAGTTTGCAAATGACAATGATGAAAGTATTTATACCAGGAAGAGTAACAAATATTATAAATCTAGACTTCACTTAATGTATTATTCAATGCTTAAACTTCAAAAAAGGGTACTGGAGAATGTAAACAATGCAGATGAAATGTATAAGTATACACTACAAGAGGGCTTAAATATATATATTTTTAAATACCTGTGGAGTTCAGAATCAGCTAACTCTTCGCTCCAAGACTTGGCCCATTCTAGAACCTACACCCTGAAGGACCTCCTACTCATTACCCTGGTTGCCAAAAGCAAGGTCCACTTCATGTAGCCCTAGTACTGGCCTTAGGATTCTGGGCTTAGTGTCAGCTAAAGGTCCCCAGGTCCAAGGGCTGCAAGAGCGGCTGACAGTCCCGAGACTACTATCTCAGAGGCCACAGGTGTGTGAGGCCCTGAAATAAGCTCCATAAACCTAAACAATTCTGCATTTGCAGGAATTCATGGAATGAAAATATTCTGTTGAGAGCCTGGAAAACACCTCCAGGTTCTATGGGCTCAGGCTGCTCAGTGCCCTTGCCCAGCCCAGAGGCCAGGTGCCTGTATGATCTCAGGGCTCAGTCCTCAGTGCTCACTCTTCCAGTTCCTTATTATTATTATTTTTTTAATTGATTTTTACAGAGAGGAAGGGAGAGAGATAGTTAGAAACATCGATGAGAGAGAGTCATCGATCAGCTGCCTCTTGCACACCTCCTGCTGGGGATATGCCCGCAACCAAGGTACATGCCCTTGACCGGAATCGAACCCGGGACCCTTCAGTTCCCAAGCCGACGCTCTATCCATTGAGCCAAACCGGTTTCGGCTGGTTCCTTATTATTTACAGGACTGCCCCTTCCTGTCCAAAACCTCTGTCCTCTGTCTTCTAGTCTGCTCTACCTTTGAGCAATGTTAGGAAAAGTTAGAACCCTACTTTGAACTCAGAAAAAGTCTCTCTTTTTAAAAAAAACTTTAATTATTTTACACAAAGAGGAATTGAGAGGGATAGAGAGTTAGAAACGTCGATGAAAGGAAATATCAACCACCTGCCTCCTGTGCGCCCCCCACTGGGGATGTGCCTGCAACCAAGGTACATGCCCTTGACCGGAATGGAACCCAGGACCTTTCAGTCCGAAGGCCAATGCTCTATCCACTGAGCCAAACAGGTTTCGGCAGTATCCCTCTTTTTTTCACAACCATCTGTGGCCCCAGCGTTTGAGAATGAAAGTAAAACTCCTCATCACGTTGTTGCTTTAGTTTACACCCACAATGGGCCTGGGTTTCCGAATTCTCCAGCTCAGTCCCACCATCGCCTCCTCACAAGGTGGCACTGCCGCCTTTCACCCTCCTCCCCATCACCCACGTGTCCCCAGGAGGGACTCACCCTCCTGAGCGCGGGGCCGGGCGGCGGGACCTGAGAGGCCGCTCCCCAGGCAGGAGGGTCCGGGGGCCAGGCTGCGGGGACGCTGGGAGCGGAGGAGCCTGGAGTCACGGAGACGCCAATCTCGGGCCGTTGGGTGCTAAGCCTCCTCCGCCTCCTTCTTCTGAGGACCAGTGTGCTGCAGCTGTGAGTCCTGAAGAACCTGGAGTTCTAAATGCCCGCCAGGAGGAGGAAGGCGGAAGTCCTGCCCCATCAGGAAGCACTGAAACAAAAGTGCCCTTTAGCTCCGCCTACGCGGTCGCATTCCTTTCTGGGTAATGTAGTTTTCTCAAACGCCAAGGAGAGCTAGCATCCCAGCCAATTAAGTAGGTGAATACAGGTGATGTGCTTAAGCAAGTGGCCCTAGGGAATGACAAGATGGGGCCAGAGGCCTGGTTAACTGGAACAGACTGGCAGATCTCCCAGGATAGGGGTGTGGGGAGAACTGGGAGGGATCCCCTAAAGAATATATACACAGGCAAAAAATGGGAGACATCTGTAATACTATCAATGTTAAATAATATATTTTGTATTTTATTTTATCCCTATTCGGTTTGGCTCAGTGGAAAGAGCATTGGCCTAAAGACTCAAGGGTCCCAGGTTCGATTCTGATCAAAGGCATGTATTTTGGTTGTGGGCACAAACCCAATAGAAAGTGTGCAGGAGGCAGCTGATTGATGTTTCTAACTCTATCCCTCTCCCTTCCACTCTGTAAAATATCAACAAAATGTATACTTTTAAAAATACATTTTTTTATCTTAAATAATATATATAGCCCACCTGGTATGTCTCAATGGTTGAGCACATGACTTGATGTCATGATTCTATTCATGGTCAGGGAACATACATGCTTTGAGGTTCAATTCTCAGTTGGGTGAGGGTGGGGTTACACAGCAGGCAGCTAATGGGTGATTCTCTCTCATCATTAAGGTATTTATCTCTCTTCTCCATTCCTCTCTCCAAAATCAATAAAAAATATTTTTAAAGTATATACATATATGCATAGTCAATGAACATAGCCAATAATGTGCTGAGTGCCTAGAAACGGTGAAGGCAGGGTAGAGGGAGGCAAAGGGAGATAAGGATGGGAGAAATTGGGTCTATGTTTAATAGAGCCAACAATTAAAAAAAACCACATAATTTATTCACATAGCATGGCTCAGTGGTTGGGTATGGACCCATGAACCAAGATATCTGTTTCAATTCCAGGTCAGGGCACATTCCTAGGTTGGGGAGCTCCATCCCTGTAGGGGGCATGCAGGAGACAGCTGAGCAATAATTCTCTCTCGTTATTGATGTTTCTCCATCTCTCCCTTTCTCAAAAAAATCAATAAAAGTAAGATTAGTGTTAAAATTGATTTGACTCAACAACACAGAGTTGAGGACCAATCCTCCTGTTTTTGGTCCCAGCTTTGCTCCCACTTCAAGGGATACCTAATTCATTAACACAGGCACCTTTGGGGGTTTTGTGGGGTAACCCCTGGTGCTTCTTTGCTTTTCTTACTCCTGGTTTAGGGTTCACTTCAGGGGCAATGTCCCCAGGCTGCTAAGGCACAGAACACTTCATCCTCCTTTCAGATTTAAATGTTTGTTGCAGTTGTCCCTTTTCAGTTTACTCTTCCTGAGTCAAACTGTGGTAGGCAGAATAATGGCCACCAAATGTTGCCTGAGGTGCCATTATCCTCCTCAGGAGCCAGGTGTGTTTTGATGTTGGGGTCTTCCCAGAAACAGCTTGGGGCTGGTGGGACTGATAGAAGTGGGGGTGTGGCATGTAGGTGGTGCTTGCGCTTCTGTGCACACCAAGCTGAGCCAACTGGCCAAGCTGAAGCAGCTCCTGTGGGCCATCAGGAGCACTCACAGCCAACCTGGCCATTTGGGGAGTATAGGGTACCCTCCAACAGGCCCTGCCTCTGCCAATCCAGTCCCTGCTGCCACAAATCCCCTGTCACCCAAGGCTGCTGCACATTTAGGAAGGGGAAGCAGCCTCAGTGCCTGAGGCCGAGTTCCAGGAAGCCAGCAGAACTGGTCCATTGGTGCCTGGCCTGTCCTCTTGAGGTAGACCCTGCAGGAGTACAAAGGGAGCCAGGCCCCAGTTCTGCCATGTCTCCACCGCTGCTTGATTGGAGTTTGAGGGCCAGGAGGAAGGACCAAGAGGTCTGCCTTCCAGCCGTTTGCTAGTCAATGCTGCCACTGATTAATCACCACCTGCTCCCTCAGTTCCCTAACATAGTGGTCGGACATCTGGTCCTTGTGGCTGTTATGGACCCTGGGTTTTTATATATTAGGTTAAGAAAATAAATTCTGTGTTTTGCATACACACAACTGTTAGCATACTTTTGCCCCACCATGGGTATGGGTAACAGAGAAGCTTCTTGCACAAGTAATGTTTCTGAGCTTTATTCGTATGTTCAACCTCACCAAATAGTCCACATTAGAAAAGTGCTTTTTGTTGCATGTCAGTTATACATACACCTTACAATGTGGTTCCAAATAAAAACATAGATGTCCCTCTCTTGTTAGAAAATGAAGATGGCGCCTCTCTATAGACATGACCATCTCTCTCCTCATTTTCTGAGAGAATCATTGTTGCCTCTGTGGCAGCAAATATTGTCCAGAGGTAAAGACTACTGCCATCAGAATGATCAGGAATGCTGAATTGTCCCAAAACACACCACCTGGGACTAATTATGCAAGGATCCTTCCTCTATCTTTGATTTCCTGTTTGTTGTGATAACCTTGAGGTGAGCACCAAAGAGGGCGCCAGGAAATCCCCAAAACCATGAGATTCTTTTTGCAACCAATCACTTCAGCTACAAAAAGAACAAACAAGCCTCAGGACTGGGTCATTTGTGGGTAATGGTCAGAAGAGGCATTTTTCATTCAATATACTGCTGTCTCTTCTACTCACTAGGAAAACAGTGTTTGTCCCAATATTACTTGCACTTCACAGTGTTACAAAAAACTTGAAAACAGCCTGTGAAATTTCACACATCATGGCTCAGGGCTTCTTTGCAGTATGTAAGACATTCTATGAACAGAGACTATAATTCATATTGATCACAGAAGCACAACAAAGGACTCTTCTTCTGGGTGATCATTGACCTCACCAATAATACAGGCAGCAGGTTAAAAAATTACAACCAAAAAGTCATGCAGATTTTCATTGAAAGTCTAGGTCAGCAATACAAAATAACCAATATTGGCCAAAGAGTGATTTGACATTTTGTCTTCCAACTATAATAAATGCATTTTTTAGTAGATGAAATATACCTGAGCTCTGGACCTCCATGTATGCCACACTGACATTTTTCAACAGAGTAGGTGTTGAAAACCATAGGATAAAGAGAGATGCTAGCCATAAAGGTAGTGTGAGTGATTTGATACTGGTTTTATCAGGCAACACCCTCAGATTGTTTCTCAAAGACTCCAAATAAACGGCATCACACTTTGCCCTTTTGACCCAATTGCAAGGTGCTAAGGCTTTGCACTACCTGTTACAGAGTTCTTTGAATAACACAGCTACATTCCCAGAGGCATAACTTCAAAGGTAATGCAAATTTGCTGTGGTAAGGACAAATTGTTTTCTAATCACCTATTCC
Source organism: Pipistrellus hanaki (assembly GCF_964339955.1). NCBI lineage: Eukaryota > Metazoa > Chordata > Mammalia > Chiroptera > Vespertilionidae > Pipistrellus > Pipistrellus hanaki. Next base: position 7,414,504 of record NW_028182304.1, on the reverse strand, counting down.
CCCAAAATTATAGTTCACCATCTCCATAATCTCTTACCTCTTACAATTCTCCTTTACCCATGTTTTTGGAGATTTTGAAGCCTGGGTAACACTGATGTATGCTATCTCACTTGTATTAAGCCAGTGTGTCATCCCCAACAACAAAAGGCAGGTGGTTAGTTAAATGGCATCTAAGCTCTGTAACTCAATATAGTGCCAAAACACCCCTTTTACAGGCAATTACCCTAAAATTCACCTTATTGGATCATTCAGACACCACCAGAAATGGACTTCACTCTTTGGTCAGTATCAGGGTGCCGTGGTCATCAACTCACATTCCCTCTTCAAGTGGACATCACTCTTTACCACATCTGGCTCACACCTGCACTCTCTCAGTCCCAGCCCCCATAGTCAGTCCTCTCCTTGGCCTATGAGTTATTACTTGGCATGTTTTGTTGTTCAGAAAATGCTTTCCACATCTCTCATTTAACCACCACTCAAGTCCCAGCCCCGATGTCCCCCTGCATCATGCCCAGTGAGTCTCACAGATTGCCACTCAAGCCTCTAAACTAATCCACAAGACTGACTGCACCTTCCCACAGTCAGGCCACACCAAGGGTTATGAAAAATCCTGATAAGTGTTTAGAGAAGTTAATATCTACCAGCCCTAGTTGCATCTTGTTTGAATAATTATTAGACTCCAGTTAATCTCAGGTCCAGTCATTTTAAAAGGCCCTGACCACTGCAAAATGATTACCTCTCCCCAAACTCTACATGACAACTTCTATCCCTCTTCTGTGTTGTGACACCCACCTCCCACACAGTGGCCCCAGCAGAAAAGCCAGTTCTCAGGCTCACACTGTCCCTTCTGAGCTACTACTACCATTACCAACTTGACCATGATTTTCTATAGTAAAGTGATTTACAGCCCTGGCTGACATGTATCAGTTGGTTGAATAGAGACCCATGCACTGCTGAGGTCACATGCCTGTGTTGTATATATTTAATAAATATACCTGCTGATTCCTGAATCAGCTCACTCTTCACACAAAGCCTTTGCACATTCTGGAACCTATGCCCTGGAAGAGCAGTCACCAACCTTTAGGGTCTCATGGAGCACAAGTGGTCCATGGATCACAGGTTGAATATCACTGCTCCAAAAATATTCTTAAACCAGTGGTCGGCAACCTTTCCAGCCTCACGGAGCACTGGTGGTCACGGACAAATGGTTGGCAACCATTGCCTTGGAAGACCTCCCAATGATTATACTGGTTGACAAGAAGAAGTTTCACTTCAGGAAGCCCTAGTTATAGCCTTAGAATTCTGGGTTAGTACCTATTTAAAGTACCTTGCATCCATAGGATACAAGAGTTGTTGATAGTCCCAAGACACTATTCTCCCATAAGCCACAAAAGTGTGAAGTCCTAAAATAATCTTCACGAATCAGTACACCTAATTCACGCTACATTTGCAGAAATTCATGGAAAGAAAATGGTTTGTTCAGAGCCTGGCAAACACAGCCAGGATCTATGAGCCCAGGTCATCTTGAGATGCCTGTATTATCTCAGAGCTCAGTCCTCAGTGCACACTCTTGCCAGTTACCTTATCATCTACAGGACTTTTCCTTCCTGTCCACAGTGGCTGTCCTCTGCCTTCTAGTCTGTTCTTCCTCTGAGCAACTTTAAGAAAAGTTAGAACCCTACCTCAGAAAATGTCCCTCTTTTTCCCCAACCATTTTGGCCCCAGTGTCCTGAGAATGAAAGTAAAACTCCTCATGCAAAACTGCACCTCATCTCACTGTTGCCTTTACACCCAAAACAGGCCGGGGTTTTCCTAATCTTCCCTACTTAGCCCCATCTCTGGCTCAGCCCCAACACCTTATCCTTAGAAGTTGGCATTGTAACCTGTGGCCCTCTTTCCCCCATCACACTTTGCGTCACCCAGGAGTGACTCAGTATTCTGAATGTAGCTTTCTGGGCTGCCCTAAATGAGAGGTTTCCCTATGAGTTTGTGTGGCTGCACATCGTGGCAACAGGCAGCTTCATAGGAAATCTCCTGGGAGGTAATGAAGAGGGCAATATGTTCTTCCTGAACTCCAGACTGAGCAACTTCTGTCCCTGGTTTCCAGGCTCTGGTTTCCCCTTGGGAGTCGGATCTCAGGCCCCAAGGATGGATGAAGTGAAGGGTCAGTTCATCGAACCCTAGGCTGGTGGAAGGTGGGGCCTGGGAAAGAGTCTGATGACAGAAAAGACTTATAGAGTGTGGAGGTGCTGTTTTGGGAAGACTCCAGACCCTGATGTTGGCTGCAGCCAGTGATATGCTTTGACCAATAAAATGTGGGAGTCAAGCCTGTAACCTTTAACAGAAGAGTTTGGAACCAGTGAGACTGGCCACCCTCTCTGTCAACTCTGATAACACCCAGCAGGAACCTACATGTTGGCTGCTCCTTTATCCTGATTCCAGCAGAACCAGGGTATTCATGTGCTATGAACAAGAAAGATACCTTCTTTACTCTAAGCCACTAAAGCTTTGGAGGTACTCATTACCCACAAAACATCGAGCCTGTCCTAATGGAAATGCATTTCCGATTCCACCCTCTAGAAGTGAGCAGAGCCTAAAATTAGAAGGCAGAGCAAGATGGTTAAAGACACATGAGTTTGCGGAAACCGGTTTGGCTCAGTGGTAGAGTGTCTGTCTGTGGACTGAGCGGTCCCGGGTTCAATTTCTGTCAAGGGCATGTACCTGAATTGTGGGCACATACCCAAGTGGGGGGTGTGCAGGAGGCAGCTGGTCGATGTTTCTCTCTCATTGACGTTTCTGGCTCTCTTTATCTCTCCCTTCCTCTTTGTAAAAAATCAATAAAATATATTTTTGAGGAAAAAAAAAAAGACACATGAGTTTGTCTTCCAGCCCTGCCTTTATTAACTCTACAAAGGATCAATTTATATTGAGACTCTGAGACTGAATTCCCTCCCCATCAAATAGATGGTGAAAACATCTCAGATTGCAAAGAGAATTAAATGAAATAATAATTCATGTGAAGCATTGAATCAAAGGTTGGCACATGCAGTAAACATTCAGTAACTCTTAACTCTTATCACAATGTGTACTGATGACAGACATGCGGACAATATAGAAAATGTCAATGTGGTGGCCTATATATCCTTTCACATTTTCGTTTTAAACCAGTTGGATAGGATTAAATATATTCCCTCATAGCCTGCTTTTCCTCTTAATAATGTAATGTTTTGATGGTAAAAAACAAAAAAAAGAGCCAAGGTGAAATGTCTCAGCTTGTTGAGTGTAGTTAGGTGCACAGAAAAATTATTGGTTCAGTTATTATTTGAGGGCACCTGCTGTGGTTATGGCCTGTAGCCCATTAGGGGGCCATGAAGAAGGAAGCCACTCTGTGTTTCTATCATTCTTCTCTCTGTAAACGTCAATTAAAATACCTTTGCAAATATTTATCTATTTAGATTTGTAGTCTTAAGAAATAATTGAAATAATACTTTTCACCTGAGGGAGCATTCTAAGAGTCAGGGAATCTGAAAAATGTTTCCAAACGGGAGTTAAGTTTTGTAGACAACACTCCCTAGAAACCTGTGACGATCTCCTAAAACCTAAAGTTGTTAGTTGCCACTTGCACTCACCACAACAATATTCCCAATGGTCAGTGGGTGATTGGGATCCTAGTGCCACATGCAAGGCTAGATTGCTACATTACCCAAAGGGCCATGCACTAAGGGGGCTGGGTTTAGTCAATGAAGCCCAGGAGAGGCACATTATCCCTGTGCTCATTGCTTTGAGTTTGACTTCCAGAGTCTTTCTCTTGGTCATGAATTTGACCTATGCAGTGTGTTCACAGAATCAGAATCTCCAGTGCTGAGTCAGGAGCCATCAGAGGCTGTTTCCCCACAGTGCAGTTGTGTGTCTGAGGATGGTTGAGTAACAGGACAAAATTGAGTTCTCTTTGCCTCCCATATGACTTTCTGCTACCAGAGTTCAACTCAGCCTCACCTCATTTACCCTCCAAACTTGGGTGTTGGTGCTGAACAGTCCTGCAGTCCAGGTCTCAGTGTCTGAACAGTGAGTTACTTGAGGTTGCCACATGGTGTGACTGGATGGGAGAAGGTGACAGGCTGAAAAGACAGTATGTAAGGCCGTGGTGGTATGACTGAGGAGGGATGATTGGGGAAATCCCGGTCTGTTTTACACCTTAAGGCAGCAAAGATGAAGCAAAGTTTTGTGTGAGGAGTTTTTACTTTCATTTGCAGGAAAATGCTGCCATTAATGACTGTGATCCAAAGAGGAGCATGGTGTGAGTTAGGTTTCTAACTTTTCTCAAAACTTCTCAGAGGAAGAACATACTAGAAGAGAGAAGATAGCAGTTAGGGACATGATGGAGAAGTCCTGTGAAAGCCTTGATGGAATACAGGCATCACCGGGTCTGGGACTGGGCAAAGGCCCTCAGCAGCCTAAGACTATGGGTCCTGGCGGTGGTTTCCAGATTCTCAACATACCTTTACTTTCACCAGATTCCTGCAGATGCAGAATCACTTAAGGGAACTGGGTTGCAGAGCTTATTTCAGGGCCTCCAAATCTTGTGGCATCTGAGAGAGTTGTGTCCTGGGAATGTCCAGCCACTCTTCTAGGTCTTTGACCTGGGGACCTTGATGGGACACCCACCCCAGAATTCTAAGTCCAGGACAAGGATCTTATGACTGGTTCTTGTTTTTGGAAACCAGTGGAATGGGATGTGAGAAGTTCTTCCCGTCATGGGTTCCTATATGGGTAAAGGCTTAGAGTGAAGACAGAGCTCATTCAGGAATCCTGAGGTGTTCCCCCCCCCCTTTTTTTTCCTTTTAATTAGGAACTGGAAACAATGGGACAAGAGTCAGGTCTTGAGTAGTTTTGTGGAAGTCTGTTCTGTAAGTGATGGGAGCAATGGGGTAATGGAACCTTACACACGCTATGTCACTTCCTCAGTGACAGGACAATACATAAGCTAGAACTCTGGTCACCAGGCACCCGCATTCTTTAGCCAGGCACCTATCACCTCACTTGACTGCAGACCTTGGAGCAAGTTGGTCTCCAGGTGGTCTCAGGGTGTGTCTTTGGAAAAGCTTACCACAAAAGCTGTCTCACTCACCATAGACAGTGGCTTTAGTCTCCCTTCTGACTCCTGCTGTCACTCACAGTGTGTAACCTCGGGTAACAAATGACAGCCTAACGCCTGCCAATCTAGGGAGGCCTCACCTGGGAGCACTTGTGTGGACATAGGTCCTTGCTACTTGGTAGACATATCATATCTGTCCTTGCCACTGTGTGTGAAGGGGAGAAGGGGATAAAATGAGAAGGGGTGTGGTTCTCCCAGGCTGGGCAGTGGTTAGGTCTGGAGGCCTGCTGGGTCTTTCACGTGCTCATCTCCGGTCACGGGCGGCACAACGAGAAGCCCCCCTGCCCAAGGGAAAACTTAGCCGCAGAGGGGTCACCTTCTCCCTTCGTGGCTGCAAATCTGTTCAGACACCCTCCGTCCTGGCCAGGGAAGACTGTGTTATGGTGTGTTTTCATCTATGGGGAGACCTGGCAGGTTTCTGATGGGGTGGGGCCTGGACGCCAGACACTGTCCTTTCAGAGCTCCACCAGGAGGTCATGGCGAGGTCCATGGAGCCTCGGTGGACAGGCACAAATTCTCCCAGTCCCTGTGCAGGAGCTAAGACCGGACCACCAGCAGCGTGGGGCAGAGCTGAGGGTGGGCACAGCGGGTGCTGCGCCCCAGGATTAAGATAACCAATGAGAGCCGATTGCACATTCCCACTGGAGTGTTCAATGTTCCACTGTGACTTACTTATTCTTTGTAAATCCTCACCAGGATATTTTTCCACTGATTTTTGGAGAGTGGAAGGGAAGGTAGAGACAGAGAGAAACACTGATGTGTGTGAGATAGAGACACCCATGTCAGAGAGAGACATCAACTGGCTGCCTCCCCCACCTGCCCGGACCAGGGTCAAGATGGAGCTTGCACCCAGGTGCGTGGACCTGATCAAACCGAGGACCTTCGGTCCACAGGCAGGCGCTCCATCCACGGAGCCAACCCGGCTGGGACCTGTCCGCATTTAAAGGAACCCAGACTCCCATTTCCCACCTCTAACCACGTCCAGGATGTAAAGTCAGTCCCCACATATTTGGGAGAATGTTTTTGAAGTGGCATGTTATTTGACTTAACCACCACCCGCCTCGGGGACCTGTGTAGCCAGCCGTCAGCCCCAAGGGGCCCAGGAACTTCTCTGAGAGGCAACTACCCCCCCCCCCCCAACTTCTCCCAGAGGCAACCTGCCCGCCAAGCAAGGGCTGGCCTGGAGGGCTGCGCTGCACCTGCTCGCATTTCACACCCAGAACACGGAGACCAGCAACCCCAGGGCGGCTCCAGCTCCAGCCCTCCTGCGGCCTTGCACAGCCCAGCTCCCGGCTCCTGGCTCCTGGCTCCAGGTTTCCGGATTTCGGCTCCCGGCTCCCGGCTCCCGGCTCCCTGGGGCTCGCCAGCTGCACACCTTTCCGGGCTCCAGCTCCAGGAGGCCGCTCAGGTGGCTGCAGGCCGCTCCAGCTCACACCTGAGGACCTCAGCCTGGGGGCGGGGCTGGCGGGCCCGCCCTGCTATTGGCCGCTGGCGCCAGGGGCCCTCCCCCGACCATCACTGATTGGCTGGTCTTGGGCATTTGATGGGCTGCGGGCAGGACTGGACTCCTCCTCCAGCTCCATCTGTGACCTCGAGCGAGACAGGTAGGGCAGTGGGCCCGGCCTTGGCAGCATCCCTGCCTCGGTCCCTCCCCAAAGGTGGGCGATGTCCCTCCAACACGGACCGCCCTCCCGCAGCCCCTCGGCTCCCAGTCAGGGTCCGCCTCAGCTCCAAGCACCGCGCTCCCCGCGCTCTGTCCCTCCCGCAGCCACGCCCGGCCACACCTGGGCTCGGCCTGCCCACCCACAGGCAGGCGGCTCTGCGTGGAGCCCGGCCCGTGGGTCCTGGGCCTTGGGCCTGGGGTGGGCGGCAGGAGTGGAACCTGCCCCAGGCCCACTGCGCCCGCCCCCCTACCCCCGCCCCCCCCCCACACACACACACACAGGCAGGGAGCTGCCCCAAGGAGGCCGCCCTTCTGACCCTGCGCTGAGGCCAGAACCAGTCACCCTGGACTTCTCTTCCCACTTCCCCAGCCTTGTTCTGTGTCCCCTGGTCTCCCTTTGCCGGCCAGTGGCCGCGCGTTCCCGCCAAACCTTGGAGACCACGGGCAGAGGCTGGCTCAGGGCAGCGGCTTTCAGTGGGGTTTGGCCGGACCTCGGGGGGGATGAGAGTGAGCCAGGCCCTTCCCCAGGAGGCGCCCACCGCAGCCGCCACAGGTGTTGGTGTTTGGCGTGGCTGGCGGTGCGCTAAGCAGGTGCCGCCAATCTGCCTGCCTCTGTCTGAGCGGGAGGACCCTGCTGGGCCCTTCTCTGTAATTAGGCTGAGCTGACCCCCCTGGCCGCCAGGGACATGGTTGTGCTGCCTTTTGCTGACTTACGCTGTTTAAAACTTGCCTTTCTCTTAAGCAGTCCGAGGTACAGAGAGCAAAATGTCCCCACTAGACCCTTCACCTACCTTGTGTAAAGCATCCTCAGGCATTGTTCCCCTTCCAGGTGGAAGCTTCTGGAACCTGAATCTGTTTCTCTCCCCAGATTACCTTGTTAGTTTTCAACTTCACTTAGTATTCTCTTTTTGAAATCCAATGGAAAGAGCTTGGAGTGGCAGGTCCTGTACTTCCAGAGCGGCCCCAGGAAGGGAGGGAAGCAGGAGGCTCAAGCACCGCCTCCTGGCTACAGGGTCTGACTAGCTTCCAGGGCAGAGAGCAGAGGCCTGGGGACCCGGAGAGGACCCGGGAAGGTGGCCCTGCCAGCCGGCCCTCCCTGGCTGAAGGCAGCCTCACGCCCTCTCCATCCTGTCCAGTGAAAAGCAGACCCTCGTGAGTCCTGGGCCATGGAGCTAGGGGTCTGAAGCAGAAGGGGAAATAGGTGAGCACAGACAACCTCGCCTTTGACCGAGCCCATGTCTGCTGTCCATCGGTGACCTGTGCCCCCAGGCGGCCAGAGGAGAGGCAGGAAGAGGTTCCCAGGAGGTGACCAAGGTCCTGTTGCTCCTCCCTAGGGATCTACGCCCTGACCTGGGACAAAATGGTCCACCCACCCTTCAACCCACTGGGAGGCGCGGGGGACGCCCAGCCCCCAAGCCCGTGAGTGAGGGGGTGCGGGAGGACCCAGGACCAGAAATGCCAGTAGGCGCCCTGAGGAGGGGCACAGGAGGGCTATTGTGAAATCTGAGGAGAGAGCGCAGGGCAGGGCCAACCACGAGAGTCCCCTCCCTGGAGACTAGAGGAGAAAACGTCCTGTAGTTGCCCAGAGCCGAGGGCCCCCCGTGCCTGCGGTTCTTGGGGTGGAGCCTGTGCTGCGCAGCCGCACCTTCCAACTGCTCTGGGGACAGCTGCTCAGCGGCCCTGCTGTCGGGTTATAGAGAAGCTTAGCCATGCCCAGGGCCGGCGCCCATCTAGCCCTGGGCCTGAGTCTCTGACGAGGGGGCACAGGGCTGGTGGCAGCTGCAGCCTGTGGACCCCGTCTCTTCAGGCAGGTGCTGCCAGCCTCTGAGGATGGCACACGTGTGCGGCAGACCACGGTGGGGACTGCGGGACCAGTGGGCGAGGTACAGAGTGTGTGCCTGAGTGGGAGCACATCTTCTGCAGTCCCCATCGTTCGCACGTTGTCAAGCAGAGGGAGGCCGGTGGTGACTGGGTGGGACACACTGCTGCCCACCCTAACCCCACAGCCCCCCAGCTTGAGGGGACGGTGAGGCAGAGGCCCTCCCGGCAGCCTCGACTTCTCCAGATGCTCAGCCTGAGCTCCCAGGTGGCCTTTCTCTTCCTTCCAGGAGGGACCTGTGACTCCTCCAGAGCCAGAGACTGCCCCCAGCAGTCCGGGCACTGAGCCCACAGCCTGTGCTGCTGACCCAGCGCCCCACGTTCTGCAGGGGCCTGAGCCTGCCTGGGACCCCAGAGAGGAGCACTTCCAAGACACAGCTGCGGGTGCATTTTCCCTGGTCCTCCCTCTGCTATCAGTTCGCCTGGAACGTGTTCCGTGAGCATACGTCTGCGCTCGTGTGTCTGTGTGTGTGTGTGTATGTGTGTGTGTGTGTGTATGTGTGTGTGTGGGAGAGAGTGGCATTTGCAGGCCATCTTCCTGCAGGCAGCTGGGTGCCTGCCTGAGCGAGGCCCTGGGGCAGAAGGTGGTTAGGAGAGGGGCATTCCTGGGAGGCTGCTTTAGGAAGCCTCTGAGATGGGCCTGCAGCCTCTCTGAGAGCAGGAGTACAGGCGTGTATGCGGCCTTGACAGTGAAGGTGAGGACACCTGGGCCTCGAGGTCACTGAAGAGGCTGGAATCGAGACCCCATGGGGATGAGAGCAAGCGCTCAAGCCTTCCACGTGGCACATGCGGTTAAGAGGCCCTTCCTACAGGGAGGCGGGTGTCTCTGAGGGAAGGTGTGTCCAGTGACCACGTGACTGATTGCTTTAAAAGACATAAGGCTGATGGACCAGGTCGCCCTCTGGCTCCTTAGAAACTGCTGTCGCAGAGGAGATGGGGAGTGGGGGCGGGGATCCCCTGGCAGGACAAGTACCACCCTCTGCAGAGGCGCCAGGAGCCAGGGAGGACTGGGCTGGGCAGGCCGCCACTCCCAGGGGACGGAGTCAGGATGGGTTTGAGTCCACTTCTCTCGCAGAGCATGTTGTCAGCTTGGCCATGCTGCAGCCTGATTGACCTGCATGTGGACAGAGCGGCTCTTGTTCACTCCCCAGTGGGTGGGCTTCTGTGTGGTTCCAGTGGGTGGGCACCTGTGATGCACACGTCTTTCAGGTGTAGGTACCTGCTCTGCGTATACCTATCTAACGACCTGAGGGACTGCGCTTTCCCACGGGGTCTGCCCCGTCTTCTCCCCGGGGGCGCAGCCCCACTGTCTGGCACCGTGGTCCTTGCCTCCCAGCGGGGGCAGCAGGTCTGGGGGCTGCAACCTGTGTTCCTGGGAACGGCGATGGGGAGCACCTTCCACGCTTACTGGCTCCTGTCTTCTGTGGCGGAGCCGCGGCTCTGACCCCCGCCTGCTCAGTGCCTTTGGTGGTTAGGTTCTGGTGTTTTCCAGAGAAGGGTCCCGATCAGACACATGGCCGCAGAAATGCCCTCCTCCTGTGGCTCTTTCCCCGGCGGACGGGGCCCCTGGAGGCACAGACATTACTGAGTCCACTTCCGTGTTTCCTTTTGTTGTTTGTGATGTTGGTGTCCAGTCACGAACTCACTGCCAAAGCCTGTCGGAAGGCTGACACTTATGTTTTCTTCTAGGAATTGTGTAGTTTCAGCTCGTGTACTTGGGTCTTTGCCCCATTTTCAGTTAGTTGCATAGATGGTATGAGGCACCCTTTGTTTTTTTTTTTAAGCAAATGCTGTTACCAGAAACTAAAGGACTCACGTGGGGTAGTTTTAAACAGGGGTTCTCTTTTAGCCCCTGGGGACCTTTTGTTGTCACCCTGAGGTGCCTCCCAGCACCCAGTAGTGCACAGCACAGCCCCTCCTGGTTAGGGGGGGTGTGCAGCTGGGTGCTGGCAGTGTGAGTGGGGCTGGGGCTGGGGGGTCTTTGCTCAATGGGGAAGCACAGTCCGCCATTTGTGGGCACTGGCAGCAGCGACACTGACTGCTCCCTCAGTTCTAGGGATGGGGGTCAACGTGCCTACCTGGAGCAGTTTGGGACATCCCAGGTGAGCTCACACCTGCCTCCCCGAGGGGCTGGCTCAGGGGGGACTTTCCTAATGTAGCTGTCACACTGTGCAGCCTGGGCGATGCTTCAGGCTGAGCATCAGGCTGCCTGGGCCTCTCCTGCAGCTGCTTTCCTTAGCCATTCCTGTGGTCCCGCACAGTCCCATCCCGGGTCCCCAGAGCCCCTCAAGAGCACGCTGCAGGGGTCAGTCCCCCTGGGAGGCATCAGTGCAGTGAGCACTCGGGCCTTTGGTCGCCTCACCCTGGGGGCTGCTGTCTGTCAGGATGAGGGGGACCCAGTTGATGCCCCCCCCCCTCACTTTAAGGAGTCAGCCCTGAGGAAGCAGTTCCTGTACGTTATGTTCGACCCGCTCATGAAGGACAGCTCGGAAAGGACTGCGCCTGCGGCCCCCAAGACCAGCAGGTAGGCAGGCCTCTGCTGGGGGCTCAGTGCGCGGTTGGAGGTGCGCGGGGAGCAGAGATCTTCAAGCTAGGGGGCTGTGGGGCGCAGCTACAGTATTTCGACAGTCTCAAGCCTCGGACTGATGAGAGGGCACAGCCTCTGGCGGCCACGTGCCAGTCCCAGCTTGGAGGGCAGAGCCCTCCCAGCACCAGTATAGCCAACAGCTGGAGTTGTAAACTTGAACCTATGGTCCAAACACGTGGCTCCACGTGCCTGAGTGATGTGGGCTTGATAGAGTTCAGGTGCATGTAGTTGAGTAGGATTGAAAACCACAAGAATGTTGTAAACATCTTGACCATGCCCTTTAACCTCGTGACATCTGCTGTAAAATAAAAACACGTCTGTGGACGTTGGTGCTGTCTCTCAGGAAGCAGTGTCCCACCGAGACCCAGCTTTCATCCTCTTGTCTGCCTTTCCTAAGTCTTTCACCACCCCCACTCAGAGTCACCTTTGGCAGTGCTGGCACAGCACAAGTAGCACCGAACAGGGACTGAGTTGGGGGAACTACAATTGTTAGGTGAAAGGAGGCCCCAAGGCACATGCAGGAAGTAAGGTGGGGAGCCAAGGTGTGGTAATAAGCTCGGTGTGAAACATGAGAAATTCAGGATCATAGGAAGGGATCCTTAAAAACAATGCTTATTGAAGCATTTTTAAATTTCTTGAGGAAATAAGTAGAAGCATTTTAAAATTTCTTGAAATAAGTAGAAGCATTTTCAAATTTCTTGAGAAAATAAGTAGAAAATAGAATATAGAAAATAAGATAGATTAAGTGGAAAAACTAGAAGTAGAAGATAGTACAGGTAAAATTTTGGTAATTTGTTTGCTCATAGGTACTGGACCTTTTGGGGTTTTGTGGATTCGGTTAAGGTGAATTTATGGGGGTTGAAACCCAGGGAGGTTTGGGCAGGGGCAGCCAAGCCTACCTATAGTTCACAGAGGTGGGGAAAAAGTAGAAATAAGCAGTAGAAATAGAGAAGTAAGCGGTAGAAAGTAAGTGGTAGAAATAGCTAGAAGTAGGAGCTAGAAATAGGTAGAAATGAAATAAAGTAGAAAATAGGAGATAGAAAGTAAGAGGAAGTTGGGAACTGTAACAGCAAAGGATGCAGATCCTGGTCAGCGGGACGCTTAAAGCCAAGCCGGGACACTCTGTTGAGGACTCTAAAGCAGAAACCGGAAGTCAAAAGGCTACGGAGACTGGGAACAGGCAGCCTGGACTGTGCCCGAGGTGCAGGAGAGGAAAGCATTGGGTGAATGAGTGCCGCTCAGGACTGATAGAAATGATAATCCAATACCCGCTAGGCAGGGAAGCTTCTAGTGGGGCCAGCCCCAGTCCCACCAGGTAGAGGAGACTGTATTTTTGACCCTACCGCAGCCTTCCCAGCCAACTCAGTCCCAAAGCCAACTGTCCAAGCAGCCTGATCCTCAGAATCCAGAGGGAGCAGAGCAGCTGACTTGGGTGCCAGAGCGGGACGTGCAAAGCCACAGGGGACCCAGAGAGGCTCCTTGTCCATCCGTTCAGAAGACTGAGAGTTGTGGTGAGGAGGAAGAAGAAAAAAAGAAGGCCACATGCAAGGAAACGAGCTGCCAACGTGGAGTCAGCTGAAGAAGCTAACAACTGAGGCCCAGCAAACGGCAGGAAAGCAAGGAGTGGAAGCTACTCCTTCAGCCGTGTCTATGGCTATGCTAGCATTGGTTAGCTGCCAGTCTTCTCTAAAGCCTTGTGCAGCCAAATCTAAGGACTCTGAGTTAGATATTCTGAAAATGTTAACATGACTGAAGTTTGGTTTTTTCTCTTATTGCTCTATTGCATTGACTTCCTTTTGTTATTAATAATAGCCAGAGTTTTGTTCCCTTGTTGATGTATTAATGTTGTTGAGTTGATTGTTTTGTTAATAGCCAGAAGTTTGTTTTAATGTTTTGATCATGCTGAATAACTTTTTTTTGGAATTTTTTGATAATGTAAATAGACGTGTTTAAAAACAAAAGGAGATGTGTACAGAGTGGCTGCACTGTTTGGACAGGTTCAAGCCTTGGACTGATGAGAGAGCAGTCCTCTCATGGCCACAGAGCCCTCCCAGCACCACAATAGCCAACGGCTGGAGTTGTAAGCTTGCACCTACCGTTGGAACACGTGGCCCACGTGCCTGAGTGATGTGGGCTTGATAGAGTTCCAGTGCATGTAATTGATAGGATTGAAACCGGCGAGAATGCTGTGACATCTTGACCACGCCCTTACTGTGCCTCGTGGCATGGGCTGTTAAAGACACGGCTTGAAGTCTGTGGCGCTGTCTTTCCATCAGAGAAGCAGCGTCCCACCGAGACCCAGCCTTCATTCCCTTGTCTGTCTTTTCTAAGCCTTTCAGCGCCCCCACTCAGGTTCACCCTTGGTAGTGCCGGCGAGGCACAGGGGGCTTCATGACCCGGCTTCTGAACATCAGGCTCTGAGCTGACGCCCTCGGCTGCAGGAGGGCGACACCCCCTTAATAGTGGATTTCAAAAGGTGAACATGTGTGCGCCTCTCTCTGCTTTCAGTGTGCCAGGTGCCGAGGCGCCTTCCTGTGGGGGCCCCCCCGAGGCCCCGCTGGTGGACCTGGAATCCGAGGCGGGGCTGGGCCTTGCTGTGAGTGCTGCTCCTTTGTGGAAAGGGATGGGCTTTATGGTCGAAATCTGAAGGGTCAGTGGACAGGGGGGCCCTGCTTGTCTAGGTCACTATGCAGTCCTGGAGCCTCCAGCCCCCCAGGACCTGTCCTCTCTGACCACAGAACGGGGCTGGATGGGAGAGGAGCTTGGGGCCCAGCTGGTCTCTGTTGTCCACAGACGCCCCCCCCCCCCACCTCCCTGTGGGCTCAGGCCCGGGGCCCCCTAGTGGAGGTTCTACAGTTCAGCCAGAGGGACCCAGCAGTGAGGGCGAGGCCTGGGGAGGGGGTGCTGTGGGGTGGGACCCCAGGGGTCCACTTACTCAGCCGGCTGTCGCCCAGCTGGCACATGCTCCCAGGCGGTGCCACTGGCAGCGGTGTCCTGCCCTGGCCTCGCTGCCCATGGCCCCTGCTCTGGGCTGCCTCCTGTGTGCTGTTCTCTCTGCCACCCTCTCCCCACAAGCTGCTCCCAGCCTGGCCTGTAGCAAGAGGCATGATGGGCTCACCCCCAGAACCGGGCTCTCAGTGGCACCTGCTGCCCGACTGGTGCTGCTCACACCTCTTCTGTGCAGGTGGAGGCAGCACAGAAGGAGATCCTGCAGCTGAGGAGCCAGTGTGAGATGCTGCAGGACACAAACCTGGAGATGAGGCGAGGCCTCCTGGGGGTGGGGGAGGTACCTGGGGATGGGGTGGGGCCTGTGGGGGGGGGGCACCTGGGGATGCGGTGGGGTCTGCAGGGCTGGCGAGACTGCAGTGGGGGAGTGGCCGCCACGGCACTCACATGTATCTGCTCCTCCACAGGAAGGTCCTGGACCTGTACCAGGGCTTGATGGAGCAGATGATAGGTAAGTGCAGCCCCAAGCCCCTTTCTAACAGCAGCTTCCGCCTCGGACACCATAGAGCAGAGCAGCCCAGGCCAGTGTGGGCAGGCTCGGCAGGGGGGTGGGGGGAGGGTAATGGGCTGGTGCTGAGTTCCCAGAGGGCCAGAACCCTAGCCGGCAGCTGGGACCACAGGGAGCAGTCCTCCCAGGGCGGGTCCAGCTTCACCTCTGTGGCCATCGGCTCTGGGTGCGTCCAGGCTGGGCTGGGGTGGGAGCACCCTGCCTCTCCCAGGGCCAGGGACTCAGGTTCCAGAGGCCACCAGCTGTGGGGACAGCTCTGCTGGGGCCCTGGGTTCCTGTTCTCCTTGGGCTTCTGGGCCTGGTGCTGGGAAGTGCTGTGCTCTGGGAGAGCAGACGGGAGGGGCCTGGCCACCGTCCTCTGGGGACCTCCGGGTGCTGTGGCCAATGCTGCCCCCGCGCCTCCGTCCCACTGTCCTGCCCTCAATCGCCCCGTGGAGACTGCCCCCTGACCCCGTGTGCCTGTTCCTTTTCAAGAGGAGGCTCAGAATCGGCACCAAGCCGAGATCCAGGTTCTGAAAGACCTGCTGAGCTCCATGGAGAAGTCCTTCTTCGACCTCTTCAGGTCCTTTGAGGAGCTGAGGGCAGTGATCGAGGGCTACTGCACGGTAGGGGGCTCTGCCCTGTGACCCGCCTTGTCATGCTCAGTCCCAGTCCCTCGGGCAGGAGCTTCCCTCTCCACCGAGTCCTGGTTCCTTAAACACGGCACCTGGCGAAGCCTTGCTCTGTGCTGTGCGGCCAGCCTCACCAGTGGGCCCAGGGCAGGGTGGGGTGCTGTCGGCCTGGGGAGGCCTGGGCATGTGAACAGCGGAGCTGGAGGCACAGCCTGGGCAGGACCGTGTGGCTCAGCAGATGCCCTTGTGACAGTGGGCACCCAGGAGCCAGCGCTGCCTTTGGAGGCCTGGCCAGGGCCCCCTCAGCGCCCCAGCTGGGATGTGCGGCAGTCAGCGCCCACAGGGCTGCAGGGAGGGAAGCTCTGATGCTAGGCAGGCTCAGAGGCCAGGAGGGCCTTTTCCAAAAGAAAAACAAGTGCTGTTTCTGCGGCCCTTCCTCGTTGGAGCTGCTGCTGGTGTGTGTCCCAGGGGCTGGTCGGGCCTCGCACACCTGACCCCACAGCAGCGAACGGATCAGTAACGCCCCTCCCCCTTAGAGAAGAGGTGATGAAGAAGTGTACAGAGGACTACTTCCTCATCGCCAAAAAGTTAGGCCAGCAGTACCAGGCACTGAAGACCCACGTGGAGGAGAAGCTCCGCCTGTGAACATGGGCACCTCGGGCAGTGGGGTGGTGGGGGAGGAAGGGGAGGCTGAGCCACTCTCCCCTGTGCAGGGCCAAGGAGGAGATCGCCCTGGTCTGGAGCAAGGCCCAGGCGGAGGCCCTGGCCTTCCAGGCGAGGCTGCAGAAGGAACAGCTGCAGGAGTCGCTGGAGAAGGCCTTGGCGCAGAAGGTGGGTGCGGCCTGAGGCCTGGGAGCCGGAGGGACGTGGCCCTGTGGTTTGGGACCTGCCCTGTCATGGCCCCGGGGCCTGCTGGCTCCCAAGCTGGGCTACAACCCTCCTCCCAAAAGCCTCTTCGTGCCAGGCCAGGTGCCCCCTGTGCCCTGCTGCCACCTCTGAGCACTGAGAGGGTGGACGCTCCTCTTTCAGACAGAAGAAAACGACAAGCTCATCAGAATATGCGAAGACCTCATTTCAAAGATGCAGATCTTACCTGGGTCTCCTCCCTGCGCACCCTCCCTCCTGTCTGTCTGTCTGTCTGTTAGCTCATGTTTAAACTTTAGAAATGAGACTAAATAAAATGTGAGTTTTGCACTGACGTGGCTCTATCTTCATTAAAGCAAGGCTTCCAGCTTTGCTGGACCCTCCATGGCCCACACTGCCTCTGGCCCCTCTGCCTGCACCTCGGGGTTGCCAGACGGGCACGCAGCCTGCTGTGTCTGCTTCCCAACCACAGACCAGAGTCCAATGGAGCAAAATTTATTTTATTTTTAATGTTTTTATTGATTTCAGAGAGGAAAGGAGAGGAACATCAATATTGATTGGCTGCCTCTGCATGCCCCCTATTGGGGATTGAGCCTGCAACCCAGGCACATGCCCTGACCAGAATTGAACCTGGGACCCTTCAGTCTGCAGTCTGATGCTTTATCCACTGACTCAGATCAGCTAGGGCAGTGGTTAGCAAACTCATTAGTCAACAGAGCCAAAAATCAACAGTACAATGATTGAAATTTCTTTGGAGAGCCAAATGTTTTACTTAGAACTTCTTCTACCGCCACTTCAATATAGACTGGCCCAGGCCGTGATATTTTGTGGAAGAGCCACACTCAAGGGCCAAAGAGCTGCATGTGGCTTGCAAGCCAAGATTTGCTGACCACTGAGCTAGGGCCACTGTAATCCTATCTAATAGAGGGAATATGCTAAGTGACCATCACTCCATCACAAAGATGGCTGTACCCACAGCTGAGGACAAGTTCCTATAGGTAGCCTTAAGGAGCAATCAGCAGGGACCTGAGGCTACGCCCTCCCCCTCCCCTGTGGGGCTTGATAGGGGAGCTCAGGCTGCACGCCCTCCCCCCCGCACCCCATCCCAGTGCCAAGCCAAGGGACCTGAGTCTACACCCCCTGCCTGGCAGGGCTTGACAAGGGTGGGACTGGCCAGATCTGGATCTAGCCCAATGTGGCAGGGATTGGGGGTGGCAAAACCAGGTCTGAGTCTCACACGATTTTTAGGTGCATGTGGTGTGCCCCAGACACTGACAGGAGGATTTCATATACATTTTACTAATTTTCTTTCACCTCTGACACTTCTATTATAAAGGGCAAATAGCAATATTAAATTATTTCCTCTAATCTAGGGGTGTCGAACTCAATCAGAGAAGGGGCCAAAATCTAAAATCCAGCCTAAATCGCGGGCCGAATGGTTTACTGAACAGTCATAAACTGACAATGTCATAAACTGACAGCGGAGTGCAGTGATGACAGCGCGGTGCGGGCCACATTGCAAGGCCTGGCGGGCTGGATTTGGCCCGCGGGCCTTGTGTTTGACACATGTGCTCTAATCCCCCTTTAATGTGCATGAATTTTGTGCACCGGGTCACTAGTTTTAATGTAAAAACAAACTGGCAAGCGTAGGCCCCTGGAAAAGTACCCCCCAACCCACCACCTCCTCTGCACAGGTACCTCAAATCTCACCCACCCCTCCTCTGTACAGGGACCCCAAATCTCACCCACCCCTCCTCTGCACAGGGACCCCAAATCTCACCCACCCCTCCTCTGCACAGGGACCCTAAACTCACCCACCCCTCCTCTGCACAGGGACCCCAAACTCACCCACCCCTCCTCTGCACAGTGACCCCAAATCTCACCCACCCCTCCTCTGCAGAGGGACCCCAAACCTCACCCACCTCTCCTCTGCACAGGGACCCCAAATCTCACCCACCCCTCCTCTGCACAGGGACCCCAAACCTCACCCATCCCTCCTCTGCACAGGGACCCCAAATCTCACCCACCTCTCCTCTGCACAGAGACCCCAAATCTCACCCACCCCTCCTCTGCACAGGGACCCCAAACCTCACCCACCCCAAGACAGGGATGGAGCTGACACGCTGAGGAGCCTTCAGAGCCTGCGAGGCCCCCTCACCAATGATGGTGGCCTCCAAGCCGTGGGCACGGGGACAATGACTGTGGTGGAGAGAGGGGGGTTTCTGGGGCTAGGGGGCAGTGAGAAGCTGGAGGGCTCACAGCTGCCCTGGCTCAGAGCTGCAGTGTGGCCTCCAGCCCCCCTCCTGTTGAAAAGCCAGGGCTGATGTGGAGGCCCCTCAAGCCTCTGATAGCCTCCCCGTGCCCTGTCCCAGGCCTCTGAGCCAGCCAGGCCTCAGCCCGGAGAAGGCCACGCAGGGTGGCTGGTCGCACTATTGTCACAGGCGGAAGCCGCTCCAGGACAAAGGGGCCCTGTGGGCTGAGTAGTGTTTATCCTGGAGCCCTGTTAGCGGGGAGCAAGGCAGGGGGGCCTGGCGAGGACCTCTGCAGGTAAGCATGACCGGAGCGGGGCAGTCAGCGGGCCTGGCCTCCCGCCCACAGCGTTTCCTGAGCCTCGACACCCTGGCATCACGGGCCTCCCCCCAGGATGGGGATGTGGGAGACCGAAGGGGGAAGCTGAGTTGTCCCAGGAGGCCCTCCAGGTCCCTAGCACTGGGCAGCGAGACCCCCAGGCTCGGGGCTGCCCCCTTCCTCCATGCACAGGAGGGAAGGGTGGCTACCCCTGCCCCTGGTATGGGGGTTCTAGGGGCAAGAACTCAGGGACCTGAACCACGACTTTGTCAGCCTTGATTGAATTTCTGTGCCCCCCCCCCTCCCAATTCATGTGTGGGAGCCCTGACTTGATGGGCTGAGAGATGGAGGGAGTGTGGTTAGATGAGGCCTGGAGGGTTGGCCTGTGATGGGTTAGGGGCCCTGGTGAACAGAGACCAGTGCCAACTCTCCACTGTGAGGAAGGTGACAGGCTGCGGGCCAATGAGCAGCCCTCCTGGAAAATAGACTTGGCTCCACCTGGTGGCAGAGGCCCAGCCTCCAGGATAGAGGAGGGCCTGTTCTGTGTTTGTCACAGAGGCAGGTGCAGACTAAGCCACAATGATGGTGGCCACCAATCTGAAGTCACCCTCTGCCCATCTGCTCCCTGAGCCATGGCCTGGGAGGCCTTCAGTTGTTCTCTAGCAATTCTGGCTTATTTACTGTTACTTTCTCTGGATTACTAGTTGTTTCTTGCAGCGTAATATAAATGGGCTTCTATACTTATGAGAAGTATGAGAATTGCCCACATGTATAAACGACTTCCTACACTCTTATCTTACATTGAGAAACTCTGAAAAATTGTCTCTCAACTATGTTTTACACTTTAATTCTACTTTGGAGTGAAGTCTAGGTGTTTCCTAATCTGGTTAAATGTGCTCATTTCTCCCTTTCGAGGATAACTCACATTGTATGAAATACTTTTTTTTTTTCTATATTCTGACATTGGGAAGTCTTTTCCACTTGTTCTCTAGCAATTCTCATCTATTTACTGTTACTTTATCTGAATTACTAGTTGTTTCTTGTAATGTCCTATAAATGGGCTTTTGCACTAAGTATAAGAATTGTCCACATGTACAAATAACTTTCTCCATTCTTATGACATTGTGAAACTTTGTAACATTTTCTGTCAACTATGTTTTACACTTTAATTCTACTTTGGAGTGAAGTCTAGGTGTTTCCTAATTTGGTTATATGTGCTCATTTCTCCATTTCAAGGCTAACTCACATTGTACAAAATACTTACTTTACTATATTCTGACATTGAGAAGTCTTTTCCACTTGTTCTCTAGCAATTTTGGCTTATTTAATGCTACTTTCTCTGAATTACTAGTGGTTCCTTGCAGTGTCCTATAAATGGGCTTCTGCTCTAAGAATAAGAATTGCTCACATGTGCATACAACTTCTTACACACTGTTCAGAACTTGAGATGCTTTGTGACATTGTCTCTGTATTATGTTTTACAGTTTAATGCTACTTTGCAGTGAAGTCTAAGGCTTTCCAAAGTTGATTAAATGTGCTTATTTCTCTGTTTCAAGGTTATTTTGCATTATTACCTTTCAGTGAAAAACAGAGTTTTCAAAGAATATTTAATGTGCTCTTTTAAGGATTTCCCACATCTTAAGATTCCCTTTCTATACCATACCTGACCTTGAAAAATCTTTTCCACTCATTCTATAGCAGTTCTCACCTATTTACTGTTATTTTCTCTGAATTTCTCTTGGTTTCTTGCATTGTCCTGTAAATGTCCTTCTGCTCAAGAATGGGCCAGTCCTACATGTACAAATAACTTCCTTCACTCTTATTTGACATTGAGAAAATCTTTAAAATTGTCTCTCAACTATGTTTTACACTTTAATTCTACTTTGGTGTGAAGTCTAGGTGTTTCCTAATCTGGTTAAATGTGCTCATTTCTCCAATTCAAGAATAACTTGTATTATATGAAATACTTTCTTTACTATATTCTGTCATTAAAAAGTCTTTTCCAGTTCTCTAGCAATTCTGGCCTATTTACTGTTACTTTCTCCGAATTACTATTGGTTTCCTGCAGTGTCCTATAAATGGGCTTTTGCACAAAGTATAAGAATTGCCAACATGTACAATCATCTTCCTACACTCTTATCTGACATAGAGAAAATCTAAAATTGTCTCTCTACTATGTTTTGCACTTTAATTCTACTTTGGAGTGAAGTCTAGATGTTCACTATTCTGGTTAAATGTGCTCTTTTCCCCCCAATTTTTTAATTAAGGTAGTATATATGTACATATCTTACCATTGCTCCCTCCCACTCCCATATGTGTCCTTCCTCCCCAGAGTTTTTTTGTCCATTGGTTATGCTTATATGCATGCATACAAGTCCTTCGTTTGATCTCTTATCTGCCCCATATCTCCCTCCCCTCCCCACTGTAATTTGACAGTCTGTTTGTTGCAGCAAACAGACTCTGTGTCTATCTTTTTGTTCATCAGTTTATAATGTTCTTTATTATCCATAAATGAATAAGATCATGTGGTGTTTTTCTTTCATTGATTGGCTTATTTCACTCAGCATAATGTTCTCCAATTCCATCCAGGTTGCTGCAAATGATAAGAATTCCTTCTTTGTTATGGCAGCATAGATGTATCATAGTTTTTTGATCCAATCATCTGCTGATGGGCACCTAGGCTGTTTCCAAATCCTAGCTATTGTAAATTGTGCTGCTATGAACATAGGGGTGCATATATCCTTTTTGATTGGTGTTTCCAGTTTCTTAGGATATATTCCTAGGAGTGGGATTACTGGCTCAAATGGGAATTCCAATTTCAGTTTTTTGAGGAAACTCCATACTGTTCTCCATGGTGGTTGCACCAGTCTGCATTCCCACCAGCATGAGGGTTCCTTTTCTCCGCAGGCTTGCCAACACTTGTCGTTTGTTGATTTGTTGATGTTGGCCATTCTGACAGTTGTGAGATGGTACCACATTGTTGTTTTGATTTGCATCTCTCGGATAATTAGTGACTTTGAGCATGTTTTCATGTGCCTTTTGGCCTTCCTTCTGTCTTCTTTTGAAAAGATTCTTTTTAGGTCCATTGCCCATTTTTAATTGGATCATTTATCTTCCTTTTATTTAGTTGTATAAACTGTCTGTAGATGTTGGAGATTAAACCTTTATCAGTGATAACATTTGCAAATATGTAATCCCATTCAGTGGGCTTTCTTGTTGTTTTGTTGATGGTTTTTTGGTTTTTTCTTTGTTTTTTTGCTATAAAAAAAAAAAGCTTTTTATTTTGATGCAATCCCATTTGTTCATTTCTCTTTAGCTTCCATTGCCCTAGGGGCAGTATCAGTGAAGAAGTTCTTTTGGCATATGTCAGAGATTTTGCTACCTGTGGATGCCTCTAGTATTTTTATGGTTTCCTGTCTTATGTTTATGTCCTGTATCCATTTTGAGTTTATTTTGGGGTAAGGTGTAAGTTGGTGATCTAGTTTCATTCTTTTGCATGTATCTGTCCAATTTTCCCAACACCATTCATTGAAGACACTGTGTTGACTCCGTTGTATGTTCATGCCTCCTTTGTCAAATATTAATTGAGTATAAAGGTTTGGGTCGATATCCTGATTCTCTATTCTATTCCATTGATCTATATGTCTGTTCCTGTGCCGGTACCAGGCTTTTTTGAAAACAGTGGCTTTGTAATACAGCTTGGAATCTGGTATTGAGATACCTCCTACTTTATTCTTCTTTCTCAGGATTGCTGTGGCTATTCAGGGTCTTTTTTTATTCCAGATGAATTTTTGGAGAGTTCTTTCTAGGTCTGTGAAGTATGCCATTGGTATTTTAATGGGGAGTGCATTGAACCTATAAATTGCTTTGGGAAGTATGGACTTTTTGATGATGTTGATTCTACCAATCCATGAACATGATATGTTCTTCCATCTGTTTACATCTTCCTCTATCTCTTCTTTCAGTGTTGTTTAGTTTTCTGCACATAAGTCTTTTACCTCCTTAGTTAAGTTTATTCCTAGGTATCTTAGTTTTTTGTTTGTTTGTTGTTTTTTTTTTTTTTTTTGGTGCGTTGGTAAATGGGATTGCTTTTTTAGTCTCTGTTTCTGTAAGTTCACTATTTGTATATAGAAATGCCATAGATTTCTTGATGTTAATTTTGTATCTTGCTACATTGCCAAATTCATTTATCAAGTCTATTAGTTTTTTATGGAGTTTTTTTGGTTTTTTATGTACAATATCATGTTATCTGCAAATAAGGACAAATTTACTTCTTCTTTTCCAATTTGGATACCTTTTATTACTTCTTCTTGTCTAATTGCAATGGCTAGGACTTCCAGTACCATGTTAAACAGGAGTGGTGAGAGTAGGAATCCCTGTGTTGTTCCTGTTCTTAGAGGGAATGGTTTTAATTTTTGCCTATTGAGTATGATGTTTTCTGTGGGTTTATCATACATAGTTTTTATTATGTTGAGGTATGATCCTTCTATCCCCATCTTGTTGAGAGTTTTCATCAGGAAAGGGTGTTGAATTTTATCAAATGCTTTTTCTGCATCAATTGATATGACTATATGATTTTTATCTCTCAATTTGTTTATGTGATGTATCACATTTATTGATTTGTGGATATTGTACCATCCTTGCATTCCTGGAATAAAACCTACTAGGTATGATCTTTCTGATGTGCTGCTAGAGCTGATTTGCTAGAATTTTCTTGAGGATTTTAGCATCTATGTTCATGAGGAATATTGGCCTGTAATTCTCTTTCATTCTGTTGTCTTTATCTGGTTTTGATATTAGAGGGTCTGCTGGCTTCATAAAAGGAGCTTGGAAGTGTTCCTTCCTCTTGAATTTTTTGGAATAGTCTGAGGAGAATAGGTTTCAGTTCTTCCTTGAATGTTTGATAAAACTCTCATGTGAAGCAATCTGGCCCCGGGCTTTTGTTTGCTGGGAGCTTTTTGATAACTGCTTCAATTTCTTTCAAAGTTACTGGCCTATTGAGATTCTTCTTGATTGAGTTTTGGAAGGTTATATTTTTCTGGGAATATATCTATTTCCTCCAGGTTGTCCAGTTTGTTGGAATAGGGTTGTTTGTAGTATTTTGTAACAGTTCTTTGTATTTCACCGGGGTCTGTTGTTATTTCACCTCCTTCATTTCTGATTTTGTTTATTTGGGTCCTCTCTCTTGGTTAGCCTGGATTGAGGTTCATCAATCTTGTTTATCCTTTCAAAGAACCAGCTCTTGGTTTTGTTGATCTTTTGTATTGTTTCTTTTGTCTCTATGTCATTTATCTCTGCTCTGATTTTTATTATTTCCTTCCTTCTGCTTATATTGGGCTTTTCTTGTTGCTCTTTTTCTAACTCTTTGAGTTGTAGAGTTAGATAATTTATTACCATTTTTTCTTGTTTTTTTGTTTTGTTTTGTTTTGTTTTGTTTTGTTTTGTTTTTGCAGTAGGCTTGTAGAACTATGAATTTCCCTCTCAAGATTACTTTGCGGTGTCCCATAGATTTTGGATGGTTGTGTTTTTATTGTCATTTGTATCCAGGATTTTTTTTATTTCTTCCTTGATTTCTCTGGTAACCCAATCCTTGTTTAATAGCATGTTGTTTACTGTCCATGTGTTTGATTTCTTTGGATTATTTTTATTGTAATTGACTTCCAGTTTTATGCCACTATGATCTGAGAAGATGCTTGATATGATTCATGTGGTCTATCTTTGAGTATGACCCAGGTGCACTTGAGAATGAATATTCTGTGGCTTTGGGGTGAAATGTTCTGAAGTTCTCAATTAATTCCATCTGGTCTAGTGAGTCATTTAGGATTGATGATTCTTTGCTGATTTTTTGTTTAGACGATTTGTCCAAAGGTGATAGTTGGCTATTAAAATCTCCTACTATGATTGTATTGCTATTAATCTCTCCCTTAATGTCCTCCAGCAGTGTTTTTTGTTTGTTTGTTTGTTTGTTTGTTTGTTTTTAATGTATTTGGGTGCTCCTGTATCGGGTGCATATATGTTTACCAGAGTTATTCTTGTTGGTTGCTCCCTTTAGTATTATGAAATGGACTTCATTATATCTTGTTATGTCCTTCACTTTGAGATCTAATTTGTCAGATATAAGTATTGCTACTCCAGCTTTTTTTTCCACTTCTATTCACCTGGAACACCTTTTTCCATCCCTTCACCCTCAGTCTGTGTGTGTCTTTTTTTTCTGAAATGGGCTTCTTGTAGACAGCAGATATATGGGTCTTGTTTTTTTATCCAATCTGTTACCCTATGTCTTTTTATTGGAGCATTTAATCCATATACATTTAAAGTTATTATTGATAGGTACTTATTTGTCACCATTTTTATTTTATACCCGTATTCCTTCTTCACTTCCTATTTCTATTTTATTTTCACAGCAGACACTTTAACATTTCTTGCATTGCTATTTTATCTATGTGTATGGTGATAAATTCCCTTAGTCCTTTTTTTTTTTTTTTTTTTTTTTTTTTTTGTCTGTGAAGCTCCTGATTTCACCTTCAGTTTTGATTGATAGCCTTTCTGGGTACAGTATTCTTGAATTCAGACCCTTCCTTTGCATGACTTTGTATATTTCATCCCATTCCCTTCTGGCCTGATGAGTTTCTGTTGAGAAATCAGTTGCTAGTCTGATGGGGGTTCCTTTATATGTAATTTTCTGTCTCTCTCTGGCTGCTTTTAAGATTCTTAGTTTGTCGTTGGTGTTTGCCAATTTAATTATAATGTGCCTTGGTGTTGGTTTTTTTAATTTCATTTTGCTTGTCACTCTGTGAGCTTCTTGGATTTGTGCGGTTTTTTTCTTCTCTATCTCAGGAAAGTTTTCTGTCATTATTTCTTGAAATGTGACTTCCTCACTTTCCTTTCCACCTGGAACCCCTATTATTATAATACTGTTTTGTTTTGTGTTGTCCCAAGTTCCCTTAATTTCTCCTCCTGCTTTTTAATTTTTTTTTTCTAGAAGCTGCTCTAATTGGGTATTTTTTTCCCATCTTGCCTTCTAGCTCACTAATTCAGTCCTTTGCTTCTTCTAGTCTACTCTTGATGCTTTCTATTGAGTTCTTTACAGTAGTGATGTCATTTTTCATTTCTTCTTGGTTCTTCATTTACTCTTGGTTCTTACTCATTGTCAAATTTGTCTTCCATTCTTTTTAGCCATCTTATGATCATTTCTCTGAATTCTTGCTCTGATAGGTTGCTTGTCTCTAACTCGTTTACTTCCTTTTCTGGTGATGCCTGCTTTCTTTCATGTGCGGGCTATTTCTTTGTCTCCCCATGGTCTCTCTTTTCAGGATGTCTGGTTATGCGGTTCTCTCTCTCCTTTCCGTGGGTGATTGAAGAACTCCTTTGAATTCAGGTGTTTGCACCAATTGGGGCATCACAGTTGTTCATTGGTCTACACTGTTGTGGGTTTTCCAGGCCTCAGATAAGATCCACTTTTTCTTGCAAGATGGAGCAGTTTTCCCTCTGAGCCTGTAGCTCTGGAAGAGGTCTCCGCCTCAGTGCAGGCTGCTTGCTCAGGGAACCCTGTGCAGTAGTCCTCCACCTTCTCTTAGACTTCTGCTACGCCTTACCTTGCCAACTAACACTCCTTGAGCGACTTTCAGGTGCTCCTTCTATCTGCTCTGGGACAAGGCTCAGAACAGGTCCATCTGTTCTGCTGCCAATTTCCTCCTCTTCAGCCAGTCCCATTTCGTGCATCTTAGATACCCTTTCTATACTAAATCCTGACTTTGAGAAGTCTTTCTCACTTGTTCCATACCATTTGACACCTATTTACTGTTACTTTCTAGGAATTACTAGTGGTTTCTTGCAGTGTCCTATAATTGGCCTTATGCTCTAAGTATAAAAATTGTCCACATGTACAAACAACTTCCTACACACTGTTCTGAAACTGAGAAGCTCTGTAACATTGACTCTCAACTATGTTTTAGAGTTTAATGCTACTTTGCAGTGAAGTCCAAGACTTTCCAAAGCTGATTAAATGTGGTTATTTCTCTAGTTCAAGGATATTCTACATTGTATGACACACTTTTATAGTTCTAGGCTACTTATAAGTAAAAAATAGAGGTTCATAGACTGTTTCAATATGCTCTTTGTTCTATTTTAAGGATTTCCTGCATCTTAGATACCCTTTCTATACTAATTCCTGACACTGAGAAGTGTTTGCCACTTGTTCTATACCAGTTCTCACCTATTTACTGTTACTTTCTATGAATTACTAGTGGTTTCTTGCAGTGTCCTATAATTGGCCTTCTCCTCTAAGTATAAGAATTGCCCACATGTAGAAACAACTTCCTACACGCTGTTCTGAACTTGAGAAGCTCTGTAACATTGTCTCTCAACTATGTTTTAGAGTTTAATGTTACTTTGCAGTGAAGTCCAAGGCTTTCCAAAGCCAATTAAATGTGGTTATTTCTCTATTTCGTTGTTTTTCTGCATTATTAACTTTCATGGAAAAGCAGAGTTTTCAAAGACTATTTAATGTGCTCTTTGCTCTATTTTAAGGATTTTCCACATCTTAGATTCTTCTTTTTGCCTCTCTGGTTGGGTGATTTTTGCTTCCTCATATTCTAGATCTTTGGTTTGATCCTCTGGGCATGTTAATCTATAGTTGAATTTCTGTATGTTCTTTATTTCAGACTGTGTATGCTAAATTTCTGGCTGGTTCTTTTCCATATTTTTGGTATTCTCATTAAGGTCTTTGAAGGTCTCACAAAGCTTATTGGAGGTCTCATCAAATTTCTCAAAGGTTTTTAGAAGATACTTGTGTAACCTTACAAATGTGATTCTGAACTCTGTGTTGTCCAGTAGTTCAGTGTTTTTCAACCTTTTTTGGGCAAAGGCACACTTGTTTCATGAAAAAAATCACGAGGCACACCACCATTAGAAAATGTTAAAAAATTTAACTCTGTGCCTATATTGACTATATATAAAGTAATTCTCTTGAATAGGAATCAAATAAACACAAAGAAAGTATTTTATAATTACTTTGTTATGAAATATTAAGTAAACAAAATAGTGAAAAATTATAAAATTCTTGTCTTGTCTGCACCTACGGCACACCAGGCAACATCTCGTGGAACAGCGGTTGAAAAACGCTGCAATAGTTTACTTTCCTCAATCTCTCCCATTCGTAACTTGCTTCTGTGTCTCCTCATTTTGGCTGCCTTCCTGTGTTAATGGAGTGGCTTTGTGTGGTCGGTGACCTATAGTTGTCAGTAGCTCAGCTTCCCCAATCACCTAAAGTGGTCACTTTTGCTATATCCCTTTGTGGGCTGAGTGCAAAGTCTTGGTGTAATTAAGCCTTGATTGCTGTTGGTACACTGGGAGGAATTGACTTCAGGCCAATTGTCTGTGAGGACCTGCTGTGTCTATAAAGGAAGAACTGCTGCACTGGAGACATGCGTTGTTTCAGTGAGGCTTTGGTGCTCACTGAGGCCGCCTCCTGAATGTGTCACTCATGGGTGTGAGGGGTTAAAACTGAGCACTAGGAACACTGGCTTCTGGATCTCCAATGGGGTGCATGTGGTTCAGCTACTGCACTCTGCAGGAGCTACAGTGTGAACCACAGTCCTCTCCTTCTTTGCTAGGTTAAACTGCAACTGAGAGGGCCATTCATAAGCAAAAGCCACTGCTAGGAGCTTGGATGTGTTGTGAAGGGCAGAGTCTCAAGGCAGAGTCTCAGGGCATCACTAGGCTGGGGTGTGGTCAACAGCAATGGCTGCCCATCAGCTGCCTCTCAGATCTGCTTCTCCGCATCTCCCCACATCTCGCCCCATAGCACAGAAAAATATTTTTGTGCGAAGATCTACAAGCCAGCCTCCCTCCCTTTCTGACCTGATGGCAGACAGTCTAGCCTCTCCCCAGAAGCTGGATTTCAGAGAGATTGGAGCTTGTGTCTCTTTGGGTTGAAGAAAGCAATGCCCTCCACCAGCTGGGATCTGCTGCCAGCCCGTATCATGTCTGCGCCCTCCTACCTCAGTTTTTCAGCGTTGTGCCTTGAATTCTCCTCTTACTCTTTCAGTCTAGTTGTAGGGCTTCCTTTCATCCAGATTTCCCTTGGGTTTAGGGTGATAGACATTTAATATATAGTTGTATATTTGAATTGTTGTGCACAACAGCAGATTAGGTGTGTTTACCTATGCCTCCATCTTCGTTCTCCATGTGGGCAATTCTTATACTTTGAGCAGAAGACCCATTATATGATACTGCAAGAAACCACTAATAATTCAGAGAAAGTAACAGTATATAGGTGAGAATTGTAAGAGAACAAGTGGAAAAGGCTTCTAAATGTTCTGATATAGTAAAGCAAGTATTCTGGCCTATTTACCATTACTTTTTCTGATATAGTG
This sequence comes from Pipistrellus hanaki, assembly GCF_964339955.1. Taxonomy (NCBI): domain Eukaryota; kingdom Metazoa; phylum Chordata; class Mammalia; order Chiroptera; family Vespertilionidae; genus Pipistrellus; species Pipistrellus hanaki. The sequence continues at coordinate 7,385,288 of NW_028182304.1, read as the reverse complement.
GTGGTTTCTTGCAGTGTCAACTAGGGTTAGGGTTAGGTTTTGGGTTTGGGTTAGGGTTAGGGTTAGAGTTAGGGTTAGTGTTAGGGTTAGGGTTAGGGTTAGATCTAGGCTTAGGTTTAGGATTAGGGCTAGGGCTAGTGTTAAGAGTTAGGATTAGGGCTATGGCTATCGCTATGGCTATGGCTATGTCTAGGGCTACAGTTAGGGTTAAGTTTAGGGTAAGATCTAGCATTAGTGCTAGGATTTGGGTTAGGGCTGGAGGTCAGGCTCAGTATAGGGTTAGTGTTTAGGCTAGGTTTAGGTTAAGGGTTAGGGTTCAGGTTAGGGTTATGTTGTATTAATATTTGGAATTCACAATGAATAAGCTACAATCAATGGAAATAACTGAATGTTACACTGAGGCAGACATGAAAAGATTAAAACAACATTTAGAAATGTGCTTCATACATGAGAATACATGTTCAAATGGCTCTAATATCTAAACAACACAATTTTGTCACTGGGAAATCTTGTTCAAAGAGTTAACAAGTATGTGTGACAATGTTTTCATTTATTTTTCCCATCAGAATGAATAAACATTTGGAATTCACAATGAATGATCTTGAAACCATTGTGAAAGACAAATCAAACTCTGGAAATTAACAATCATAACCTAAGGTAATGTCTAAGAACGTGCTTGAAACAGGAGGAATACATCACAAAAGAGTCTTAATATCGTTGACACATTGTTTAATGACAGGGAATAATGTTCAAAGATCAGAAAGGCAAGTTTTGTACTGATAACATATATATTTCAGTACCAATCAGTTGGCGTTTTAGAAAGAAGTTTGGTTAAGCATTTAAACAGGAAGTGCTGACATCACCAAGTGGGAGGGGCCCCGTAGTCTTGCTCAAGTGCTCAGGTGCTAATTGTTTGGGCCAGGGGTCATGCTGGGAGTGTTGATGTTACCAAGGTTAGGACTACGGTTAGGGTTAGGGTTAGGGTTAGGGTTAGGGTTAGGGTTAGGGTTAGGGTTAGGGTTAGGCTCAGGGTTAGATTTAGCATTAGGGTTAAGATTTGGATTAGGGCTAGAGGTCCAGCTCAGTATAGGGTTACCATTTAGATTAGATTTTAGTTAAGGGTCAGGGTTCAGGTTAGGGTTATTTTTATTAACATTTGGAATTCACAATGAATAAGCTACAATCAATAGAAATAATTGAGTGTTACACTGAGGCAGACATAAAGATATTAAGATAATATTTAGAAATGTGCTTCATATATGAAAATACACATTTAAATGCCTCTAATATTTATTTTATTTATTTATTTATTTATTTATTTACTAAATAAATCTTTATTGTTCATAATATTACAAATGTTCCTGATTTTTCCCCCTCCATTGCACCCCTCCACCAGGTTCCCACCCCACCCTCTGCCCTTTCCCTACCCCACACTGTCCTCATCCATAGGTGCACAGTTTATGTTCAGTCTCTTCCCGCACCCCAGACTCCCTTTTTCCCCGAGAATCATCAGTTCACTCCCCTTCCATATCTCTGACTCTATTATATTCACCAGTTAATACTGTTCATGAGTTTTTTTAATTCCCTTGGTTTTTAGATTCACTTGTTGATAGTTACGTATTTGTTGTTCATAATTTTTATCTTTATTTACTTTCTCTTCCTAAAGAACCGTCTTCAGCAATTCATATAATTTAGCTTTGGCAGTGATGAACTCCTTTAGATTTTTTTTTATTTATTTATGAAGATCTTTATCTGGCCTTCAATTCTGAGTGATAGCTTTGCTGCATAGAGTATTTTTGGCTATAGATTCTTGCTATTCATCACCTTTAATATTTCTTGCCATTCCCATCTGGCTTGCATGGTTTCTGTTGAGAAATCAGCTGACAATCATATGGGTCCTCCTTTATAGGTAACCTGCTTTGCTCTTGCTGCTTTTAATATTCTCTCTTTGTCTTTCGCTCTTGGAATTTTAATTATGATGTGTCTTGGTGTGGTCCTCTTTAGATTCCTTTTGTTTGGGGTTCTGTGCGCTTCCTGGACTTGTAAGTCTAATTCTTTCACCAGGTGGGAGAAGTTTTATGTCACTATTTCTTCCAATATGTTTTCGTTATCTTGCTCTCTCTCCTCTCTTCTTCTAGGACCCCATAATTCTGATGTGGGTTCGCTTGAGGTTGTCCCAGAGGTTTCTTACACTATCTTCAACTTTCTGGATTCTTTTGTCTTCTTGCTTCTGTAGAGGAGTGTCTTATGGCTCTTTATGTTCCAAATCTTTGACTTGATTCTTGTGATCTTCTATCCTGTTTTCAGGACTCTATAACATTTTTTATTTCAGACAGTATATTCTTTATTTCTACTTGATCCCTTTTCATATCCTCATAGGTCTCATTTATTTTGTCGGCTTTTTCTAGGAAATTCTTGAAAACCCTTATAACCATGGTTTTGAACTCTATATCCAGTCGCTTTTTGTCCTCCATTTCTTTCATTTTGATCTGTTTCCTTGTCTCAGCATTTTCACAGCTTTCCTGAGTTGGTAGGGTGGCTTTGTGCACTAAGGTGTCCTATACGGTTCAGTGGGTCAGCCTCCCAGTTATTTGAGGTGGACACTCTTGATGCACCCCTTTGTGGACTGTGTGTACAGCCTTATTGTAGTTAAGTCTTGATTGTTGTCGGTATGACTGGGAGGAACTAACCTCCAGGCCAATTGGCTGTGAGGATCAGCTATGTCTATGCCAGGAGACAGCCTTATTTGACTAGACTTGGAAAATTGCAAAGGCCTCTGTGCTCAGCTTGAATGGGGTGGAATTTCAGGGTGGAGCCTATAGTCTTAGCTTCCCGTATGCCCCGCCCTATGAGGTTTCTGAGTCTCAGTGTTCTCAGTGTCCTTAGGTACTTGCTGCAAGCACCTCTGAGAGAAAGGTGCTCTCAAGTTTCACCCACTACCAGACAGTCTTGTCTCTCCTCCAATGAGCCTGGAACTGGGGTTCAGTGTAGTTGGAAGTGGGGTTGTAAGTGGGGTTCAGTACAGTCCTGAGCTTTTGTCTCCTTCCCGCTAGGGAACGCCAGTCCTCAAACTTTTTAAAGTGGGGGCCAGATCACGGTCCCTCAGAGAGCTGGAGGGCCGGACTATATGAACTACTAAATCCTACTGTAACACCTCAGCTGCGCTCACTGCCCAAAAAACCTGGCGGGCTGGATCAGACTCCTCTGCGGGCTGCATGTGGCCCGCGGGCCATAGTTTGAAGACCCCTGCGCTAGGGCAATCCAGCAGCACAGTCAACAGTCCATCCTCTGCATACAGTGTGCGTGTCTCTGGGAATCTGCCTTTCACTGCTCCCCTGAGTTTCCACCTTACAACCCAGATTCCCTCTGTATGAGCCTGGGGCCCCAGGGTCTGTCCTAAAACTGGGGTTCAGTGCAGTCGGAACTGGGACTCAGCACAGTCTGGAGCTTTTATCTCCTTCCCGCTAGGGAACGCCAGCCAGGCACTCAGCCTCCCCCTCCTCTTTAGCTCAGTCCTCTCCACACAAATGCACCGTGTCTTTGTACCTTAGGCTTTTGCAACTTCTTTGATTTTCCTTCTGGTTTTCTCTTTCCTTCTAGTTGTAGAATTTCTAGTCAGTCAACTTTCCTGTAGTTCTGTATAATGTCCATTTTGTATTTTAGTTGTATTTTTTGAAATTGTTGTGCGAGGATACAGTTAGGCGTTTACCTATGCTGCCATCTTAGTTTCTCCAAATGGCTCTAATGTTTAAATATCACAATTTTTCACTGGAAAATCTTGTTCAAAGGGCTGAGAAGTGAGTGTGATAATGTTTCTATTTATTTTTCCTGTCAGCATGAATAAACACTTGGAATTCACAATGAATTATCTTGAACCACTGTAAAAGGTGAATCAAACTCTGAAAAATAACAATAACCACCTAGGGTAATGTGTAAGAATCTGCTTGAAACAGAAGGAATACATCAACAAAGAGCCTTAATATTGTTAACATATTGTTTAATGACAAACAAATCATGCTCAATGATCAGAAAGGCAAGTTGGATACTGATTACATATATATTGGGTGGGCAACTAAGTAATTGTGGGTTTCACACATATATGGCTTCAGTTGAATTTTTAGGTTTGCAGACGTAGTACAAATGTAAAACACATTTTGTTATTTGATAGTTGGCTATTCAGCTGTTAATCAGTAAAAAAAGTTTTTTGATCTGTTTTGTAGTTTTCGTTTGGCGTTCGTTAAAAAATGGAAAATCAAAAGGAACATTTTCGTCATATTTTGCTTTTTTATTTCCGCAAAGGGAAAAACGCATCGCAAGCTCATAAAAAGTTATGTGCTGTTTATGGTGACGAAGCCTTAAAAGAACGGCAGTGTCAAAATTGGTTTGCCAAATTTCGTTCTGGTGATTTTTCACTCAAAGATGAAAAACGCTCTGGTCGTCCAGTTGAAGTTGATGACGCCCTAATCAAAGCAATAATCAATTCGGACTGTCACAGTACAACACGTGAGATTGCAGAGAAGCTTCATGTATCACATACATGCATTGAAAATCACTTAAAACAACTTGGCTATGTTTTAAAACTCGATACATGGGTTCCTCACGAAATTAAAGAATCACAGTTAACGCAACGCATTAGCAGCTGTGATTTGCTAAAGAAACGTAATGAAAATGATCCATTTTTAAAACGACTGATAACTGGCGATGAAAAATGGGTTGTTTACAACAATATCAAGCGGAAAAGATCGTGGAGCAGGCCAGGTGAACCAACTCAAACAACATCAAAAGCTGATATTCATCAAAAGAAGGTTTTGTTATCAGTTTGGTGGGATTACAAAGGAATTGTCTACTTTGAACTCTTACCACCCAACCGAACGATCAATTCTGATGTCTACATTGAACAACTAACGAAATTAAACAATGCAGTTGAAGAAAAGCGGCCTGAATTGACAAATCGAAAAGGTGTTGTATTCCATCATGACAATGCAAGGCCACACACATCTTTGGTCACTCGGCAAAAATTAATGGAGCTTGGTTGGGATGTTTTGCCACATCCACCATATAGTCCTGACCTTGCACCATCTGATTACTTTTTGTTTCGATCTTTACAAAACTCCTTGAATGGTAAAAATTTCAATAATGATGATGATGCCAAATCGTACCTGATTCAGTTTTTTGCTAATAAAAACCAGAAGTTTTTTGAACGTGGGATTATGATGCTGCCTGAAAGATGGCAAAAGGTCATTGACAAAAATGGGCAATACATTACAGAATAAAGTTATTTAGTTCCATGAAAAAATTGTCTTTGATTTTCTTTAAAAAATCCGCAATTACTTAGCTGCCGACCCAATATTTCAGTGCCAATCAGTTGGCATTTTTGAAAAAAGTTTGGTTAAGCATTTAAACCAGAAGTGCTGACATCAGCAAGTGGGAGGGGCCATGTGGTCTGGATCAAGTGCTCAGGTGGTAATTGTTTGGGCCACGGGACATGCTGGGAATGTTGATGTCACCAAGGTTAGTTCTAGGGTTAGTGTTAGGGTTAGGGTTTAAGGTTAGGGTTAGGGTTAGGGGTTAGGGTTAGGGTTAGGGTAAGGGTTAGGGTTAGGGTTAGGGTTAGTGATCAATCTCAGTATAGGGTTAGGATTTAGGCTAGGTTTAGGTTAAGGTTAGGGTTCCGGTTAGAATTAGGGCTAGGGCAATGTTTAGAGTTATGGTTAGGATTAAAACTACAGTTGGGCAAGGTTTAGGTTAAGGGTGAATTAGGGTTAGGATTAGGGCTATGTCAAGGTCTAGGATTAGGGTTAGGGTTAGGGTTAGGGTTATGGTTAGAGCTAGGGTTAGACTTAGGGTTAGTGTTAGGGTGAGGGTTAGATCTAGCATTAGGGATAGAATTTGGGTTAGAGTTAGAGACCAGGCCTAGTACAGGGTTAGGGTTTAGACTAGGTTCAGGTTAAGGGTTAGGGTTCAGGTTAGTGTTATGGTGTATTAACATTTGGAGTTCACAATGAATAACCTACAATCCATGGAAATAATTGACTGTTACACTGAGGCAGACATGAACATATTAAGACAATATTTAGAAATGTGCTTCATATATGAGAATACATGTTCAAAAGGCTCTCATATCTAAACCACAGAATTTTGCCAATGGGAAATCCTGTTCAAAGGGCTGAGGAGTGTGATAATGTTTCCATTTATTTTTCCCGTCAGCATGAATAAACACTTGGAATTCTCAATGAATGATCTTGAACCACTGTGAAAGGTGAATCAAACTCTGGAAAACATCAATGATAATCTAGGGAAATGTCTAAGAACGTGCTTGAAACAGGAAGAATACATCAACAAAGAGCCTTAATATTGTTAAAACATTTTTTAATTACAGGGAACAATGTTCAAAGATAAGAGAGGCAAGTTCTGTACTGATTTCATATATATTTCATTACCAATAAGTTTGTGTTTTTGGAAGAAGTTTGGTTTAACATTTAAAATGGAAGTGCTGACATCACCACGTGGGAGAGGACACTTGGTAGGGCTTAAGTGCTCAGTTGGTAATTTATTGGGCCAGGTAATATGCTTAGACTGCTGATGTCACCAAGGTTGGATCTAGGATTAGGGTTAGGGCTATGGCTATGGTCAGGGTTAGGGATAGGGCAAGGGTTAGGACTAGGGCTATATTTAAGGTTAAAGGTTATGGTTAGGCCTAGGGCTAGGGTTAGGGTTAGGGTTAGAGTTAGGACTAGAGCTAGTGCTATGGCTAGGGCTAGGGTTAAGGTAAGTACTATGGCTAGGGCTAGTGTTAGGGCTAGGGCTATGGTTAAGGTTAGAGATAGGGCTAGGGCTAGGGCTAGTGCTATGGCTAAAGGTAGGTTTAGGTGTAAGGTTAGGGTTAGTGTTAGCGTTAGGACTAGGGCAAGGGCAAGGTCTTTGGCTAGGATTAGTTTTATGGTTAGGGCTAGGGCTAGTTTTAGGGTTAGGTTTAGGATTAGGTTTAGGTCTAGCATTAGGGTTAGGATTTGGATTAGGGTTAGAGGTCAGGCTCAGTATAGGGTTAGAGTTTAGGATATGTTTAGGTTAAGGGTTAAAGTTCAGGTTAGGGTTATTGTGTATTCACATTTGGAATTCAAAATGAATAACCTACAATCAATGGAAATAATTGAGTATTACACTGAGGCAGACATGTAGTTATTAAGACAATATTTCAAAATGTTCAAAGATAAGAGAGGCAAGTTTCTGTACTGATTACATATTTATTTCAGTACCAATAATTTTGCATTTTTGAAATAAGTTTGGTTAAGCAGTTAAACCTGAAGTGCTGAATTCACCAAGTGGGAGGGGACACGTGGTCAGGCTTAAGAGCTTAGGTGGTAATTGTTTGGGTCAGGTGATATGCTGAGAGTGCTTATGTTACCAAGTTTAGTTCTAAGATTAGGGTTAGGATTAGTGCTAGGTTTAGGGTTATAGTTAGGGTTAGGACTAAGGCTAGGGTTAGGGTTAGGGCTAAGGCAAGAGCTAGGGTTAGTTTTAGTGTTATTGTTATGGCTAGGGCTAGGGCTAGGGTTAGTGTAAGGATTAAGCTTAGGGCTAGGGATAGGGCTAAGGTTAAGGTAGGGCTAGTGTTATGGTTAGGATTAAGGTATGGATAGGGTTAGGGTCAGGATTAGGTTAGGGTTAGGGTTACGGTTAGCATTAGGGTTAGTGTTAGGGCTATGGATAGGGCCAGGGTTATGGTTAGTGTTAGGTTTAGGCCTTGGTGAGGGTTAGGGTTAGGGTATTATTTTAGGGTTAGGTCTAGGGCTAAGGCTAGTGTTTGGGTTATGGTTAGGGTTAGGGCTATGTTTGGGCAAGGTTTAGCCTTAGTGTGAGGTTAGGCTTAGGGTTAGAGCTATGGCAAGGCTAGGGTAATGTTTATGGTTAGGGTTATGGCTAGGCTTAGGGTTAGGTTTAGATGTAGCATTATGGTTAGGATTTGGTTATGGATAGAGGTCAGGCTCTGTGTAGGGTTAGGGTTTAGGATAAATTTAGGTTAAGAGTTACTTCTAGGATTAGGGTAAGGGTTAGGGTTAGGGCTCAGGTTAGGGTTAGGTTTAGAGCTAGGGTAAGGTTGGGTATTAGGGTTAGGACTAAGCCTATGGCTGGGGCTAGGGCTTTTGTTAGGGTTAGTTTTAGGGTTAGGGCTAGGGCTAGGTTTAGGGTTAGGGTTTGGATTAGGATTAGGGTGAGGACTAGGGCTATGGCTAGGGTTAAGGTTAGGGCTAAGGCTAGGGCAGGGTTAGGGTTAAAGCTAGGGTTAATGTAAGGGTTAGGGTTAGGGCTAGGGTTAGGTCAAGGGTTAGGGTTAGGGTTAGGGCTAGGACTAGGGCTAGAGGTAGGGCTATGAATAGGTTTAAGGTTAGGGCTAAGACTAGGGCTAGGGCTAGGGTTAGGATTAGGGTTAAGTTTAGGGCTAGTGTTTGGGATAGGGTTATGGTTAGGTTTAGGGTTAGGGCTAGAGTTAGGGTTAGGCTTAGCGTTAGCGTTATAGCTAGAGCTAAGGTTAGGATAAGGATTAGGTTAGGGTCAGGATTAGGGCAACGGCTATGGCTACAGTTATGATTAGGGCTCTGGCTATGGCTATAGTTAGGGTTAGGTTTAGGGTTAGAGTTATGGCTAGGGATAGGGCTAGGGTTAGTTTTAAGGTTAAAGGTTGATGTTAGGGCTAGGGCTAGGGCTAGGGTTTGAATTAGAGTTAAGTCTAAGATTAGGATTAGGGTTAATGTAGTGTTAAGGTTAGGGCTATGGGTAAGACTAAGATTATGTTTAGGGCTACGTTTAGGGTTAAAATCTTGTTCAAAGGTCTGAGTATTGAGTTTGATAATGTTTCCATTTTTTTTTTCCTGTAAGAATTAATAAAACTTGGAATTCATAATGAATGATCTTGAAACACTGTGAAAGATGAATGAAACTCCGGAAAATAATCTATAGTAATGTCTTAGAACCTGGTGAAAACAGGAGGAGTACATTAACAAAGAACCTTAATATCATTACCACATTCTTTAATGACAGGGAACAATGTTCAAAGATCAAAGAGGGAACTTCTGTACTGATTACATATTCATTACAGTATCAATCAGTTGGCCTTTTTGAAAGTAGTTTGGTTAAGCATTTAAACCAGAAGTGTAGACATCTCCAAGTGGGAGGGGCAACATCGTCTGGCTCAAGTGCTTAGGTGGCAATTGTTTGGGCTAGGTGCTGTGCTGAGAGAGCTGATGTCACCAAGGTTAGTTCTAGGATCAGGGTTAGGTTTAAGGCAAGAGTTATGGTTAGGGTTAGGGCTAGGGTTAGGGTTAGCATTAGCATTAGAGCTAGGGCTAGGGTTAGGATAAGGATTAGGTTAGGGTCAAGATTAGGCTTGGGGTTAGGGCAGGGGTCTTCAAACTACGGCCCGCGGGCCACATGCGGCCCGCAGAGGAGTCTGATCCGGCCCGCCAGGTTTTTTGGGCAGTGAGCACAGCCGAGGTGTTACAGTAGGAATTAGTAGTTCATATAGTCCGGCCCTCCAGCTCTCTGAGGGACCGTGATCTGGCCCCCACTTTAAAAAGTTTGAGGACCCCTGGGTTAGGGCAATGCCTATGGCTACAGTTAAGATTAGGGCTAGGCAGGCCCGAGTGGCAGCAGCCGGGCCCAGAGCAGCCGGGCTTGGAGCAGCAGTGGCCAGGCCCTGAACAGTTGGGTGCGGAGCGGCAGCAGCCGGGCCTGGAGCAGCCGGACCCAGAGCAGCAGCAGCCAGGCCAGAACAGCAGCAGCCGGGCCCGGAGCAGCTGGGCGTGGAGTGGCCCAGAGCAACAGAGGCCAGGCCCGGAGCATCCAGGCCTGGAACAGCTCGCTCCTCGCCTGCCCATATCCCAGGGCTGCTTCTCAGACATGGCTGGAAACTTTTGGGGTAACTTGAGGGTCTGCTGAATCAAGTGATGAAGGCTTAGATCTGGATGTGTTGAGTTGTAGCGCTGGGGTGTTGATCTGTGAGTGCCTTGTGTGGGGTCTGGATGAGGCTGGTTGATCTATTGATATTTGGAAATGTCTTTTGTTTGAAGTGTATCCTTGGGAATGTGGAGGTATTATTGATTTGAGAAAATGCTAAGTAATTGATTTGCTACTTGAAAAATTTAAAGTTCTGAAAGTTTTAAGGTCTCTTGCCAAAAAGAGGTTTTAAAGCTAACACCTTAATTTTAATGGAGAAAGGGGAAGACAAGCTCTTCCCACCCAGAACAGGTAATCCAATTCCAGCCAGCAGCTATCTTTAAACAATGTGTTTATTTACATTTGAATGGCTACGCCTTTTGATAGCCTAAGGGCAAGTTTACATGTAAACAAGTTTGCTTCTTAGTTCCTAGGGCAGAAAAAACAAGGTTTAAAATTATTAGATTTTAAAATTTATTTTTAAAAATATAAAAGTTTATTAATTAAAAAAAAACAAGGAAATTAAAAAACCTAATGAACAATATTAACTATTGATTATAATAGAATCAGAGATACGGGAGGGGAGTGGACTCACAATTCTTGGGGAAAAGGGGAGTTGTGGATGCGGGAAGAGACTGAACATAAATTGTGCACCTATGGATGAGGACAATGGGGGGTGGGAAAGGGCAGAGGGTGGGGTGGGAACCTGGTGGAGGGGGGGAAAATGAGGAACTTTTGTAATAATATGAACAATAAAGATTGATTTTAAAAAATTATGAACAACAAATACATAACTATCAACAAGTGAATCTAAAAACCAAGAGAATTAAAAAACCTGATGAACAATATTAACTGTTGAATATAATCAGAGGTATGGAAGGGGAGTGGACTGATGATTCTCAGGGAAAAGAGGTGTGGGGGGTGCCAGAAGAGACTGAACATAAACTGTGCACCTATGGATGAGGACAATGGGGGGTGGGGAAAGGGCAGAGGGTGGAGTAGAAACCTGGTGGAGGGGGAAAAAATGAGGAACTTTTGTAATAATATGAACAATAAAGGTTTATTTAAAAAATTAGTGCTAGGGCTATAGCTAGGGCTAGGGCAATGGCTAGGCTATGGCTACGGCTAGGGTTTTAGTTAGGGTTAGGGTTATGGTTAGAGTTATGGCTAGGGCTAGGGCTAGGGCTAGGGATAGGGTTAGGGTAAGGTTAAAGGTTGTTGATAGGGCTAGGGTTAAAATTAGGGTTATGTCTAGGATAAGCGTTAGGGTTAATGTAGTGTTAAGGTCGGGGCTATGGCTAAGGCTTAGATTAGATTTAGGGTTAAGTTTAGGGTTAGAAATCTTGTTCAAAGGGCTGAATATTGAGTTTGATAATGTTTCCTTTTTTTTCCTGTAAGAATTAATAAAACTCTGAATTCATAATGAATGATTTTGAACCACTGTGGAAGATGAATGAAACTTTGGAAAATAACAATCATAACCTAGAGTAATGTCTAAGAACTTGGTAAAACAGGAGGAGTACATCAATAAAACCCTTAATATCATTACCACATTGTTTAATGACAGGGAATAATGTTCAAAAATCAAAGAGGCAAGTTCTGTACTGATTACATATTTATTACAGTACCAATCGGTTGGCGTTTTGGAAAGCATTTGGTTAAGCATTTAAATAGGAAGTGCAGACATCACCAAGTGGAGAGGCCACGTGGTTTGGCTGACATGCTCAGGTGGTAATTGCTTGGGCCTGATGACATGCTGAGAGTAATGATGTCACCAAGGTTAGTTCTAGGATTAGGGTTTAGGGTTAGAATTAGGGCTAGGGTTTGGGCTTGGTCTAAGGTTAGGGTTAGGGTTAGGGTTAGAGTTAGGGCTAGAGATAGGGTTAGAGTTAGGTTTAGGATTAGGGTTAGGTTCAGGTTAAGGTTAGGGATAGGGAAAAGGCTCTGTGTAGAACTAGGGTTAGGGTTACAGTTAGTGTTAGGGTTAGTGTTAGGGCTAGGGTAGGGTTAGGGTTAGGGTTAGGGCTAGGGCAAGGTTTAGAATTAGGATTATGGTTAGGGTTAGGATTAGATCTAGCATTTGGGTTAGGATTTAGATTAGAGTTTGAGTTCAGGCTCAGTGTAGTATTTGGGTTCAGGCTAGCCTTAGGTAAGGGTTAGGATTCAGGTTAGGGTAATGGTGTGTTAACATTTGGAATTCACAATAAATAAGCTACAATCCATGGAAATAATTCAGTGTTACACTGAAACATATATAAAAAGATTAAGACAATATTTAGAGATGTGCTTCATACATGAGAATACATGTTCAAATGGCTCTCATATCTAAACAACACATTTTTGTCAATGGGAAATCCTGTTCAAAGGGCTGACGAATGAGTGTGATAATGTTTCCATTTATTATTCCTGTCAGAATATATAAACACTTGGAATTCTCAATGAATGATCTCAAACCACTGAAAAATTAATCAAACTCTGAAAAATAACACTGATAACCTAGAGAAATGACTAAGAATGTTCTTGAAACAGGAGGAATACATCAACAAAGAGCCTTAATATCTTTAAAACATTTTTTAATGACAGAGAAGAATGTTCAAAGATAAGAGAGGCAAGTTCTGTACTGTTTAGATATTTATTTCAGTACCAGTAGTTTTGCGTATTTGAAAGAAGTTTGGTTAAGCATTTAATGAGAACTGCTGACATCACCAAGTGGGAGGGGCCTCATGGTTGGGGTTAAGTGCTCAGGTGGTAATTGTTTGGGCCAGGTGATATGCTGAGATTGCTGATGTCACCAAGGTTGTTCTAGGATTAGGGTTAGGATTAGCTTTAGGGCTAGGGTTAGGGTTAAGGTTATGGTTTGGGTTAGGGCTACATTTTGGGTTAAGGCTAGGGCTAGGGCTAGGGTTAGGGTAAGCTTTAGGCTAGGGTTAGGGCTAGTCCTATGTTTAAGATTAGGGTATGGTTAGGGTTAGGGTTAGGGTTAGGGTTAGGGTTAGGGTTAGGTTTATGGTTGGGGATAGGGTTTGTTCTACATTATGGTTAGAATTGGGGTTATGGTTAGTGATCAGGTCCAGTATAGGGTTACGTTTTAGGCTAGCATTTGGTTAACATTATGGTAATGGTTAGGGTTAGGGTTTGGGTTAAGGATAGGGTTAGGGCTAGGGCTAAGGCAATATGTAAGGTTAGGATTAGGGTTATGGCTATAGTTGGGGAAGGTTTAGTCTTAGTGTGGGGTTAGGATTAGGGTTAGGTTAAGTCTATTTCTAGGTTTAGGATTAGGACTAGGGCTAGATCTGCCATTTTGGTTAGTATTTGGGTTAGAGTTAGAGGTCAGGCTCATTATAGGTTTAGAGTTTAGGTTAGCTTTATGTTAAAGGTTTGGGTTCAGTTTAGGGTTTTGGTGTATTAACATATGGAATTCACAATAAATAAGCTACAATCAATGGAAATAATTGAGTGTTTCACAGAAACTGACATGAACAGATTAAGACAATATTTAGAAATGTGCTTCATACATGAGAATACATGTTCAAATGGCTCTCATATCTAAACAATGCAATTGTGTCGCTGGGAAATCTTGTTCAAAGGACTGAGAAGAGATTGTGATAATATTTCCAATTATTTTTCCGGTCAGAATGAATAAACACTTGGAATTCTCAATGAATGATCTTGAACCACTGTGAAAGATGAATCAAACTCTGGAAAATAACACTGAAAACCTAGGGAAATGCCTAAGAATGTGCTTGAAACAGTTAAAATACAAATACAGCAACAAAGAGCCTTAATATTGTTAAAACATTGTTTAATGACAGGGGAAAATATTCAAAGATAAGAGAGGCAAGTTCTGTACTGATTACATATATATATTTCAGTACCAATAATTTTGCGTTTTTGAAAGAAGTTTGCTTAAGCATTTAAACCAGAAGTGCTGACATCACCAAGTGGGAGGAGACACATGGTCGGGCTTATGTGCTTAGGTGGTAATTGTTTGGGCCAGGTAATATGCTCATAGTGCTGATGTCACCAAGATTAGTTCTAGGATTAGTGTTAGGGTTAAGGCAAGGGTTAGGGTTAGGGTTAGATTTAGGGTTAGGGTTAGCATTAGGGTTAGTGTTAGGTTAGGGTTAGGGTTAGCATTAGGGTTAGGGACAGTAATAGGGCTATGTCTAGAGCTAGGGTTAGGGTTCAGGTAAGAATTAGGTCTAGGGTAGGGTTAGGGTTAGGGCTAGGTCAAGAACTTGGTCAAGGGCTAAGGATAGGTTTAGGGTTAGCATTAGGGTTAGGTTTAAGGTTAGAGTTAAGGGTATCTTTAGGGCTAGGGTAAGTTTAGGGTTAGGATTAGGTTTAGATTTAGCATTAGGGTTAAGTCTAGTGTTAGGATTAGGGTTACTGTTAGTGTTAGGGTTCTGGCTAGGGCTAGGGTTAGGATTAGAGCTTGGGCTAGTTTTAGGGTTAGAATTAGGGTTAATGTTAGGGTCAGTCTTAGATTAGGGCTAATGCTAGAGCTAGGGTTAGGATTAGGACTAGGGCTAGCATGAACGGAAGGGTAAGGGTTAGGGTTAGGGTTAGGGCTAGGGTCAGGGTCAGGACTTAGACAAGGGCTAGGGCTAGGGCTAAGGTGATGGTAAGGGCTAGGGCTAGGACTAGGGTTATGCTTAAGGTTAGGGTTAGACTTAAGGCTAGGGTTAATTCCAGGTCTAGGTTTAGAGTTAGGGGTAGGTTTATGGCTAGGGTTAAGGTTAAGATTAGGACTAGGGCTAGGGCTAGTGTTAGGGTTAGGGTTAGTTCTAGCATTATGGTTAGAATTTTGGTTGGGGTTAGTGATCAGGCCCAGTATAGGGTAAATGTTTAGGCAAACATTATGTTAATGTTAGGGTAAGGGTTAAGGTTAGGGTTAAGGTTCTGGTTAGGGCTAGGTCTAAAACCATGTTTAGGGTTAGGATTAGTGTTATTGTGATAGTTGGGCAAGATTTAGTCTAGGGTGGGGTTAGGGTTAGGGCTAGGGTTAGATTTATCATTTTGGTTAGTGTTTGCATTTTTTAAAGAAGTTTGTTTAAGCATTTAAACCAAGTGGGAAGCGACATGTGGTTGGGCTTAAGTGATTAGGTGGTAATTGTTTGGGCCAGGTGATATGGTGAGAGTGCTGATGTCACCAAGGTTAGTTCTAGGATTAGGGTTAGGGTTAGGGTTAGGGTAGGGTTAAGGGCTAGCGTTAGGGTTAGGTTTAGGTTTATGGTTAGGGTTAGGGTTAGGTTTAGCGTTAGCGTTAGGGTTAGGGTTATTGTTAGTGTTAGGGATAGGGCTAGGGTTAGGATTAGGTCTATATTTAGGGTTAGGGTTATGGTTATGGTTAGGGTTATGGTTAGGGTTAGGGATAGCATTAGAATTAGGGATAGGGATAGGGTTAAGGTTAGGGTTAGGTTTAGGGTTAGGGTTAGGGCTAGGGTTAGGTTTAGGTTTAGTTTTAGTTTTAGGTTAGGGTTAGGGTTAGGGTTATGGTTTGTGTGAGGGTTAGGGATAGTGATAGGGCTATATCTAGAACTAGGGCTGGGTGAGTTTTAGAATTAGGGTTATGATTAGAGTTAGGGTTAAGGCTCATGCTAGTTTTAGGGATAGGTTTATCGTTAGGGCTAGGGCTAGGGCTGGGTTAGGGCTAGGGCTAGGGTTAGGTTTAGGGTTAAGGCTATGGTAGGGGTTAGGTTTATGGTTAGGTATAGGGTTAGGGTTAGTTCAGGGTTAGGTTTAGTGTTGGGGAGACGGATAGGGCTATGTCTAGATCTAAGGATTGGGTTAGGTTTAGGGTTAGGGTTTGGCTTAGGGTTAGGTTTAGATTTAAGACCATGGCTAGTGTGTGGGTTCAGTTTAGGGTTATATTTAGGGTTAGGGCCAAGGCTAGGGTTAGGGATAAGGTTAAAGGTTAAAGGTTAGGGCTAGGGTTATGGCTAGAGCTAAGGGTAAAGTGAGGGATTGGGTTCTGGCTAGGTTGAGGGTTGTGGTTAGGTTTAGGGTTAGGGCTAGGGTAAGCTTAAGGCAAGAGTTAGCTTTAGTGTTAGGGCTAGGGCTAGGTCTAGGGCTAGGGTGAGGGTAAGGCTAGGGATAGGACTATGATTGGGGATAAGATTAGGGTTACATTTAGGGCTATTTTTAGTGCTAGGACTAGGTTAGGCTTAGGGTTAGGGCTAGGGTTAGGTTTAGGGTTAGGGTTAGGGAATATTGTTAGGGTTAGGGTTAGGGCTAGGGCTACTGTTAGGGTTAGGTTTAGTATTAGGACTAGGGCTTGGGGTAAGGCAGAGGTTAGGGTTATAGTTAGGGTTAGGGTTAGTCCTGGGATGAGGGTAAGGACTAGGCCTAGGACTAGGGTTAGGGCTAAGGTTAGGATTAGATTTAGGGATAGGGTAAGTGCTAGGTCTAGGGTTAGGGTTAGGGTTAGGTTTATGGTTATGCCTAAGGTTAGGGTTACAATTAGGGCTAGGGCTAGGGACAGTGATAGGAATAAGGATAGGGATAGGGCTACAGTAAGGTTTAGGGTTAGGGCTAAATGTAGCATTAGTGTTATGATTTGTTTTAGGGTTATTAATCAACCTCAGTATAGGGTTAGGGTTTAAGCTAGGTTTAGGTTAAGGTTAGGGTTATTGTTAGGGTCACGGTTAGGTTTAGGCCTAGGGCTAGGGCAGGGACTAAGGCAATCTTTATGGTTAGGGTGCTGTTAAGGCTATAGTTCGGCATGGTTTGAACTAAGGGTAGGGTTATGGTTAGAATTAGCATTAGGGCTATGTCTAGGGCTAGGGTTAGGGTTAAGGTTACGGTTAGGGTTAGAGTTAGGGTTAGGGGTAAATCTATAATTAAGGTTAAGATTTGGTTAAATGTTGGAGGTCAGGTGCAGTATAGGGTTAGCTTTTAGGCTAGGTTTAGGTGAATGGTTAGGGTTCAGATTAGGGTTATGGTATATTAACATTTGGAATTCACAATGTAGAAGCTACAATCAATGGACATAATTGAGTGTTACACTGAGGCTGACATGAACAAATTAAGGCAATGTTTAGAAATTTGCTTCATACATGAGAATACATGTTCAAATGGCTCTAATATCTAAACAACACAATTTTGTCACTGGGAAATCTTGTTCAAAGGACTGAGAAGAGATTGTGATAATGTTTCCAATTATTTTTCCCATCAGAATAAATAAACACTTGGAATTCTCAATGAATGATCTTGAATCACTGTGAAAGATGAATCAAACTCTAGCAAATAACACTAATAACCTGGGGAAATGTCTAAGGATGTGCTTGAAATAGTCTAAATACAAATACATCAAAAAGAGCCTCAATATCCTTATAACATTATTTATAATAAAAATATAGGGAACAATGTTCAAAGGTAAGAGAGGCAAGTTTTGTACTGATTACATATTTATACAGTACCAATAATTTTGCATTTTTTAAATAAGTTTGGTTAAGCAGTTAAACCATATGTGCTGACATCACCAAGTGGAAGGGGCCACGTGGTCAGGCTTAAGTGCTCAGTTTGTTTGGGCCAGGTGATAAGCTGAGAGTGCTGATGTCACCAAGGTTATTTCTAGGATTAGGATTTGGGTTAGGGTTAGTGTTCGGGATAAAGTTAGTGCTAGGGTTAAGGCTATTGTTATGGCTATGGCAAGGATTAGGGTTAAGGTTAGGGTTAGTGTTAGGATTAGGGTTAGAGTTAGAGCTAGAGCTAAATCTAGGGCTAGGACTAGGGTTAGGGTTATGGCCAGGGATAGGGATAGGGTTAAGGTTAGGGTTAGAGCTAACTAGGTCTGGAACTAGGGCTAGGTTTATGGTTATGTGTAGGGTAATTGTTAGGACTAGGGTTAGGGTTAGGACTTGGTCGAGAGTTAGGGCTAGTCCTAGTTTGAGGGTAAGGACTCGGCCTAGGACTAGGCTTAAGTTTAAGGTTAAGGTTAGATTTAGGGATAGGGTTAGTGCTAGGTTTAGGGTTAGGTTTAGGGTTAGGTTAGGGTTATGGCTAGGGTTAGGGTGATGAATAGGGCTAGGACTAGTGTTAGAGGATAAGTATAGGGATAGCGATAGGGCTATTGTAAGGTTTAGGGTTAGGGTTAGGATCAGATGTAGGGTTAGGATTTGTTTTAGGTTTAGTTATCAGATTCAGTATAGGGTTAGGGTTTAGACTAGGTTTAGGTTAAGGTTAGGGTTTGGGTTAGGGTTATGTTTATGGCTAGGGCTAGGGCAATGTTTAGGGTTAGGGTAGTGTTAGGGCTACAGTTGGGCAAGGTTTGGGCTAAGAGTGGGGTAAGGTTAGGGTTAGTGCTATGTCTATGGCTAGGGTTATAGTTAAGGTTAAGGCTACGGTTAGGGTTAGAGTTAGATCTATAATTAAAGTTAGGATTTGGGTAAGTGTTAGAGGTCAGACACAGTACAAGGTTAAGGTTAGGCTAGGTTTAGGTTAATGGTTAGGGTTCAGGTTAGGGTTATGGTGTATTAACATTTGGAATTCACAATGAATAAGCTACAATCCATGGACATAACTGAGTGTTACACAGAGGCAGACATGAACAGATTAAGACAATATTTAGAAATGTGCTTCATACATGTGAATACATGTTCAAATGGTTCTCAAATCTAAACACAATTTGTACATCAGAAATCCTGTTCTAAGGGCTTAGAAGTGAGTGTGATAATCTTTCCAATTATTTTTCCCGTCAGAATGAATAAACACTTGTATTTATCAATGAATGATCTTGAACCTGTGTGAAAGATGAATCAATCTCTGGAAAATAACACTGATAACCTGAGGAAATGAGTAAGAAAATGCTTGAAATAGTCGAAATACAAATACATCTACAAAGACCATTATTATCGTTAAAACATTGTTTAATGACAGGGAACAATGTTCAAAGGTAAGAGAGGCAAGTTTTGTGCTCATTACATATTTATTTCAGTACCAATAATTTTGCATTTTTGAAATGTTTGGTTAAGCAGTTAAACCTGAAGTGCTGACATCACAAAGTGGAAGGGCCCATGTGTTCAGGCTTAACTGCTCAGGTGGTAATTGCTTGGGCCAGGTGATATGCTCATAGTGCTGATGTCACCAAGATTAGTTAGACTGCAGGGGTCCTCAAACTTTTTAAAGTGGGGGCCAGATCACGGTCCCTCAGAGAGCTGGAGGGCCGGACTCTATGAACTACTAATCCCTACTGTAACACCTCGGCTGCGCTCACTGCCCAAAAAACCTGGCGGGCCGGATCAGACTCCTCTGCGGGCCGCATGTGGCCCGCGGGCCGTAGTTTGAAGACCCCTGAATTAGAGGATTATGGTTAGGGATAGCGTTCAGTATAGAGTTAGTGCTAGGATTAGGGCTATTGCTATAGCTAGGGTTAGTGTTAGAGTTATGGTTAGGGTTACGGTTAGCGTTAGGGTTAGAATTAGGGCTAGGGCTAGGGTTAGGGCTAGGGCTAGGCTTAGGGTTAGAGCTAGGGCTAAGGCTAGGGTTAGGGCCAAGTTTAGCATTAAGGTTAAAGGTTATGGTTAGTGCTAGGACTAGGGCTAGTGTTATGTTTAGTGTTAAGGTTAGGTTATGATTAGGGCTAGGGCTAGGGTTAGGGTTAGGACTAGGATTATGGATTGGGTTACTGTTAGGACTAGGGTTTGGTTAAGATTAAAGGTTCAGGTTAGGGTTAGCACTAGGGCTAGGGTTAAGTGTAGGGCTGGGGCTAGGGTTAGGGCTTGAGCTAGAGTTAAGTTTAGGGTTAGGTTTAGATCTAGAATTAAGATTAGGATTTGGTTTAGGGTTAGAGGTCAGGCTTAGTATAGGCTTAGGTTTTAGGCTAGGTTAATGTTAAGAGTCATGGTTCAGGTTAGGGTTATGGTGTATTAACATTTGGAATTCACAGTGAATAAGCTACAATCAATGGAAATAATTGAGTGTTACACTGAAAAAGACATGAACAGATTAAGACAATATTTAGAAATGTGCTTCATATTGATACATGAGAATACATGTTCAAATGGCTCTAATATCTAAACAACACAATTTTGTCACTGGCAAATCTTGTTCAAAGGGCTGAAAAGAGATTATGTACTGTTTCCAATTATTTTTCCCATTAGAATGAATAAACACTTGGAATTCTCAATGAATGATCTTGAATCACTAGGAAAGATGAATCAAACTCTGGAAAATAACACTGATAATCAAGGGAAATGTATAAAAATGTGCTTGAAACAGAAGGAATACATCAACAAAGAGCCATAACATTGTAAAAATATTGTTTAAAGTTATAAGGAAAATGTTCCAAGAGAAGAGAGGCAAGTTCGGTACTAATTACATATTTATTTCAGTAACCATAATTTTGCGTTTTTGAAAGAAGTTTGGTAAAGCAGTTAAACATGAAGTGATGACATCACAGAGTGGGAGGGGCCCTGTTGTTGAGCTTTAGTGCTCAGGTAGTAATTGTTTGGGCCAGTTGATATGCTGAGAGTGCTGATGTCACCAAAGTTGGTTCTAAGGTTCAGGTTAGGGGTAGGGCTAGGGTTACGGTTAGGGTTAGGGCTAGGGATAAGGTTAGGGTTAAGGGTAGGGGTAGGGCTAAGGTTAGGGGTAGGGTTAGGCTTAGGGTTAGGGTTAGGGCTTGGTCTAGGGCTAGGGCTAGGGTTAGTGCTAAGGTTAGGGTTAGATTTAGGGCTAGGCTTAGTGCTAGGTCTAGGGTTAGGGTTAGTGTTAAGGTTCGGGTTATGGATAGGGTTAGGGTAAGGGTTAAAGCTAGGGCTAGGGCTAGGTCTAGGGTTAGGGTTAGAGTTAAGGTTCGGGTTATGGATAGGGGTAGGGTAAGGGTTAAAGCTAGGGCTAGGGCTAGGTTTAGGGTTAGGGTTAGGGTTAGAATTAGATCTAGCATTAGTTTAGGATTTTGGTTAGGGTTAATGATCAAGGTCAGTTAGGGTTAGGTTTTAGGCTAGGTTTAGGTTAAAGTTAAGGTAAGAGTTAGGGTTAGCGTTCGGGTTACGGCTTGGGCTAGAACTAGGGCAATGTTTAGGGTTAGATTTAGGGGTAGGGCTACAGTTGGGCAAGGTTTCGGCTTAGGGTGGGGTTAGGATTAGAGTTAGGGCTCTGTCTAGGTTTAGGGTTAGGGTTATGGTAGGGGTAGGGTTAGAGTTAGAGTTAGGATTAGGATAAGGGTTAGATATAGCATTAGAGTTAAGATTTGGGTTAGGATTAGAGGTTAAGCTCAATATAAGGTTAAGGTTTGGGCTAGGTTTATGTTAAAGGTTAGGGTTCAGGTTAGAGTTATGGTGTATTAACATTTGGAATTCAAAATGAATAAACTACAGTCAATGGAAACAATTGAGTGTTACACTGAAATAGACGTGAACAGATTCAGACAATATTTAGAAATGTGCTTCATACATGAGAATACATGTTCAAATGGCTCTCATATCTAAACAACACAATTTTGCCACTGGGAAATCTTATAGAAAGTGCTGAGAAGAGATTGTGATAATGTTTCCAATAATTTTTTTCCCGTCAGAATGAATAAACACTTGGAATTCTCAATGAATGATCTTGCACCACTGTGAAAGATGAATTAAACTCTGGAAAATAATACTGATAACCTAGGGAAATGTCTAAGAATGTGCTTAAAACAAGAGGAACACGTCAACAAAGAGCCTTAATATCCTTAAAACATTGTTTAAAGATATAGGGAACAATATTCAAAGATAAGAGAAGCAATTTCTGTACTGATTACATATTTATTTCAGTACCCATAATTTTGAGTTTTTGAAAGAAGTTTGGTTAAGTAGTTAAACCAGGAGTGGTGACATCACCAAGTGGGAGGGGCCACGTTGTTGGGCTTAAGTGCTCAAGTGGTAATTGTTCGGGCCAGGTGATATGCTGAGATTGCTGATGTCACCAAGGTTAGTTCTAGGATTAGGGTTAGGGTTAGGGTTAGGGATAGGACTAGGTCTAGGGCTAGGTTAGGGTTAGGGTTAGGGTTTGGGTTAGGCTTAGGGCTAGGGTTAGGTTTAGGGTTAGGTTTAGGGCTAGGTTTAGATCTAGCATTAGGGTTAGGATCTGGTTTAGGGCTAAGGCTAAAACTAGGTTTAGGTTTAGGGTTAGGGTTACTGTTATTGATAGTGTTAGGGTTAGGATTAGGGCTAGGGCAGGGCAATGTTTAGGGCTAGGGTTAGGGCTACACTTGAGCAAGGTTTAGGCTTAGGGTTGGGTTACAGTTAGCTTAAGGACTATGTCAAGGGCTAGGGTTAGAGTTAGTGTTAGGGTTAGAGCTAGGCTTACAGTTAGGGTTAGGCTTAGGCTTAGATCCAGCATTAAGGTTAGGATTTGGATTAGGGCTATGGCTAGGACTAGAGTTAGGGTTAGGGTTAAGTTTAGGGTTAAGGTTAGTGTTATGGTTACGGTTAGGCTAGAAATAGTGTTAGGTTTAGGGTTAGAAATAGAGTTAGGTCTACCATTATGGTTAGGAGTTGGGTTAGGGCTAGAGGTCATGCTCTATAGGATTAGGGTTGAGACTAGGTTTAGGTTAAGAGTTAGGGTTCAGGTAGGGTTATGGTGTACTACCTTTTGGAATTCACAATGAATAAGCTACAATCAATGGAAATAATTGAGTGTTTCACTGAAAAAAAAGAACAGATTAAGACAATTTTAAGAAATGTGCTTCATACATCAGAATACATGTTCAAATTTCTATAATATCTAAAAAACACAATTTTGTTACTGGGAAATCTTGTTCAAAAGGTTTAGGAGAGATTGTGATAATGTTTCCAATTATTTTTAGCATTAGAATGAATAAACAGTTGGTATTCTCAATGAATGATCTTGAACCACTGTGAAAGATGAATCAAACTCTGGAAAATAACACTGATAACCTGGGGTAATGTCTAAGGATGTGCTTGAAACAGGAGGAATACATAAACAAAGATCCATAGCATTGTCAAAATATTGTTTAATGACAGGGGACAATGTTCAAAGATAAGAGAGGTAAGTTCTGTACTGATTACATATTTATTTCAGTACCAATAATTTGAAAGAAGTTTGGTTAAGCAGTTAAACCAGAAGTGTTGACATCACTAAGTGGGAGGGGCCACGTGGTAGGACTTAAGTGCACAGGTGGTAATTGCTTGGGCCAGGTGATATGCTTTGAATGCTGATGTTACCAAGGTTATTTCTAGGATTAGGGTAAGGGTTAGGGTTAGGGTTAGGGTTAGGTCTAGGTCTAGCGTTAAGGTTAGGGTTAGGGTTATGGCTAGAGTTAACGTTATGGTTATGGTTATGGTTATGGTTAGGCTTGGTCTAGTGCTAGGGCTAGGGCTAAGGTGAGGGTAAGGGCTACAGCTAGGACTAGGGTTATGGTTAGGGTTATGGTTATGTCTATGGTTAGGGTTAGGATTAGGTCTAGGGCTAGGGCTAGGGTTAGGACTAGGGCTATGTCTAAATTTAGGGGTAGGGTTAGAGCTAGGGCTAGGGCTAGGGTTAGGGTTAGGGTTAGGGTTAGGGTTAACATTAGGAAAAGGCTAGGTTTAGGGTTAGGGCTAACAATAGGCTAGGGCTAGGGTTAAGTTTAGGGTTAGAGTTAAAGTTAGGGTTAGGGTTACTTCAAGCATTAGGGTGAGGATTTGGGTTAGGATTAGTTATCAGGTTGTTTAGGGTTAGGTTTTAGGCTAGGTT
Organism: Pipistrellus hanaki; assembly: GCF_964339955.1. Lineage (NCBI taxonomy): Eukaryota > Metazoa > Chordata > Mammalia > Chiroptera > Vespertilionidae > Pipistrellus > Pipistrellus hanaki. The sequence goes on along the minus strand of NW_028182304.1, from coordinate 7,361,681 downwards.
TAGGTTAAGGTTAGGGTTAGGGTTATGGTTAGGGTTTGAGCAATGTTTAGGGTTAGGGCTACAATTGGGCAAAGTTGAGGCTTAGGGTGGGATTAGGGCTAGGGTTAGGGTTAGGGCTATGTCTGGGGCTAGGGTTAGAGTTAGGGTTAGGGTTAAGGTTAGATCTCTCATTAGGGTTAGGATTTTGGTTAGGGTTAGGTTAAGGGTTAGGGTTAGTGTTAGGGTTAGGGCTATGGATAGGGCTAGGCTTTGGGTTAGGGTTAGGGCTATGGCTAAGATTAGGTTTAGGTTTAGTGTTAGGTTTAGGGTTAGGGTTAGGGTTAGGTTTGGAGTTAGGGTTATGATTATGGCTAGGGTTAAATCTAGGGCTAGGGCATGGTGCATGTTTTGTTCAAGGGTTATGATTACAGCTATGGTTAGGGTTAGGGTTAGGACTAGGATTAATGCATAGATTAGAATTAGGGTTAAGGCTAGGGTTTAGGTTAGGACTTTGTATAGGGCTATGCTAGTGTTACAATTAGGGTTATTGTTAGGGTTAAGGTTGGCCTAAAGTTTGGGTTAGGGTTAGAGCTAGGGTTAGGGTTAGTGTTAGGTGTTTGTCTAGGTATAGGGTGAGAGTGAGGGTAAGTACTAGGACTAGTATTAGTACTTGGGTTAGAGTTAAGGTTAGGGTTAGATTTTGGGTTAGGGAGAGTTCTAGGATAGGGTTAGGGTTAGGGTTAGCGTTAGGGCTAGGGCAATGTTTAGGGTTAGGTTTAGGGTTAGGGCTATAATTGGGCAAGGTTTAGCTTTAGCTTTAGGGCTAAGGATAGTGATCAGTCTAGGTTTAGGGATATGGGTATGGCTAGGGTTAGGGTGTAAAGTTATGGGTTAGTGTTAGGGTTAGGGTTAGGGTTAGGGCTAAGGCTAGGGAAATTTTTAGGGTTAGGGCTAAGATTAGTGTTAGGTTTAGGATTAGGGTTAGGGTTAGGCCTAAGGTTAGGGTTAAATTTTAAAGTTATGGTTAGGGCTAGAGCTAGGGTTAGTTTTATGGTTAATGTTAGGGTTAGGGTTAGGGCTAAGATTTGGGTTCAGGTTAGGGTTAAGTTTAGGGCTATGGATAGGGATAAGGCAAGTGTTAGGGTTAGGGTTAAGATTAGGGTTTGGGTTAGGTTTAGGGCTAGGGCTAGGGTTAGTGTTAGGGTTAGGTTTAGAGCTAGGGCTAGGGTTAGGGTTAGGACTAGGTTTAGAGCTAGGGCTAAAGTTAAAGCAAGGGTTAGGGTTAGGGTTAGGGTTAGGATTAGTTGTAGGGGTAGGGTTAGGTTAGGGTTAGGGTTAGAGGTACAGAATTCTGTAAGTCCTCTCTTTTTCAGATTTCTGGAAATACCCTATTCCACAGAAATCTAGCTGTCTTCCCTTCCTCCAAATTCTAGAAATCCTCTATTCCTCAACATTCTAGAAGTCCTTACTTCATCCCAATTTGAGAAATCCCCTATTCTACAGAATTCAAGAAATCCTCTCTTCTTGAGAATTCCAGAAATCTCTTATTCAAGGGAATTCTAGAAATACTCGATTCCACAGATTTCTCTAAGTCCTTTCTTACTCATTTTTAGAAATACCCTATTTCACACGTTTGTAGAAATCCTCTCTTCCTCCAGTGCTAGAAATCATCTCTTCCACAGAATTCTAGAAATACCCTATTCCACAGAATTCTAGAAGTCCACTCTTACAAAGAATTCTAAAAATACTCTATTCCACTGAATTCTATATGTCCTCTCTTCCACAACAATCTAGAAATCCTCTATTCTACAGAATTCTATAAATCATCTATTCCACAGAATTCTATAATACCTCTCATCCACAGAATTCTATGGTAAAAATTAAGTTACAGAATTTTTATTAAAACCATTCTTACCTAACATTATATTGGCTAGACGGCAAAAATACTGGTTGTGGGGTTGTGAGCATTATGCAGCCCATGCACCACGAGTTTGACATGCTTGCACTAAACACTCAGCCACAAAACACAAGGCTAGAATCCATCCTTGAACCCATGAATTGTAACTTCTAATATTTACTGTGACACTCCCAGTATCCCTGAAACTCAACACCTTTTTACCTGAGGGCCATCACTGCTCCGTCTACCATGTCACACATTGGGTCCCCCCGTGAGTCTGCTGGGCTCCTAATACACACTACACTATGATCCCCCAGATGTCACATGGCGCAAACACATCAGGGACACGTTCAGCACTCACACAGCACACATTCCAGTGTGACAAGGCTCCCATTGCCTACACTCCTATGTGATACGAAAGTATAGCCCACACTCCAATCATGTTGTCACTGCAGTGATCCGACTCTTTATGATCCCCTGTGACATGCAAGGATACCCACTACGCACATTGCACTGGGACACCACACTCCTCCCAAAGCCCTCACTTCAATCTCAAACCAGAGCTCCAAATGCCCACCCTCCACAAGGACAACAAGCAGTTTCCAGGCACAGAACGCCACTGCGATGCTCCAGAGATGACAATGCCATCGCTCCACAGTCACAAGGTTGGGCCCTGTCTGCCCGCATTCCCCTCTGATACCGAGACATTTCACTGCCAACACATCACAGTGCTACCCCAGAGATACATTGCCCACCTTCCACACTGACACACACCGTGCTCCCCCTGCAGACACCGCACTGGACACCCGAGGTCTTCCACTGATCACACTGCTCTGTCACAGCCTGGGTCCCCCACTGGCCTGGCATCAACAGTCTTTTGTGATGTCCTGGAGACCCAATTCCCACAATCCCGTGTGACCTTCTAGGGCTCTAGACTACACTCATTATGTCTTTCATGGCCAAGCTGATGAGATTTCAATACCCACTTCCCACTGTCACAACACATGGTTCCCATACTACACATACACACTTGCAACACATTGTGGGCTCATGTTACCAACGTTCTACAGTGACACAAAAAAACCTTCACTGAAACACCCATGTGGACACCCCATGGGACATACTGACAAAGCTCCGCTGTGACTTGCAATGGCTCTTCAGACTCACACAAACATCATTCCCCATGGCCGTCACTGTACTCACTCTGCTCTGACACCTTCAACCATCCCACTGCCCACATTCTATTGAGAATCCCTTGGCGACCACTCCCCATATTCCACTGTGACATGCCAGGAACTCAATTCCTTTTATGACCATAACTCACAATGCCTCCAAATGCCCTCACCCCACGGTAACATCCAATAGTACTAGTTGCCCATTATCATCTGTCTTAACCCACGACTTCTTTGGACAATTCTCCCCTGTAACACTCCAGAGTGCCCAATGTCCACACTCCACACTTATGTTTCTGGCTCTCACAGGGCAGATTGCAATGTGACAACTGAGGTGTCCTTCTAGCCACCCATCCACCGTGACGCCTCAAGGCATCTGGTTACCACGGTTTCCTTTACCATTCCCAGTTGGTCCCACTGCACATTTTCCATTCTCACACTTCAAGTCTGATGACAACACACAAATGTAAAACACTCGCTCTCCTTTCTTCACTGTGAAGTGTTCGGAGCTTCAAGCACATCTTTCATTAGTGAACCTGCAGGCTTCCACTGTCCACTTTCTATTTCAATCTGTCCAGGGCTCCTACATCCAACACTTCACTGTGACAATTCAGGGGGCTCCCTGTACACAATCCAACGTGAAAGCACAGGGCTTCTACATGCCAATATAAGCCTCCAAAATCTCCACTGTGTCAACACACGGCTTTCACTGCCCACACACGACTGTGACACCTTCAGGTCTACTGCTGTCATACTTCATGCCTCCCACTCCTCACAAACTGCTGTGCTTCCCCAGGGCTCCCATTCCCAAGCCTTCTCTCTGGAAAGCACAAGGCTCACACTAACAATGCACTGCTGTGACTCCCCAGGTCTCCCCTCGCCCACACTACTCTGTCACCAATGCTGAGCTCTCAAAGGACACAACTGGAAGTGACATCTGAGAGAAGCCAGGGACACAATCATATATAACATTCTAGGGCCTCCAAATAACAAACACCTCAGGGCTAGACAAGGTCTCCTAAGGGCCACAAAGTCCCACCCATCTGCTGGCCTTACAACACACCACAGTGACAGCACAGGACTCCCGCTGCCCACTCCAATGGGCCAACACTGACCTCAAGCCCCTGGGGTACCTGAGGGATACTGAAGGCCACAGTATACAGTGACAACTTCAGATCTTACACTGGCTTCACTGTACTGTGAAACCTTCAGTTCCTTGCTGTCCATCTTTTCCATTGACACTCCAAGACTCACACAGCCAATGTCCACTGGGACACATTCAGGACTCCCATTTTACCCTCTGTGGTTGGTCCCAATGGTGCCCAACGTGCAGAATTTTTTCTTGTTATAAATAATCTCCTGAGGATATTACTTTTGTTGCCTTTTAGACACAGTGGAAAAGTGGAAGTCAGAAGGGGTAGGGATAGCTAGAGAGACACACATCAACTGGTTGCCCAAGGTGCATGCCCCAATGGAGGTTGTGGCAATTCCACAACCCAAGTACATGCCCTTGACCTGGATGGAACTCGAGACTCTTTGGTACTCAGGCTGACAGAGTAAACCCAGCATGTCAAACTCAAAGGCTAACACGGGCCAAGTAAACAAAGTTGATGTTTATATGGACCACAAAAAAAAAAAAAAAAAAAAGATAAGCTTCCATTTTCTTCGAAGCATAGTTTAATTTCAGTAGAGACATGCTGAATACAAAGGGCCAAAATAAATGAGTAATCATTAACATAAAATAATAGAACATTTTAATAAAAATGAATATTTTTTCTTGAATATTAATTACTACATACTAAATAACTACACAAATTGAGTGATGTCGAAGATGGCGGCAAGGTAAACACTTGTATGTGCTGCCTCTCACAACCACGTCAGTGCTGCAACTGTGGATGTTACTTTTGTGGCCAGCAAGACCCGGTCAAGGGAAGGCTCCAGATGACCAGCAAGACCCTGTCGAGGCAAGGCTGCAGGCCATGGAAGGAATGAGCAACCAGACCCACAACAAAGAATGTAGCATGATATGCTTTAGCTAAGCATAACTGTTAGCCATAAAATAGTTCTGTTGCAAGGCTCAAACCCCAGGCAGGCACGTCATGTTTCCAGTAGCTACATGGCAGAACAAACAGACCAAACAGGTCAAACAGAGACTGCTTAAGCTGAAAATAACCCCCCACTCCAGGTGTTGTGTGAACTTTAAATGTTACTGTACTAGTGGAATTTTTCTATAACTTATAACTGACATTTCTTTGTTAAAACTTCTAGCCAATCATAATCTGCCAGGCATCCCTAAGACGGGGATAAAAGGAGCATGCTTAGAGTGGGTCGGGGCTCTCGTTGCTCACTGCTGTGTCAGTTCGGGAGCCCGGACTCGAGTTCGTAATAAAGGCTTCCTAAATTCCAATTTGGCTGACTGGTGGTCGTCATTCGCAGGTCACCCACAATATCTGGAGGCCCCAGCGAGATCCACTCTGACCTCTTTGTCAGTGGATGGACACCCCAGAGAGGACACTCTGATCTCCATCCCGGATTCCAGGGAGACTTAGTGACCTCCACACTAAATGGCAATCTGGAGGTTGAAGCCATATGGACCTCAGAGACTGAGGTCTGGTCTGGTCTGGGGAACGTTCCAATCTGGGGGACCCTAGGAGGGCTGGACGCAGCGTAACCTCCAGGTCCAGAATCCCGCTGCAACGGCGCTCGGGATTCACAGGTCTGTGTATCAGGAGTGGGGTTGGACAGGTGTGTCTGGTCTCTGTGTGTTGTATTGTCTTTGTTAGTCTGCTGTTTGTATCTTTTTTTCGTACAATCAGGATGGGGCAGGGTCCTTCTGGACACTCCACCCCGTTGCAATATTTTCTTAAGAATTTTCAGGATTTCCGAAAATGGGCTGACGAATAAAGCTCTGATGTTAATGCTTTTGATTTAACCACTCTTTTTCCAGGTTAACACTGGTCTGCAGGATAACTTTCCCCTCACAGTTCCTAAAGTATTAGTCTTGTTTCCTTTGTCCAATATGAGTGCCATTTCTGTTTTGTTGAACTGTTGTAATAGTACTTGTTTACTGAAAGAGTATAAGTACAGACATTTGTTTAATATTTTGTTTGTCTGCTTGGGTATAATTATTTGTTCATGTAAGTGTGAAAATCTGTAAAAAAGAAAAAAGAGAAATTAATAAAGAAACCTTTAATTTGTTTAAAGCTGAGGGCTCTGACAGCTAGCAAACCGCCCTGAGTGGCCACTGGGATTCCTTTTTCCCAAGGGTGCTTTGCTTTCTGCCAGAGGGGAATTGGGGCCATATATGTTTATTAATTTGAAGGTATGAGGTTGTAACAATTATGGTCCAAAAAGGTTAAAAGCAGAGACCAAATTCTAAAATTAACTATTTACAAGAAGGAAGCTTTAGCTGGCAAAGTCACCAAGTCTGCCCAGCAAGCTCAAAAACTAAACGAATCTGATTTCAGACACCTGCCTCCACCCAGTCTTCATGGTGGAGGAATGGTCTCAGAACTGTTTGTTTCAATTGGCCATCTAAGTTTAATATGATTAATGATTACAGTACATTGTAAAATCTTTAGAAGAAAATGAAAATATTTTGAGGGCAACTTGGTCCTTGTGTGTGTGTCAACTCTTAAGTTATAGTTTTAAAATCAGTAATATTAATGGAAACACACGCAGAGGAGCTTTTCAGAAAGTTCAGGGAGTCTGATTGCAGTGTAGGGGTCACCAGTTCCCCCAAGGCACCTTTGCTAGCAAGAGGCAAGCGGCAGACAGCCTGATGAAAACGCCCTGGTGGAAGCAACACCTTCGCCACCTGGGACCCGAGCGCTCCCTGCCTCCATCCACCTCCAGGGGTTGTTTTGAGTAGTTGGAGGCAGCTGTGGGGAGGAGGAAAATTACCCTGTGACCCCCCTGCACCCAAATGAGACCCCAAGACCCCCCGGTGACTGCTTGGACACTTTTTACCGTGTTCTGTTAGGGGGCTTAAAGGCGCAGCTAGAAATTCTCCTGTTCCCCTTTTCAGGCTTATCAGAATTTGAGATCCTTATCTGTAGGGAAAATGTGGCAGTTTAAATTTCAAGCAGCAGGAGGCCTGGGAACAGGGTACTGAGCCTGCTCCCTCCTCCCTCTGCCTTTTCTAAATATTTTAAAATAATAAGAAGTTTGAGGCATGGTCATGCATTTTTTAAAGACATAGAAAGAAGGTTTAAGGGCTAATTTGAAATAGTAAAGGTTGTACATGTGATGAGAAGGGGAACAAGAAAGGATGAGAAGGGGACCAAGTGGCAAGAAGGGAGACTTAGACTCCAAGGTTTTTTGTTTTTAACTTAGAGGAAGAGGACTGACAAGACCGGGGCTCCTTTCCATTAAGCCCCCAGGAGTAACCTTACAAGTGAGAGGGAAACCTATTAATTTCCTGGTGAGCACTGGGGCAGTTTATTCAGTCTTGACAGAGCCGATGGTACCTCTAGGAAGATATCAGTCCAGGGAGCCACCAGACAAACAGCCTGTTTTCCTTGGACATTAAGAAGGACTCTAGCCAAAGCCGGTTTGGCTCAGTGGTAGAGCGTCGGTCTGCGGACTGAAAGGTCCCAGGTTCGATTCCGGTCGAGGGCATGTACGTTGGTTGTGGGTGCATCCCCGGTAGGGGGTGTGCAAGAGGCAGCTGGTCGATGTTTCTCTCTCATCGACGTTTCTAGCTCTCTATCTCTCTCCCTTTCTCTCTGTTAAAAATCAATAAAATATATTAAAAAGAAGGACTCTAGACCTAAGAAGGAACACGTACTGGAGGAACGCAGCCACTGAACTGGACCAAAGAGGAACAATGGGCCTTTGAGAAGCTAAAGAAGGCTCTCATTTCAGCACCTGCCCTAGCCTTGCCAGATGTCCTTCCACCTATGTGTGAGTGAGATATGGGGCATTGCCAAAGGGATTCTCACTCAAACTCTAGGTCCCTGAAAGAGACCTGTGGCCTATCTGTCTAAGAGGCTAGACCCTGTGGCAGCAGAGTGGCCAGTGTGCCTCTGGGCAGCGGCCACCACTGCATTGCTGGTGAAAGGAGGCAGATAAGCAGACTCTGGGCCAGGAGCTAGCCCTGATAACACCCCATGCCATTGAGACCCTCCTTCAGGTGCTCCAGAGAGATGGATGTCAAACACCAGAATCTCCCAGTGCCAAGCTCTTCTCCTGGACCAGCCCTGCGTCTGGTTTCATAAGATACTGGCCATCAACCCTGCCAGCCTGCTTCCAGATGATCCAGAGGAACCCATTCATGATGGCATAGAGGTAACAGACACAGTACTGACAGATGTCCTGCCGTCATCACCAGATGAGGTACTGAACGCTGATGGGAGCAGTTATGTTCGGGATGGGATCTGATATACAGGGTCAGCAGTAGTCATCCTGGACCATACCATTTGGGCACAGTTCCTGAACTTTTGGCCTTAATCCAGGCCCTTCAATGGGGACACATTACCATCCCCAGGAAAGAGGATTACCAACTTCAGCCAGAAAGAACATTAAAAATAAGGAAGAGATTTTAGCTTATATGAGTCCATCTGACTCCTAAAAGCAGTTGCAATAATGCACTGCAAAAGACCTCAGAAAGGGGAGACAATTGAAGCCAGAGGAAATAAATCCGCAGACCAAACTGCTAAGGAAGATGCCCAAAGACCAGTGGGGCCTTTACAAGTCTTAGTAACCCTGCCAGACCCCAACCTACACCAAACAAGAGGAGGATTTGGCTGAACAGGAGCAAGTCATCAAAGGACGAGATGGTTGGTGGACCCTAGCAGATGACAGACCGTTGGTCCCAGAGGCTCTAGGTCGGATGTTAGTTGCCCAGTTATGCCAGGTTACCCACTTAGGCGTCATCAAAACTTCTGAACTTCTGTGAGGCAGATACTATGAAGCTTAAGTAAGGTAAAAGCATAGTCACTAGAAGTACTGTCTTTGTACAGGTAAATGCTAAGCAAGAATACAGGGTCCCCTTGGGAATTTGGGCCCCAGGGAAATTCCTAGAAGAGCATTAGAAGATGAGTTTCACAGAGATTAAGCCACCAGCATTAAGGTACAAGTACATGCTAGTTTTTATAGACACCTTCTCAGATTAGGTTGAAGCATAGGACAGAAACTGCCTCTATAGTAGTCAAGAAATTACTCCAGGAGATTATACCTAGATTCTAGCTGCCAACAGTCATAGGATCAGATAACAGCCCAGCCTTTGTAGCAAGGTATCTCAAAGTATAGCTCAAGACTTAGGACAGGCATGAGCAAACTCTAAATAGTTTAATTAAATTTGTCCTGTAAACCGGTGAAAATTGAACCAAGCCCCTGCCCTTAGCCCTCTTAGGGCCAAGTGTACCCCCTACTGGGATGCTCTCCCCCCACCCTGCCTTTTTTTGAGATCATGTATGGTAGACCTCCTCTCCATCCTTCCCAGGGTCAGGGAGAAAGTGAAAGCTAGAATTCATAACCATTCCCTTGCTCAAGTCCTTACAGGCTCTGCACTTTACCCAGGGCGCCATGTATAAGCCTGTTCCAGATGCACTGCCAGTGCCCCTCTTGGACGCTGTACACCCCTTCCAGCCCGGAGACTCTGTGTGGGTAAAGAAGTTCACTGCCCAATGACTCACCCCAACCTGAAAGGGACGCTACACTGTTATCCTGAGCACGCCCATGGCTGTTGAAGTAGACGGCACCCAAACCTGGCTACACCACTTCCAGCTCCTGCACAGAAAACATCCTGAATCCTGGCAACCAGCAGCCTCACCCGTGAGATCCCTAGCCTGGGCTCCACACAGGCCAGGAGGAGACTTGATGCCTACAGAAGGGGAATTGGACTTCAGTGAGGACAGTACAAATAGGAGCTGTGGTACTAGAGGTTTTGGTAACTGTAAGAACATTTTTGCTAGCCAGTGAGAAAGTCCGGGGTTAAGTAAAGCTACATGTGCAAGGGAACGGGAGAGCAGAAAGAGAGGAACGGAGAAGACAAGAAGGAAATTGGTATGAAAACTTATTTTCCTGGTTCCCCTGGTTAACGACATTAATAACAGCTATAGCAGGGCCCCTCACCCTACTCTTACTCATATAACTCATTGGACCCTGCCTTCTCCACAGCCTGACAACCTTCATACAGGATAGAATGCAGGCAGTAAAGCTCATGGTCCTACATACCCAGTATCAGCCGATCCGGGAGGAGGAATGGGAGCGGCCAGAATCAAAGATTTGATTCCCTGATAAGACCAGTGGGGAATGTTGTGGCTGGAAAGACCCGGTCGAGGCAGGGCTCCAGATGACCAGCAAGACCCTGTCGAGGCAGGGCTCCAGGCCAGGGAAGGAACGAGCAACCAGACCCACAACAAAGAATATAGCATGATACGCTTTAGCTAAGCATAACTGTTAGCCATAAAATAGTTCTGTTGCAAGGCTCAAACCCCAGGCAGGCATGTTCTGTTTCCAGTAGCTGCATGGCAGAACAAACAGACCAAACAGGTCAAACAGAGACTGCTTAAGCTGAAAATAACCCCCCACTCCAGGTGTTGTATGAACTTTAAATGTTACTGTACTAGTGGAATTTTTTTATAACTTATAACTGACCTTTCTAAGTTAAAACTTTAGCCAATCATAATCTGCAAGGCATCCCTAAGACGGGGATAAAAGTAGCATGCTTAGAGTGGGTCGGGGCTCTCGTTGCTTGCTGCTGTGTCAGTTGAGATGTGAGCCCGGACTCGAGTTCGTAATAAAGGCTTCCTAAATTCCAATTTGGTTGACTGGTGGTTATCATTCATGGGTCGCCCACAACATTACCTGAGACCTGAGAAAACCACAACTGTGGGAACCCCGACCGGTGAGTACACGCAGACTCCACAGAAAGGTTGGATTTTGCCGGGGATAACGCGGGGTGTCTGAGTGTCAACAGCGAAAGCGGCAGCCACTGAAGCTGTGGCCGCTGTGGCGGCAGTGGCAAAAGCGCGCTGGGACCGCAGAAATCTGTGTCCACAAAAGCCCCCCCCCCCCCGCCCCGCTGTTGGGTCTGGCGTGATTTAAGAGAGTGGACAGGGGTCCCCAAGGTTGCTAATAGTGGGGTTCTCTAAGGAGCAACCCATTCTGATCCGACATGGAGGGAGAACAAAGGAGTTGGAAAGCAGTCTGTTTGTAAGTGCGTACAGAGGCTGGTTCCCCTGCAACTCTTTGCTTCTGATTACAAAGGAGAGATCACCCAGATTGGCTGGACTTAAGAGACAGCAGGGGGAAACTGCTTTTCTGGAAGCAGAGAAGCAGAGCAGGGAGAAATCATCCAGGATTCAGCTCTGAGGCAAAAAAAAAAAAAAAAAAAAAAAAAGCTATTGAGTGACATAGAAAAAGAAGGCTAGAGCAGCCAAAAAGATGGGGACATCAATCCAGAAACACTGCCACCTGTGTTTATTACTAGTTTTATTTGATCAAAAACCAAGAAACTAAGGAATCGCCATCTTAAATCAAGGACTAGTTTACAACACAGAGGTGCAGCAGAATGCAGGGAACTGCACTGCTGTCTGAAACAGGTGTGCCAAACAGAATAACAGAAGAAGTGAATGGCCTTCTCAACTGCACACTTTTTTTGCTAAATCTTTGATTTTTATTTTATTTTCATTTTTTGCATCTTTTATTTAAGAAACGAATTTTTTCCTTTTTTCCTCACTTGATTTTAACTTTTTAACTATTACATTTTTAGGTTCAATCAGCATTATTACTACTGCTATTTTAATTTTTTTAAGTGCCATTTATTTTCTCTTTATTTTACATTGGAATGAATGTTCTTCATTTTATTTTCATTTCTCCTTTAACATTGTTTAACCCTATCTCAACACGACCTTAACACCATCACTCTTTTGCTATCCTGTTTATCTTAACCCTTTCCTGCTTTAGATTTTCCTTACTCTTTCTGTCTCCCCCCGCTAAAATTTCTACTCTACTTACATATCTAATTTTCAATCCCCTGTGCCAAGTGTATACACACCACTCTCTGAGCTGTATTTACTAGCAAAATAAATAAATAAATAAATAAAATTGTTTTCCTCACTGTCCTTTTGATGCTGTTTGGGGGAATGTTGATTATATTGTATTTTTATGCTTTTTAGTGAGAGTATTTTGCTTATTCTTTTGTTGTTGCTGTTGCTTGGTATTTTCTTATTTGATTGTTTTTTGTTTGTCTTTTGTTTTCTTTTTTACTTCTGTTTTCCCTTCCTTTGCTGGAAATTAGGGGATGTTGTACATTGTATTATTCTCCAGGTACTGCTGCCAGCATTTGCTGTTGTTAGTGGTTGTTCTATTGAAATTCTCTCCCCATATATATAGTTTATTCCCCATTTATCTCTAAGTCTCTTTCTTCTCTCTCTCTCTCTCTCTCTCTCTCTCTCTCTCTCTCGCTCTCGCTCTCGCTCTCTCTCTCTCTCTTTCTTTTCTTCTCCCTGTTTCCCAATTTCATTTCGACACTCCTTTATATATATATTACCCCTATCTTTTTCTTTTGCTCCCTCCCTCTTCTCTTTTTACTCTTCCTCTTTCTCTCCTATCCCTTAAATTGTATTTCCCTAGTGGTCACCTTTATTGGAGGTTATTAATATCGCAAATACAATTCTGTTCAGTGCCTTGTGTGTTGTACCTGGTTGTGTTGTATTTTGTGCCTTTAAATCAACGCAGAAGAGAGGGATCTACATAACCAGACATCCTAAAAAGAGAGACCATGGGGAGACAAAGAAACATCCCACAAATGAAAGAAAAGCAGACATCAACAGAAAAGGAAGTAAATGAGTTAGAGGCAAGCAACCTACCAGAGCAAGAATTCAGAGTAATTATCATAAGATGGCTAAAAAGAATGGAAAACAAAATTGACAATATGAGCAAGAACCAAGAGGAAATGAAGAAGAACCAAGAGGAAATGAAGATGAATCAAGAAGAAATGAAAAATGACATCGCTACTATGAAGAACTCAATAGAAAATACCAAGAACAGACTAGAAGAAGCATAGGACCACATTAGTGAGCCAGAAGAAAAGATGGGAAAAAATACCCAATTAGAGCAGCTTCTAGAAAAAAAAAATTAAAAAGCAGGAGGAGAGCCTAAGGGAACTTTGGGACAATACAAAACAAAACAATATTAGAGTAATAGGGGTTCCAGAAGGAAAGGAAACTGAGGAAGACATGGAAAATGTATTTCAAGAAATAATGACAGAAAATTTTATTGAGATAGAGAAGAAAAAACCCACATAAATCCAAGATGCTTGCAGAGTCCCAAGCAAAATGAACCCTAGAAGACCGACGCCAAGGCACATTATAATTAAACTGGCAAACACCAACGACAAAATAAGAATCTTAAAAGAAACAAGGGAGAGACAGAAAGTTATACATAAAGGAACCCCCATCAGACTAGCAACTGATTTCTCCACAGAAACTCATGAGGCCAGAAGGGAATGGGATGAAATATACAAAGTCATGCAAAGAAAGGGTCTGAATCCAAGAATACTGTACCTAGCAAGGCTATCAATCAAAACTGAAGTTGAAATCAGGAGCTTCACATACAAAAAAAGACTAAAGGAATTAATCTGCACCAAACCAGCAATGCAAGAAATGCTAAAGGGTCTACTGTAAAAATAAAGAAATAGGAAGCAAAGAAGGAACACAGGGGTATAGAATAAAAATGGAGTCAAATAAATATCTATCAATAATAACCGTAAATGTTAATGGACTAAATGCTCCAATCAAAAGACATAGGGTAACAGATTGGATAAGAAAACAAGATCCATTGTCTACAAGAAACCAACTTCAGAAAAAAAGACGCACACAGACTGAGGGTGAAGGGATGGAAAAAGGTTTTCCAGGTGAAAGGAAATGAAAAAAAAGCTGGGGTAGCAATACTTATATCTGACAAATTAGACCTTAAAGTGAAGGACATAACAAGAGATAATGAAGGCAACTTCATAATACTAAAGGGAGCAATCCAACAGGAAGAAATAACCCTGGTAAACATATATGTACCCAACATGGGAGCACCCAAATACATTAAAACACACACACACACACACACACACACACACACACACAAAAAAAAAAAAAAATCTGTTGGAGGCCATTAAGGGAGAGATTAATAGCAATACAATCATAGTAGGAGATTTTAATACACCAATGTCACCTTTGGACACATCATCTAAACAAAAACTCAGCAAAGAAATATCAATCCTTAATGACACACTAGACCAGATGGAATTAATCGACATCTTCAGAATATTCCACCCCAAAGCCACAGAATATACATTCTTCTCAAGTGCACATGGGACATACTCAAAGATAAACCACATGTTAGGACATAGGCAAAGTCTCTTCAAATTCAAGAAGATAGGAATCATATCAAGCATCTTCTCAGATCACAGTGTCATAAAACTGGAAATTAACTACAATAAATATAATCCAAAGAAATCAAACACATGGAGATTAAACAGCATGCTATTAAACAAGGACTGGGTAACCAGAGAAATCAAGGATGAAATTAAAAATATCCTGGCAACAAATGACAATGAAAACACAACAATCCAAAATCTATGGGAGACAGCAAAAGCAGTCTTGAGAGGGAAGTTCATATCTCTACAAGCCTATTGCAAAAAATCCCAAGAAAAAATGGTAACAAATTATCTAACTCTACAACTCAAAGAGTTAGAAAAAAAACAACAACAACAAGAAAAGCCCAGTGTAAGCAGAAGGAAGGAAATAATAAAAATTAGAGTGGAGATAAACGACATAGAGACCAAAGAAACAATACATAAGGTCAACAAAACCAAAAGCTGGTTCTTTGAAAGGATAAACAAGATTGATGAACCTCTAGTCAGGTTAACCAAGAAATAAAGAGAGAGGACCCAAATAAACAAAATCAGAAACGAAAAAGTTGAAATAACAACAGACCCGTCCGAAATACAAAGGATTGTAACAAAATACTACGAACAACTCTATTCCAACAAACTGGACAACCTGGAGGAAATGGACAGATTCCTAGAAAAATACAACCTTCCAAAACTCAATCAGGAAGAATCTAAAAATCTCAATAGACCAGTGACTTTGGAAGAAATTGAAACAGTCATCAAAAAGCTTCCAGCAAACAAAAGCCCGGGGCCAGATGATTTCACAGGACAGTTTTACAAAACATTCAAGGAAGAACTAAAACCTATCCTCCTCAGACTATTCAAAAAAATTTAAGTGGAAGGAACACTTCCAAACTCCTTCTATGAAGCCATTATCACCCTAATACCAAAACCAGATAAAGACAACTCAATGAAAGAGAATTACAGGCCAATATCCCTCATGAACTTAAATGCCAAAATCCTCAACAAAATTCTAGCAAATTGGCTACAGCAGAACATCACAAAGATCATACACCACGACCAAGTAGGATTTATTCCGGGAATGCAAGAATGGTACAATATCCGCAAATCAATAAACGTGATACATCACATAAACAAATTAAAAGATAAAAATCATATAGTCATATCAATTGATGCAGAAAAAGCACTTTATAAAATCCAACACACTTTCCTGATAAAAACTCTCAACAAGGTGGGAGTACAAGGATCATACCTCAGCATAATAAAAGCTATATATGATAAACCCACAGCCAACATAATACTCAATGGGAAAAAACTAAAACCATTCCCTCTAAGAACAGGAACAAGAAAGGGATGCCCACTCTGACCACTCCTATTTGACATAGTACTGGAAGTACTAGCCATTGCAATTAGACAAGAAGAGGAAATAAAAGGCATTCAAATTGGAAAAGAAGAAGTAAAGTTATCCTTATTTGCAGACGACAAGATATTGTACATAAAAAAAAACAAAATACTCCGTCAAAAAAAATTATAGACTTAATAAATGAATTTGGCAATGTAGAAGGATACAAAATTAACGCCAAGAAATCTATGGCATTTCTATACACCAATAGTGAACTTGCAGAAACAGAGACTAAAAAGGCAATACCATTTTCCATTGCACCAAAAAAATTAAGATACCTAGGAATAAACTTAACTAAGGAGGTAAAAGACCTATATGCGGAAAACTACATGACACTGAAAAAAGAGATAGAGGAAGATGTAAACAGGTGGAAGAACATACCATGTTCATGGATTGGTAGAATTAACATCATTAAAATGTCCATACTTCCCAAAGCAAATTATAGTTTCAAGGCACTCCCCATTAAAATACCAACGTCACATTTCACTCACCTAGAAAGAACTCTCCAAAAGTTCATTTGGAATAATAAAAGACCCCAAATAGCCAAAGCAATCCTGAGAAAGAAGAGTAAAGTAGGAGGGATCTCAATACCAGATTTCAAGCTGTATTACAAAGCTACTGTTCTAAAAACAGCCTGGTACTGGCACAAGAACAGACATATAGATCAATGGAATAGAATCGAGAACCCAGATATTAACCCAATCACTATGCTCAATTAATATTTGACAAAGGAGGCATGAACATACAATGGAGTCAACACAGTCTCTTCAATAAATGGTGTTGGGAAAATTGGACAGACACATGCAAAAGAATGAAACTAGATCACCAACTTACACCATACACAAAAATAAACTCAAAATGGATACATGACTTAAACATAAGACAGAAAACCATAAAAATACTAGAAGCATCCACACACAGCAAAATCTCAGACACATGCCAAAAGGACTTCTACACTGATACTGCCCCTAGGGCAATGGAAGCTAAAGAGAAAATGAACAAATGGGACTACATCAAAAGAAAAAGCTTTTTTACAGCAAAAGAAACCATCAACAAAACAAGAAAGCTCACTGTTTGGGAGAACATATTTGCAAATGCTATCACTGATAAAGGTTTAATCTCCAACATCTACAGACAGCTTATACAACTTAATAAAAGGAAGATAAATGACCCAATTAAAAAATGGGCAATGGATCTAAATAGAATCTTCTCAAAAGAAGGCAGAAGGAAGGCCAAGAGGCACATGAAAACATGTTCAAAGTCACTAATTATCCGTAAGATGCAAATCAAAACAACAATACAGTACCATCTCACACCTGTCAGAATGGCCAACAACAACAAATCAACAAACGACAAGTGTTGGCGAGGTTGCAGAGAAAAAGGAACCCTCGTGCACTGCTGGTGGGAATGCAGACTGGTGCAGCCACTGTGGAGAACAGTATGGAGCTTCCTCAAAAAACTGAAAATGGAACTCCCATTTGACCCAGTAATCCTACTCCTAGGAATATATCCTAAGACTCTAGAAACACTAATCAGAAAGGATATATGCACCCCTATGTTTATAGCAGCACAATTTACAATAGCTAGGATTTGGAAACAGCCGAGATGCCCATCAGCAGATGATTGGATCCAAAAGCTATGGTACATCTACACAATGGAATATTATGCTGCTGTAAAAAAGAAGAAATTCTCATCATTTGCAGCAACCTGTATGGAATTGGAGAACATTATGCTGAGTGAAACAAGTCAGTCAATGAAAGAGAAACACCACATGACCTCACTCATTTATGGATGATAAAGAACATTATAAACTGAAGAATCAAAAAATAGATATAGAGACAGTAAAGCAACAAGCAGACGGTCAAATTATAGCTGGGAGGGTAGGGAGATCTGTGGTAGATAAGTGATCAACTGAAGGACTTGTATACATGCATATAAGTACAACCAATGGACACAAAACTCTGGGGAGGGAGGGCATGTTTGGGATGGGGGGGGCAAAGGTATATGCAAAAAGATAATAATTTAATAAAAATATAAAATAAAATAAAATAACTACACAAATTAATAAGGGTAACGCAAATAAACCTACTTTTCTTGTTTTATGAAAGTTAAATATTTCCAAACAAGTCATTACAAGACTAAAGACGTGGCAATGGTCTGCTAAAATATTCGCTGCTGGTATGTGTTAGGCGCGTAAGGAAAATGAATACAACACGATTACATTAATAATTCATTAACCAATGTTGTAGTTCATTATTAATAATTATGTATAACAGGATATTGTAAAAAGTAAGTTACAAAATTTTCATTAAAACCATTCTTACATAATATTATATTGGCTAGGCCGCAAAAATATTGGTTGTGGGGTTGTGAGCCGTATGCAGCACATGCACCACAAGTTTTACACGCTTGCACTAAACACTCAACCACAAAACACAAGGCCAGAATCCATCCTTGAACCCATGAATTGTAACTTCTAATATTTACTGTGACACTCCCAGTATCCCTGAAACTCAACACCTTTTTACCTGAGGGCCATCATTGCTCCGTCTACCCTGTGACACATTGGGTCCCTCGTGGCCAACATCCCTCTGGAAGTCTGCTGGGCTCCTAATACACCCTACACTATGATCCCCCAGATGTCACATAGCACAAACACATCAGGGACACATTCAGCACTCACACAGCACACATTCCAGTGTGACAATATAAGGCTCCCATTGCCTACACTCCTATGTGATACGAAAGTATAGCCCACACTCCAATCATGTTGTCACTGCAGTGATCCGACTCTTTATGATCCCCTGTGACATACAAGGATGCCCACTACGCACATTGCACTGGGACACCACACTCCTCCCAAAGCCCTCACTTCAACCTCAAACCAAACTCCAAATGCCCACCCTCCACAAGGACAACAAGCAGTTTCCAGGCACAGAACACCACCGTGATGCTCCAGTGATGACAATGCCTTCGCTCCACAGTCACAAGGTTGGGCCCTGTCTGCCCATATTAACCTCTGACACCGAGATAATTCACTGCCCACACATCACAGTACTACCCCAGGGATACATTGCCCACCTTCCACACTGACACACACCATGTTCCCCCTGCAGACAACGGACTGGACACCCAAGGTCTTCCTCTGATCACACTGCTCTGTCACAGTCCCCTACCAGCCTGGCATTAAAAGTCTTCTGTGACGTCCTGGAGACCCAATTCCCACAATTCTGTGTGACCTTCTAGGGCTCCAGACTACACCCATTACTGTATGGCACTACGTCTTCCACTGCCAAGCTGATGAGATTTCAATACCCCCTTCCCACTGTCTCACTACAGGTGTCTCGCTACACGTACACTTTTCTGGGCTAATGTTAGCAACATTCTACAGTTGCCGTACACGAAAGAACCCTCACTAAAAAACCCACGTGAACACCCCAGGGGACATACTGACAAAGCTCCACTGTGACTCGCAATGGCTCTTTAGACTCACACAAACATCATTCCCCATGGCCGTCACTGTACTCACTCTGCTCTGACACCTCCAACCATCCCACTGACCACATTCTACTGAGAATTTCTTGGTGACCACTCCCCACATTTCATTGTGACATGCAAGAAACTCAATTCCTTTTATGACCAAAACACACGATGCATCCAAATGCCCACACTCCACAATAATATCCAATGGTACTAGTTGCCGATTATCATCTGTCTTAGCCCACGACTTCTTTGGACAAATCTCCCCTGTGACACTCCAAGGCGCCCTGGGTCCACACTCCACTCTTATGTTTCATGGCTCTCACAGGGCAGATTGCAATGTGACAACAGGTGTCCTTCTAGACACCCATCCACCATGACACCTCAAGGCATCCAATTACCACGGTTTCCTTTACCATTCCCAGTTGGTCCCATTGCACATTTTCCATTTTCACACTTCAAGTCTGATGACAACACACAAATGTAAAACTTGAGAACACTCGCTCTCCTTACTTCACTGTGAAGTGTTCAGAGCTTTCAAGCACATCTTTCATTGGTGAACTTCTCGGCTTCTTTCTATTTCAATCTGTCCAGGGCTCCTACATCCAACACTTCACTGTGACAATTCAGGGGGCTATAATCCAACATGACAGCACAGGGCTTCCACATGCCAACATAACCCTCCAAAATCCCGTGGAGAACTTTCCACTGTGTCAATATATGGTTCTTACGGCCCACACACAGCTGTGACACCTTCAGGTCTACCACTGCCAAGACTTCCCTATCACACTTCATGCCTCCCACTCCTCACAAACTGCTGTGCTTCCCCATGGCTCCCAGTCCCAAGCGTTCTCTCTGGAAAGCACAAGGCTCACACTAACAATGCACTGCTGTGACTCCCAGGTCCCCCCTCACCCACACTACTCTGTCACCACTGCTGAGCTCTCAAAGGACGCAACTGAAAGTTACATCTGAGAGAAGACATGGACACAATCTTATATGACATTCCAAACACCACAGGGCTGGACAAGGTATCCTGAGGGCCACAGTCCCATCAATTTGCTGGCCTCACAATACACTACAGTGACAGCACAGGACTTCCGCTGCCACGAATGTCAACCCACTTAGGTATTGAGGGGTACTGAAGGCCACAGTATACAGTGACACATTCAGATCTTACACTGGCCTCACTGCACTTTGAAACCTGCAGTTTCTTGCTGTCCATCTTTTCCATTGACACTCCAAGACTCACACAGCCAATGTCCACTGGGACACATTCAGGACTCCCACTTTACCCTCTGTTGTTAGTCCCAATGGTTCTCAAGGTGCAGAAATTTTCTTGATATAAATTATCTCTCGACGATATTACTTTTGTTGCCTTTAAGAGACAGTGGAAAAGTGGAAGTCAGGAGGGGTAGGGATATCTAGAGAGACACACATCAACTGGTTGTCTAAGGTATATGCCCCAGTGGAGGTTGGGGCAATTCCATAAACCAAGTACATACCCTTGACCTGGATGGAACTCGAGACTTTTTGGTACTCAGGCTGACAGACCAAACCAAGCATGTCAAACTCAAAGGCTAACACGGGCCAAATAAACAAGGTTTAATTTTTATGGACCACAAAAATGAAAAAAAGAAAAAACTTCCATTTTCATTGAAGCATATGTTTATATCAATAGAGACATGCTGAATACAAAGGGTTGAAATAAAATAATAGAACATTTTAGTAAAAAAAATTTTTCTTGAACATTAATTTACCAGATACTGAAAAACTAGACAAATTAATAAGCATAACACAAATAAACCTATTTTTCTTGTTTTCTGAAAGTGAAATATTTCCTGTTCTGCACCCCAAACAAGTCATTACAAGACTAATGGCAATTGGCTGCTAAAATATTCACTGCTAGTATGTGTAAGGCGCATAAGGGAAATAAATGCAACATGATTGTAGTAATAAGTCGTTATTGAACATTGTAGTTCGATATTAATAATTATGTATAACAGGATATTATAAAAATTAAGTTACAAAATTTTTATTAAAACCATTCTTACATACTCTTATATTGGCTAGGCCACAAAAACATAGGTTATGGGCTGTATGTAGCCAGTGCGCCGGGAGTTTGACACACTTGCACTAAACACTCAGCCACAAAACAAAGGCCGGAATCCATCCTTGACCCATGAATGGTAACTTCTAATATTTACTGTGACACTCCCAGTATCCCTGAAACTTACTAACTTTTTACCTGAGGTTCATCACTGCCCAGTCTACCATGTGACACATTAGCTACCATTTAGCTCAGGCTATCATGGCCAACATCCCACTGTGAGCCTATACAGTACACTATGATATCCCAGATGTCACATGGCGCAAACACATCAGGGACACATTCAGCACTTACACAGCACACATTCCAGTGTGACAATGTAAGGCTCCCATTGCCTACACTCCTATGTGATATGTAGCCCGCACTCCAATCATGTTGTCATTGCAGTGATCAGACTCTTTACCTTCATCTGTGACATGCAAGGACACCCACTACCCACACTGCACTGGGACATCACACCCTTCCCAAAGCCCTCACTTCAATCTCAAACCAAAGCTCCAAATGCCCACCCTCCACAAGGACAACAAACAGTTTCCTGGCACAAAATGCCACTGTGATGCTCCAGAGATGCCAATGCCATCGCTCCACAGCCACAAGGTTGGGCCCTGTCTGTCCACATTCCCCTTTTACACCAGGATATTTCACTGCAACACATCACAGTACTACCCCAGGGATACATTGCCCACCTTCCACACTGACACACACCGTGCTACCCCTGCAGACACCGCACTGGACACCCGAGGTCTTCCACTGATCACATGCTCTGTCACAGCCTAAGTTCCCACCGGCCTGGAATCAACAGTCTTTTCTGTTGTCCTGGAGTCCCCAATTCCCACAATCATGTCTGACCTTCTAGAGCTCCAAACATCACTCATTACTGTACAACACTACTTCTTCCACTGCCAATCTGATGTGATTTCAATAACCCCTTTCCACTGTCACACCACAGGTTTCCCACAACACTACATGTTTGCGACACATTCTGGTCTCATGTTACATTCTACAGTGACACAAAAGAACCCTCAGTGAAACACCCACGTGGACACCCCAGGGAACATACTGACAAAGCTCCGCTGTGACTTGCAATGGCTCTTCAGACTCACACAAACATCATTCCCCATGGCTGTCACTGTACTCACTCTGCTCTGACACCTTCAACCATCCCACTGCCCACTTTCTATTGAGAATACCTTGGTGACCACTGCCTACATTCCATTGTGACATGTAGGAATCTCAATTCCTTTTACCACAATGGCACATGATGCTTCTAGATGCCCACACCCCACAGTAATATCTGATAGAACCAACTGCCCTGACCCAGGACTCACCAGTCTCCACTGTAGCACTCCAGGTGCACACTGTCCACACGCCACTCATTCTTCTGGGCTCTCAAAGGCCAATTGCTTTGTGACAACTGAGGTATCCCTACAGAAATACAACCATTGTGACACACTAGGTCAAGCAGTGCCAGCAATATCCCCACTGGCCCCACTGCCCATTCCCCATTGTGACACCACAAGGCTCCTGGGCTCACCACACAAATGCTAAACTCAAGGGCACGCGCTCTCCTCACCCCACGTGAATAGTTCAGCCCTCTTGTGCATATTATTGTTAGTGACCTCATGGCTCCTGCTCCTCCCACTTCAATAAGTCTAGGGCTCCACTGTGTCCATCCAGGGTGCTCTCTGTCGACTCTCCAACATGGCAGCACAGCCCACATTCCAACATAACCCTCCAGCATCCCCACCGCCCAGTGCTCCTGTGACAACACAGGGCTCTCGCTACCCAAGCACCATGGTTACACCTTCAGATCTGCCACTGCCCACACTCGTGTCACATGTCATGTCACCCACTGCTCACAGACCACGGTGCCACCCCAGGCTCGCACTTCCAAGCTTTCTCTCTGGAGCTCTCCAACTGAGCTCCCAGTGCCAACACACCCCTGTGCCACCCAGGTGCCCCCTTGCCCACACTGCTCTTTCACAACTGCAGAGCTCTCAAAGGCCACAACTGTGAGTGCCACCAAGAGGCGCCACTGGACACCCTCTCGAGGGCAAAAAAGGCTACAGCACCCGCTATTCCTAGGTGGTCTTCCATGTATGTATTAGCCGGGCCTGTCCATGCTGAGCAGGCCTGGCTAAGAGGCAATCAGGTGTTTTCAGGGTGCTGTGGCCCAGGACATGTGAGGCAGCCTCCAGGAGCCCCAAGAGCAATGCCTCGCCTCCAGGCCCCTCAGCCCCTGGCCTTCGTGCTGAGCTGGTGTCTCCCTGCCCCTCACCCACTCCCAAGACCAGATTTCTAGCTGAGCAACTTAGCTCCCCTTGTCCATCTTCTGAGCTTCCCAGCTGAGGAGGAGGGCACCTCATTGGGTGGTGGGATTCTATGGGTAGCTCAGGATGGGGTGCCCTTCCCGTCTGAGTAGGACAGAACCCCTGAGGGCTGGGAGATGGTGAAGGGCAGCACTGAAGTTGGATAGGGTGCATGCCCTTAGCAGTTTTGGGATTACCTCCCTCCACATCAGCAAAAGTTCATTCCGTTATGGTTGCTTTGAGGTGCTGAGTCCCTAGAGGAGCTCTGGGGCTCCCACCCGGGCACACCGTAGTAAAAGACCATCCCTCTAATGGAGTGGTGCCCTTGTAAGCCGGGCAATGCATTTCTGTGTTTGAGGACGGTGGTTGGGGGGTGGCCCAGCTGGTCTCAGTTACAAGAGTATGAGGGGAGAGGTAGACTCACTCCTCAGGGTGCTGGTTGGAGACAGGGGTAGGGTGTTTCACAGAGTGGCAGGAAAGGGGCAAGCATGGTGGCTTCCAACAAGGCAGGACAGTTCCAGAGGTAGGCCCCTAAAGCCGCGGGTCACAGGTATGGAGAACCTCCTGCCTGAGGAGGTGGGAATTGCTGAGTGGTGCAGAAAGGAGTGCCCATCCCAACTGGGCATGGTGCAAGGTGAGGGGTGGCACCTGCCATCCCTCATGTGTGTTGGGTTCTCTTAGCATCTTGGGGGCTACCTCCCTCCATAGCACCATGGTTCATTCACTTCCCCCTGTTTAGGGGTTTCAGGTCCCCAGAGGAGAGCTTCAGGCTTCCTTTCGGGTGCAGGGGGGTAGGAGACCCCCTCTAATGGAGGGGTGTCTTTATAAGCCAGGAGACATCTTCCCTGACTGGCAGTGGCCCTCAGAGGGGCGCCAAGCGGTGCTGGCTTCCAAAGTAGTCCAGAATCCTCTCCACACGGCTAAGGGGCAGAGGGGAGATGCGGTTGTTCCCTGAACAGGGCGGGAGGTTGGGGGTCAGTGGGCATTTGTCAGAATTACAGCAAGGGGGCGGGTATGGTGGCCAGTTGCAGTGAGCTACAGTTCCCGAGGGGGGCCTCACGGAGTGGGGCTGCTGTGACATAATCCCTCGGAAAAAGAGACACCAGCACTCTGGATGGGACCCTAGCATATTAGCTTGTGTTTCTGTGGTGGGAGGGCAAGCATCTGGGGGCAAACAGCCAACAGCACCCTGTATTCCAAGGCAGTCTCCCTTCCAAGCACGAACCAGGCCTGACCCTGCTTAGCTTCCTAGATCAGAGGAGACAGGGGATAGTCAGGGTGTTCTGGCCCAAGGTGCTGGCAGTGGCATCCAGGAGCCCCAAGTGCCCACACCTGGTCTCAAGACCCTGGGCACTTGGCCCCAGGCAGAGCTGGTTACCCCACCCCTGAACATGCTGGGACCATATCTCCAGCTGAGCTTTTGGCTACCCGCGGCCAGGATTCTGAGCTTCCAGATGGTACAGGAGGGCACCTCCTTATAGGGTAGAATTCCCTGGGTGGTGCAGTAGGGTTTACCCTCCCCAACAGAAGAGGACGGAGCCCCCTAGGGATGGCAGAGGGTGAGGGGCAGCATGAGCCTTTGGCCAAGGACTCGGGGTTCCTATGACAGGTTGGGGACTGCCTCCGTCCATAGCATCAGGGGTTCATTCAGTAACCCCTGTCATGGCACCAGGTCCCCATTGAAACGCTGTGGGCTTCTACCTGGGTATTCCTGGGTAAGAGGCTACCCTCTAATCGTGGGTTCCCTCTGTAAGGTGGTTAACACGTTTTCCTATTTAGGGGCCCAGGTCAGTGGGAAGTCCCCCCTGGGGCCTGATGATTAGAGTAGCCCTGGGGATCCCTCTACCCTCCAAGGGAGGAGGGAAGAGGATGGGCCAACCACCAGGGTGTGAGGTGGAGGGATTTTCACAGAATGGCAGGAAGAGGGTGGGAATGGTGGCCTGCTACAGGGCGCAACAGCTTCTGAGGGAAGCCCCAATGGACTGGGGGGTGATGAGGGTGGTAGGAGGCATGAAAAGATTCCTTGGAAACAAGACACACAGGCACCCTCGATCAGCCACCAGTCATCCTGGCCCTGGCCACCAAGCGCCAGGCGTGTAGCTCCTGTGCCTGTGGGGGTGGGGCCATCTCTTGGGGAAAACAGCCTGCAGCGCCCGGGACACCCAGGCAGTCTCCCACCAGAGCACTAATCCAGCTGGCCATGCTTAGCTTCCAGGTCACATTCCTTCTGGGTATGTTTCCACAACCAAGGCACATGCCCTTGACTGGAATAGAACCCAGGACCCTTCAGTCTGCAGGCCGATGCTCTATCCACCCAGCCAAACCGGTCTGTACTATAATGAGTTTACTTAAACCAGACTGTGAGGAATTGCTGGGAAGCAGAGTCTCAAGGAATTAAAATCTCTTCTGTTCAAGGCAGGGAGGAGGCCTTTCAAAACCCTAGATAACAAAGCCTGCAGGGCAGGCCAGGCCGGGCCAGGCCAGGGGTGAAGGGTAAGCTTAACTCGACCACATAGGAATTTAAAAGCAACCTAACTCTGCATAAATACACACAACACAGCAAAGCCCAAAGTCTAGAAGGAAGCATGTCTGTGTTTGACCTATTTTTATAAATCACTGTACATGAAGAGACGTAAGTGGTTTCAAACAATGTTCTACACTCTTTCCTTATGTTGACCAGCCAGTGGGTTCCATGAGATCCACTGGTGATAGATGACCGAGATGGGAGAAAGCAAGGGATAGGGAAAAGGGGGGGGGGGGGAGAGGAATGATTAGATAAGATGTAAAATGTGGAGAAACCAAGATGGCGGCGTAGGTAAACAACTGGTCTGCCACCTTGTACAACAATTTCAAAACTACAACTAAAAGACAAAACATCTATCACCCAAAAACATGGGACAGCTGGCTGAAAGAGAAAGGAGCCCAAGTGCTGAAAAGCTGAGGAGGCTAGGTACGGAGGCATGTGAATCGAGCTGTTGGCGGGCAACTGGGCGTGTGGCTTTCTTTCAACCCAAAGGGAACAAGCTCCCAATACTTTGAAATCCAGTTTCTGGGGTCATGCAGGAGACCCAGACGCCTACGGGAAGAAGCTGGTCTGTAGGCTATTAGGTCCAGAAGTGATGGTGACTCTCTTGCAGAGGTGCGAGCAGCAATCATTGTTTACTGTGCTGAGTCGCAGAGATGCAGGGACTTGGAAATGCAGGGACTTGGAAACGTGGAAAGGGCAGAGAAGGGGTTCTACCTGGGTATTCCTGGGTAAGAGGCTAGAAGCCCACCTCCTCCCTTGCAGCCACTGCTGTTTGCCATGCCCCAGCCTAGTGACATCCTAGACCCCACCCCGCCCTGAGGACCTGCCTCAAGACCCCGCCCTGCACATTCTACAGACCCACCCAGGTACCACACAGCTGCTTTTGCATAGAAATGGCCTGTACTGTGGCAGCCTAACAAAAGAAATTGCACTTCTAGTAACAAAAACACCCGTCTCAAGCAAAGAGGACAAAACTGTAGTTCTTGTGGTAGCTCCTGCTGGGTGGCCTCAGACAGTAGCTGAACTGCACCCCATTGGAGATCCGGAAACTAGTGTATCTAGTGGTCAGTGTGAAACGACACCACATTTCAACTACTCTCATAAGGGACACGTTCAAGAGACAAACTCAGTGAGCACCAAAGCCCTACGGTAACAAGTCCTCACCCATAAGCGTGTCTCCAGCACAGCAATTCTTCTGTTATAGACAAAGCCAGTCCCCACAGCCAATTGGCCTGGAGGTCAATTCCTCTCAGTGACACCAACAACAATCAAGACTTAACTACAACAAGGCTGTACACACAGTCCACAAAAGGGTGCACCAAGAGTGTCTACATCAGGCAACTGGGAGGCTGAAACATTGAACCATATAGAACACCCAGGCCCACAAAGGGACCCTACCAACTCAGGGAAACAGCAAAAATGCCAAGAAAAGAAAACAGATCTCAAACAAAAGAAATGGAGGAGACCAAAAGACTGGATATAGAGTTCAAAAACACAGTTATAAGGTTTTTCAAGAATTTCCTAGAGAAGGCCGGTAAATTTAATGAGACCTTCGATATGAAAAAGGACCAACTAGAAATTAAACATACACTGACTGAAATAAAAAATATTATACAGAGACCTAACAGCAGACTAGAGGAACGCAAGAAACAAGTCAAAGGTTTGGAATACAAAGAGGCAAAGGACACTCCTCTGGAGAAGCAAGAAAAGGACAAAATCCAGAAAGTTGAAGATAGTGTAAGAAGCCTCTGGGGCAACTTCAGGTGTACCAACATCAGGATTATGGGGTGCCAGAAGAAGAGAGAGAGCAGGACACTGAAAACCTATTTGAAGAAATAATGTCAGAAAACTCCCCTCCCCCCCTTAAAGAAATAGACTTACAAGTCCAGGAAGTGCACAGAACCCCAAACAAAAGGAATCCAAAGAGGACCACACCAAGACACATCATAATTAAAATGCCAAGAGCAAAAGACAAAGAGAGAATCTTACAAGCAGCAAGAGAAAAACAGTTAGTTACCTACAAGGGAGCACCCATACGACTATCAACTGATTTCTCAACAGAAACCGTGCAGACCAGATGGGAGTGGCAAGAAATATTCAAAGTGATGAATAGCGAGAACCTACAACCAAGATTACTCTACTCAGCAAAGTTATCATTCAGAATTGAAGGGCAGATAAAGAGTTTCACCGATAAGAAAAAGCTAAAGGAGTACATCACCACCAAACCAATATTATATGAAATGCTAAAAGGTGTTCTTTAAAAAGAGGCAAAAGAAGAAAAAAAGTAAAGACAAAATTTATGAACAACAAATACGTATCTATCAACAAATGAATGTAAAAGTCAAGTGAATTAATAAATCTGAGGAACAGAATAAACTGGTGAATATTATAGAATCAGGGGCATAGAATGGAAAGGGATTGATAATTCTCAGGGGGACAGGGGTGTCTGTGTGGGGGGTACAGGAAGAGACTGAAGAAAAATCATATACCTATGGATGAGGACAGTGGGGGAGGAGGGAGGTAAGGGCAGAGGATGGGGTGGGGATTGGGTGGAGGTGAGCTATCGGGGGGTGGGGGGGAAGAGGAGAAACAATTGTAATAATCTGAATAAAGATTTGTTAAAATTAAAAAATAATAAATAAATAAAATAAAATGTTGTGTTTTCTAGAAGAGTTAATAATCATACTAGTGGCCCAGTGCACAAAATTTGTGCACAGTAAAAGGGAATTAATTAGAGGAAATATTTTAATATTGCTATTTGCCCTTTCTCTATGATAGAAGTGTCAGGGATGAAAGAAAATTAGTAAAATTTATATGAAAATCTCCCTCCTGTCAGTCTCGGGAATGCCACAGGACCAAATCAAGTTGCCACCACACCCACACGCACCTTGAAATCAAGCTAGACCTAGACACAGCCAGCCTCACCTCCCATAAAACCCTGCAGGGCAGGGGGTGCAGCCTCAAATCCCCCCTCCTAGTGCCAGGTTGGGGAAAGGGGCAACAGCCTCAGGTCCCCCATAAAGCCCCAAGGGGGGGAGGGGGCAATGGCCTCAGGTCCCCTGGTGCAGCCTCAGGTTCCCCAGACCTGGCACAATGGTGTGAGTGTGTGAGGGCCTGAGGGCATGATGACCATTTGCCTATTAGCTCTTTATTGTATAGGATTGTTTACATTTGCTCGGTTACTATAGATGTTACCTAGTGCACATTTTCATAGGTTTTTTAAAGTAATTATTTTTGCTATGTAATTTACAGACTCCTCAAATATATTAGTCATGCTAATTTCTTTCTGCTCCTATAACAAGAACAAGTATAAATTGAAGAATTTTTATATAAAAAGGCAAACTTTTGCCCAGCTGGCATAGCTCAGTGGTTGAGCATTGAACTATGAACCAGGAGGTCACAGTTCAATTCCGGATCAGGGAACATGCCTGGGTTGTGGGCTGGATCCCCAGTGTGGGGAGTGCAGGGGGCAGCTGATCCATGATTCTCTCTCATCACTGATGTTTCTCTCTCTCTCTCCATTCTTCTCAGAAATCAATAAGAATAAAAAAGTAAACTTCACAAGCTTCTGTGAACTAATACTTGTTGGCCCAAGTTTCTGTTTTACTTTTCATGTCCATATAAGAGAGCATCTTGAAATAATTTGAAAAATTATTAAGTAATGTATTTCCTCCATCCTCATCACCCTTTGCTTACCTCTATCCTGCCCCCATTATTTCAAGGCCATCACCACATTATTGCCTATGTCCATGGAGTATGCATGTATGTTTATACTTTAAAATATCTTTTTATTGATTTTAGAGGGAGAGGAAGAAATAAATACATCAATGGTGAGAGAGAATTACTGATTTCCTGCCTCCTGCATGTCCCCACCCCCACCCAACTGAGAATTAGACCTATAATCCATGTATGTATCATAGGTCAATGCTCAACCATTGACCAACACCCGCTGGGCTATATTATTTAAAATAAAATAAATACTTACTTGTCGCTGGGCCCTGAGGGCCAGCTTTCTGCTCCATTCACAGGGAAAGCCCTTCCTTGAGGACAAGAGACCTTCTTGCTGGCGTCCAGTCTGGACCAAGGGAAAATGGGGCTTTTGCAGCCACTGGGGACCCCCATTCTCATTCACAGGGCCCCATTGCCTTATCCACTGGAACACTTCCGGGTGTTGCTCCTGGCCCCAATCCATTCTTGGCTTGGCCGATTCTGGCTGACCATCGAGCCAGCCCCCCAAAACCCCAGCCCCTTGTTTAGGTCTCCTGCATGTTCCCACCCCCATCCAACTGAGAATTGGACCTATAATCCATGTATGTTTCCAGACCAGGAATAGAACCTGGACCTCATGTATCATAGGTCAATGCTCAACCATTGACCAACACCCGCTGGGCTATATTATTTAAAATAAAATAAATACTTATTTTATTTTAAGTAATATAAAATTTTATAAATTATTTAAAATAAAATAAGTATTTATTTTATTTTAAATAATATAGCCCAGCTATATTATTTATAATATAGCCCAGCTATATTATTTATAATATAGCTGGGCAATATTATAAATATAGCTGGCATGACTACCAGCAGCAGGCCTTCCTCCCCCTCCCCCCACTTGTGTCCCTGGCGACCAGCCTTTCTCCTGCTTAGGTCACAATTGCCTGCTCTTCACCTGGCCCCACCCCCTTGTTGACATGACTGCCTTCAGCTGTTCACCTGGCCCCGCCCCCTTGTTCCAGAAACCCCGCCCACTCATGCATTGGACCAATGAGCGAGCAGCACTAGCCAGGCTGCCCTGCTCATCACACATGGGGACCGACTGCCCCACCTCTGGAAGCGTTGTTCAGTGCCTAAAAGCCCCAAGGGCAGATGGCCTTCTGCTCACAGGTTGCCTCCCACCCAGGGCCCAGGTCCACAAGCATGGGGAGACCAGCCCCCCCTTTCGGACAACCATGGGCCTCCATGAGCATCGGAGGCCCCCACCACCCCCACCACGGGGCATCTAACAACGGAGTGTCCTGCGACCCCCACGGCCTTGTCTATGGGCTGTAACATGGGGGAGAGAGCAGGGTCAAGTCTCCAAAAATCACTTTCCACTCTGGGGGAACTGACCCACCCCTCCTGAGGTACCCTGTTTCCCCGAAAAGAAAACATTGTCTTATATTAATTTTTGCTGCCAAAGATGCGCTAGGTCTTATTTTCAGGGGTTGTCTTATTTTTCAATGAAGAAGAATACGGTACACATTTATTGTTAAATGAAAATTGCGGAAATTTACTACCTGTATGTGGTAAGGTAGTATGGTAGTTGTCAATATAATCCTGACAAACTGAGAATCCTACAGTATTAAGAATTTACTCATTTATTCAATGACAATCATGTCAACAACATCTTCTGGCACATCATCATAACAATCCAATTCCTGAATTTCCTGGTGAATTTCTTGTGACTCCATTTCTTTCAGAATCAGTGGATCAAAACCCTCATGTTTAGCCTGGGGGGGGGCCTTAATTTGGGGGGATGCTTTATATTTCACTCATAAGGAAACCTGTGAGTATGTCTTATTTTGGGAGGATGTCATGAAAGCTAAAATTAGGACAATCACTAATGGGTGATGTAGTCTTTAAACTTTCCCTTGGTGGCGAGAGTCTGCCTCCTGGTTGCCAGGGGAGTGGGGGTCCACGACTAAGCCCCACAAAGCCAGCCACAACCTACCTCCGGAATTATGGGCCAGAATCTTGTTCCAGGTCTCCATGTCCAGCTGTTGAGTTTTGTCAATAAACTCCCCTTTCCTGTCACACTGCGGAGGTAACGCGTGTTAATGGAAGCATTCTACAAGTGAGGCAACCTGGGCCCATTGCAGCCACTAAAGTTTCCAAATGAACTGCCCACCAGCCCCTGGCTTCCTCCTTTATAACCAAGAATCTGTCCTCCCTCCTGTCCCTTAGACTGAGGTTTCTCTAGAAGTTGCTCTGAACACCACAGAGGAATCACCAGGGGTACTTGTTTTCAAATGCCCATCAGGTTGAAAACGCTGGGGTGAAGCACAGAAATCTGCACGTTAAACAAGCTCCAGTGACTTAAACCAGATAAGGTCAAGAGCTCCAGGGGGACAGCCTTCCTCTTCAAAGGGCCGGATGGTAGGAACATCTCAGAGTCTGCGGGCCATTTAGTCTCAGCTCTGCCCTTGTGCTGAGCCAGCAGCCAGAGATAATACAGGAAGAATCCAGTGGGGCCCTGTGCCCATGAAAGTTTTTTCCAAAATCAGGGAGGGTCAGATGGGGCTCCCAGGCTGCATGGAGTTTCTGATCTTTGGTCTACGTGTCCCTATACTGGGGACAATGTGCTAAGGGCACCCTGGGCTGAGGAATCCCCGCTTGCCTCTTGCCAAAGGTGCCCTGGGACTAGAATCAGCTGCCACCTAATGAGTGGTCCCTTCGCTCAGGAAGCCGGGATGTGTCATGTGGGAGTGAGCGCAGCTTCCCTCCTACTTCACTCACTACGGGGGAGTTTATCCCCACAAACCCACACACAAGATGGCAAGGGCAGGCCCCCTCCACCCTTGCCCAATCAGCACAGCCCAGCACCAGCACCAGCATTTTCTTCATCTGCTTCATACTCTTTGCTAAATCGAAAGAGCAACATATTTTAGTAGACTCATCTCCTCATAAAATCTCACCAGTGATACACCACTCTGCTGTTGGGGGGGAAATCAGATAAGCTAAAAAAAATCATTTCTCTACCGAGGGATTTCAACTTCGGTGTACTCCGCCACCATCTGTTTTCTACGTATGGGCTTGTGTATTATTTAAGCCAGATGAGAATTCTGTACATAGTGTTTGTGATCCTTTCCCACTCAAATATGTCATCAACATCTTCCCACGATAATCCATGACCTTCAACATCAGCACCTCTTGTTAGTGTGTGCGGGAAGCAAGACCAAGGGCAAAGAGGCAGTTCCGCGGGAAGTGCTGAGTGGCACTGGGATGAGGCGCACACACCTTCACCTGTTCATCCTGCAGCATTGCAAATAGCCAAGCCCCAGACACACCCCCAGCTTCATGCAGCCCACATCCTGCATGTCTGTCCTGCCTCTGTGTGGAAGCACGGGACTTGGGGGGAAAGTCTGTAAGGAGGATTCTCCCAAAGGTCTGGAGCCTCTGGGGGGACCTTGCCTAAGGCGGCAGCCCTGCCTTGACTTTTCGTAACAAGTCTGATCCCCGGGTGTTTTGCTAAAATCTCTATGTTTAGTCTTTAAAGGCCCGACCTTGCAGAAGCACATGCTTTCTCAAGGATGCTTACCTTGCTGATTGTATCTAGAGGTTCATTTTAGTTCCAGCTGTTATGACAATAAAAGCCAGAGGAGGCAGGCAAACAGGGTACTTGGTGGCGATAGCCAAGTAGTGCCTTAGCCTCTCTTTCACAGAAGCTCGTGTCAGAGTCATCATTCCTCCACTCAGGGTCTGCCTGCAGCCCCGGCATGCCCCCCCTCCTCCTGTCCCTCAGTGTCAGTGTTTGGCTGGAGGCTTCCAAAGAAAACCCCAGACAACATACAGATGGCACTTTTGATGGTCTCATACTTACTTTGCACAAAGGCTACCAATTTACTCAACCAACTTCCTTCCAGAGGCTCAAGTTTTCAACGTTTTAATCTAAATGATGCTAAACAACATCTTAGTGGTTAGGTTCTTTGGTTTTTAGAAGAAAAAAGAGCAATTCATTTTTTTAAAATATTTTTAGAGGGAAGGGAGAGAAAGACAAACTAGATCTGAGAGAGATAGACTGGCTGCCTCTTGCATGCCTCCTCCTGCTCACACCCTCCTTCCCCAACTTGAGAGAGAGTCTGAAACCCAGGCATGCCCTAACCAGGAATCAAACCAGCAACCTTTTTGGATGATGTCCAACCAACTGAACCATACAGGTCAGGGCTTAGAGCAGGGGTGGGGAATGTCCGGCCCAAGGGCCATATAAGGCCCCAAATCATTTGGCCTAACCCTCCCAAAGCATTAGGAGTTAATCAAATGTTTGACCAAATATAGCAGCAAATTTTTAAGTTGGTAATTTTGTATGGCCCAGGAATGATATCATACATATCCTAATGGCCCTAGGCAGAGAAAAGGTTCCCCACCCCTGGCTGCTGGTTTGTAAAGCAGATTCTTATTTACCTCTTTAGGGAAAACTCATCCTTTAAGCTCTTTGTACTGCCAAATTGCCAGGCAGAAAGGCTTTTACCATTTCACTCTCTCTCAACCAACATATGATAAGCCCAACTCCCCAGACACAGACCAACACTATCATACTGCTCTTCTCAGCTCTGCCAATAGGCAGGACTAAATAAATAAATAAATAAATAAATAAATCACACTTCATCACTTTACACTGTCTCCTTGATTAACCATCTTCATGTGCTTATGAGTGCCAGCCACTTAGATCAACAGCGTCAGAATACTGGGCTGTAGACCTGGCTGGTTACCAGGAACAGTATGACCCGCCAAGCTGTACCCTGCCCAGCCTCAGTTCCCATCTCTGAAATGGAGACAGCTGGCCTGGGTGATGTGCAGAGTGGCCTTGGGGTAAAAAAAAAAAGTTATCTCATTTTATAGCTTTCTCAACATATCCTGTTCTACTTGGGGAGAAGGAACATGCCAGAAAAAGCATTGTTTTCTTGAAAGACTTACCCACACCCCTTGCACTGTGCTAAATGGCCCAAGGTGCTACCAACGACCCCTGGGATGAAGAAAACAAACTCGTGTCCCAAGAATGAGTGCTGGGCTTTATTTCAGATCCTGGGCTGTAAGGTGTGTATGGAGTAATAGGTGACCTCGTCCTAATAGCTCTCAAATGAGAAATAGCTAAAAACCACCTTTCCTGCAATGAAGACACTACAGTTGAGTCTCAGATCTGGGAGCTGGACATTCACTGACCTAAACAGCACTCTCCTTGCCGCCTCCCAGCCTGAAGGAGGGCGGGAGGGGTGAGGGCAGGACCACAGGGCCCCCATGGACCATGCAGATCCCACTCTTAACAACATGCTCAGTAAGGGCGGGTGCTGCAGAGCCATCCACCACAGACAAAGACGTCCCTTTGCTAATAAGTGTAGAACTTCTTCAATGTTTAAAAGGGAATAATTTCAAAGTCTTTTGATTGTTATTTCACTTGAGGCATTTCATTTGGCCCCAAGGGCTCCAATCCACAGTCATTCATAAAAATAATCACCACCCTGACTCACTTCTCTGTTCATGCTGAGCTGATGATCAGCAACATTTCAGTTTTGATTAAAAATATAAGGGAATGAGCATGGGAGTGTAAAAGCCTCCAATCAGCTCCACCAAAACCTTTCCATGGCCACAGTGCTCTCACCCACCAGCCCATGTGACCGTCCCCTCCCCCAATGGGTGCCCAGATGACAGGCAAGTGCCTCCTGTAGGCCCTTTGATGGGTATTAGAGGCACAGACCCTCCCAGCCATCGCCAGCTCCTCTTCCTGCAGCGATTCACCTCCCCCAGGCTTGTATATGGTGCTGTAGCCAGCAGAGAGCTGACACCCAACGAGAAAGTGTTGGAGGGCATGGAGCAGCAGACACAGAAGGCAGAGTTCATACAGAAAATCTTGATGTTCACGGCAGATTGTCTAAGTGTACCATACTTTGAAATAACTCCAACAGTTCTGAGGGTCCATATTCCCAGCCACAGCAGAGGAAAACAGCATTAATAGTGGAGACCCATGTGGGATAGGCCAACTGCTCCACTACTAATAGCAAGAGCATAAGCAAGGAGGAGACTAGAAACCCTGTACACACACACACACACACACACACACACACACACACAAAACACAAACACAAAATCTGATCCAGAGCACTGTTAGAAAAGTATGGAATTCCTGTTTGCTAAGTTTTGTTAACTAGGGGGAAGGGGGAAGGTGAGAAAAGTTTACAGGTAGAGAATTTTAGAAAAATCTTCATGGAAAAAATGATTTAAAATAAGCTTGGGGGCAATCAACAGGGCATTAGGAGATTCAGGTGGAGCAGTGCTGTGTTTGTTCTCACCAGGGTGAGTGAATAAACACATGTGTTGCAGACAAAGGCATCCTGTGACTGTTTTCCTACACAGATTCCAATGAAACTTATAAAGAGCAGGAGCGGGAGTGGGAAGCAGCAGTTCTCTCATTTTTGGGGGAGGCTGATACCCAATTTCTCTCAGGATTTCAGAAGTAACAAAAACTGGTATTTTCATAAATCTACCAGACTGGGTTTTGCAGTTTCAAACATACAGAAGATTCTCTAGTAGGTCCACACCAGCGAGATTGGCTCAGTGACAGTTAAGCGGGCAAAGAAGAAACAAACCTACAGAGAGCTCCCTTCCAGCCACCCATGTGTTCTGGCTGCTGCGAGCTTTGTCTTAATCAACACAGCCCTCTGGCTCAGACTAAGAACATCGACAATGCACAAAAGCTGGAGAGCGCCCCGGGAACCTGGAAGAAGGGCCTCTAGTCTGCAGTGAGGTCAGGCAAGGCTTCTTAAAGGACCTGACCTCTTCTGGGTGAGGGGCGGGGTTAGGACACAGTGAGGGAGAGCTTGCAGGCACAGGAACAGCATGTGCAAAGGCCCAGAGGTGAGAGAACATGTGCTTGTCCCAGAGCCCTGGTGCAGGCAGACACAGGATGTGGCGGGAGGAGATCCGCAGCCTGTTTGTCTCCTCAGGGAGCCACCTGACAAACATGAATTCACTCTGACTTTCTGGAAGATGTCCAGGAGCACATTTCATTTGTTCTTTCAAGGTCACAGCGAGTGTCCAATTCTAGAACTTGCCCTCTCGGGCCTCAGGGAGCAGTGGCAGACATGCCAGGACTTCCTGGTGAGACTCACCGCAGACTGACAAGGGCAGTTCCTCCACAGATTCTTCCTTTCTTACCTAAAGGCCCCACCCTGTGAAGGTGGCCCTGACTCCACATTTACTGAGGAGGAGAGACCCCCGAGAGGCCACATATGACTCATCCCCTAAGCCCACTGAATCTGGGGCCTTGCTTCATGCCCAGAGGAACAAACCCATCTTTAATATCTCACGGGGATGATCATGAGTTTTCACTGTGCTGGCTCCACGCTGGCAGCCAGAGCTCTGTGTCCAACAGCTGCCTAAAGCCGCTGGCACTAGCCAAGCCTATGGGGGGTGGGGGGGCTTTCACTCACCAGACAGCGGGTCTTTGCCAATCATCAAAACAGCTGGCAAGGTCATTACAATTAGTTGCTTGAGAACTTCCTACAGAAACAAAGAGGAAAGATACTACTGAGAACAGGAAAGGAAATAAAGAATGACTAACAATATGACAGCTTATCAAGTCACTGGGTGAGTGCAGCCACTGCACGGTAACTGGGAACATGCTGTGTAAGAGGAAGGAATAGTTAGGATGTAAATAAATGTGAAAAGCCAGAGCTACCTGTACTTCTGCCCTCATCATCTTACCTACTAAAAGAGTGATATGCAAATTAACCATCACTCCACTCCACCAGCCACACCCACCAGCCAATCAGAGCACATATGCAAATTAACCCCAACCAAGATGGCAAGGCCCCTAGTGGCCAGTGGTTGGATAGGAGACACAAACCTGCAGGGGGCGGGCAACCAGCAGCCCCCAGATTGGAGACACAAACCCGCATGGGGCAGGCACCCAGCCATCCCAAACCCTGCCATCCTGGACCTGGGGCTGGGGAAGGAGTGCATTAGAGACACAAACCCGCAGGTCTGGCACCTAGCAGCCCCAAGGCCTGAGGTGGAGCTGTTGGAGCTGCTGTGGGGGAGAAGGGGGCCGCGGAGACACAAACCTGCAAGAAGCCTGTGGAAAGGGAGATAAACTATCATAATTTTATATCCCTTTCCACAAGATGAGAAATCTGCCCCTGGATTATTTAGTGATGTGGCCCACACCTTTCTACAAACACAGGGTATGTTATGACCACTTCCAGGAAGGTCTGGTCAGAATACCATCTCCAGGGAGTAATGCTACTGTGGCAAATCACCTAAGAGGAAACAAGCTTTTGTTGGATTTATTCTGAAGGTCAGAGAGCATACCACCCCAACACATGCTGTGTTGTTATATTGATGATCTTGAGCTGCAGATGCTTGAAAAACAGCAAATGCATGCAGAGGATTTCACTGAAGTCTCCTGATCTGCCTAAAATCAGACCCCCCAAAAGGAGCTTAAATATCATAGGTCCCCTTGACGGGAGAAGTATCATCAGGCAGAGAAGACTGACTCCTGTCACAGGACAGGAGAGTAGAAGTTGACATAACACCCAAACTTTGTTACAAACTATTTCCCCTCACTCCCGTTCACCTTTCCTAAAAATCACTTACTCTCCTCTATGAGACCTACATCTCCCGCCCCCTTTCCTAGAAAGAAGGTATTTAAATCTGCATTCTAAGCCACCTTGGGGAGTTACTCATTTTTCCCTGGGATCTCCCACATATACACAAGGTACAGTGTTAACGAACTTTTGTTTTTCTCTTAGTGCTGTGTCTTTCATTACAAGGGCCTCCACTAAGAACTCAGAAAGGTAGAGGAAAACTAATTTTCTTCCTCCATAATTCTATCTCAGGAAATCAAGTCCGGAGCTGAACAATGAGGTTGGCTCAAGTACCAAGCAATCTTGGCTGATGGGAGGGAAGCTTCTAGGGAGAAATCAATGATATTGGCATCAAAGTTGCATGTTTGCTGGTGGGAGTTTAAATCATCCCTTTTGGAGGATGATTTGGCAAATTCAGTAGAAATGTTCAAGATATATCCAAGAGTCTTCTTCTAGGAATCATATCTGCTGAGATAAAGCACAAGCGCATAAGCCCTGATCAGAACCCAGGATGCTACTGTGGGCTCCCCTTCCAAGATAGGAAAACCTGGGAACAACCTGCATTTTTAGGACAAGGTGGCATCTATACTAATAAAAGGGTAATATACTAATTAGACTGAACATCTTCTGGGCGACCTTTCAGACATCATTCCCTACATCCTTCCCGACAAAGCCATGTTGGCAGGGCCAAGGCAGAGGAGGTTAGAGGTGATCAGGCAGGCAGGGGAGAGCAGTTAGGGATGAGGCTAGCAGGGGAGAGCAGTTAGGCAAACAGGCTATCTGGAGAGAGAAGTTACGGGGATCAGGCTGGCAGACAGGTGAGTGGTTAGGAGCCAGAGGTCCTGAGGGGTCCCAGATTGGAAAGAGGGCAGGCCGAGCTGAGGGGACCCCCTTCCCATGCATGAATTTCGTGTACCAGGCTTCTAATAATCAAATAAACATTATGTCTGCATATGTGCAGACACCTTGGGAAGAATAAGATACATTACATGCCAGGATAGCAGCATCAGGTGTGAGTGTCTTTTTAAATTTTTTAAAATGTTTTTATTGATTTCACAGAGGGAGAGGGCTGGGGAGAGAAATATCAATGATGAGAGAGAACCATCCATAGGCTGCCTCATCCACTCCCCCTACTGGGGGATTGAGCCCCAACCCCTGCATGAGCCCTGACTGGGAAGCCAACCATGACCTCCAGCTGGGCTGTGAGTGTCTTTTGAAAAGATTTCTTTATTTTCATGGTATAATTTGCTGGTGCAACTAAAGTAAAGAATGAAAATTACAGAGATGCTGCGGGGTCTCTATGGGATGATTCAGGATGCTGTGTCAGTAGGTCTCTGGAGACTTCTTTCCTTTACAGCAGCGCCCTCCCTGGGAGAGGGATAGATCACAGCTACACTGCACCCCTTAGAGAGGTGGCTCTGGAATGGAGCTGCGGTCACAGAAGGGTTTTGAAAGGAGGCCCAGGCACCAGCCCCAGGTCTGGGGGTCTCAACCAGCCCTCCTCGGAGTGTGCAGCTCACCCTGACCCTCCACTGCGTTCCCCAGAGCGCCACCAGGGGAACAGTTGGTCTTCCCTGTCCGGAAGGGCCTTGCTATTTATGAATCAGAAGATAGAAACCCAATTTTTCAGAAGACAAGTAAGGGGGTAGGTTTCACAGGTATTCTTGGCCTTAGACAGCGGTCGCTTGAGACATTTCTCACCAACAAAGCTCTTCTTATTCATTTTAAAAAATGTTCCAACTTTTTTCAGGAGTCACTCTACTGCATAACTCGCTGAATGTCTGCATTCACTGTCCTGCCAGCTAGCAGTGATGAAGAAAAGGGGGACCATAACACCATTAGCCGAATACGTGGGGAGGGGTTTGGGATGGAAATGAAGGGATGAGGACAATTATGTGATACCATAACCAATAAAGAAATTTAAAAATAATAATAATAAAAAGTAAAAAAAACAAAAAAAAAAACAAACAAACCACCATGGGCCCAGCGGAAGACCTCAGAACTCTCTCTGAATCCTCACATTAGAATGTGAGGCAGGCAGGCCAGGAGTTGC
Organism: Pipistrellus hanaki; assembly: GCF_964339955.1. NCBI lineage: Eukaryota > Metazoa > Chordata > Mammalia > Chiroptera > Vespertilionidae > Pipistrellus > Pipistrellus hanaki. Next base: position 7,321,058 of record NW_028182304.1, on the reverse strand, counting down.
AGTGCCATCAAACATTCAAACATTTATGCACTGACTTTATCCTCCCTCTTGTCATCTCTCTGTGGCTCCTGTCCACACCAGAACTTGGGGAAAGGGATGCTACCCCATGAGGCATACCCACTCCCAACACGCCAGGCCCCTCTCCACTCAGTGTTGGAGAGTGTTTCTTGGCCATCTGGGGTCCCATGTCACCGCATCAGAGGTGACTAACATTTTCTTAACCATGTCTATGTTCCTCCAACAATGTCAGACGTACATTTCCTTCTATTCTTGGAAGTGAACTTTCCACTTTTTAAACTGAGTGTGCACATTTCTAAAGAAAATTCCAATGTTTATTCCTCAGCCCCATACTCATCCAATACAACTGCCACACAGAGCTGACAGGTCTCAAAAAGAAGGTGAAGTAGAAAAAAGGTGCAAGCAGTGTATGGAAGTTTTATCTAAAGACATACACAAAGTAATGCTAGTGTGTGTGCATGTGTATGTACACAGTGACACACACATGCCCACATACGGGCACACCTGACAAGAGTATAAAAATCTGAACTGATACCCAGCAAATTGGTGACAGCGGTTACCTCCAGGGAAGGAGGAAAGGATAATTGGACTCAGTAGAGGCATCCTGGGGACTTCTATCAGAAAGAAAATTTATTTCCTTTTATTAAAAAAAAAAAAACATATTTGAATTGATTTCAGAGAGGAAGGCAGAGGAAGAGATAGAAACATCAATGATGAGAGAGAATCATTGATTGGCTGCCTCCTGCATGCCCCCAACAAGAAAACAAGCCCTCAACCCAGGCATGAGCCTTGACTGAGAATCGAACAGTGACCTTCTGGTTAATAGGTTTTTCTCTCAACTATTGAGCCCCACCTACCAGGCAAAGAATTTATTTCTTAAAAAAAAAATCACATCTATAATCTAAATAATGAAAGGGTAATATGCTAATTAGACAATACATCCTTCCGGATGAAGCTGGGGCTGGAAGGAAGCCATCCAGGTCCCAGATGCCAGAGGGAAGGCAGGTGCTGGCAGCAGGAAGGAAGGCCTACCATTCCACAGATTTCCGTGCATCGGGCCTATGGTATATTCACATTCATTGAAAAAAGGACACTCGGGTGTTCATTATAAACACTGGTACTGTTTGATTTTTAACTTTTCAAAGCAATGGCAGTAAGAAGGGATTACAGAATATCACACTACCCCAGACTACTTCTGCTGTTCCCTAGGAGACATAAAACAATATTGGGGTCTGCAGCACCTTCTAACCAAGGTGAGAGTTCAGAAGGAAGAAGCCAAGTTCAAGAAATCATAAACCACACTTCCTCGAGGTGCTCTTAACTGGAAAACTAGTGTATGTGGTCGCTGGCCATCATGGGATGTGGAATATCGGGCCCAGGCCCATCCTCTGCTTGACAGATGGGAACTCAGGGGCCCAAAGAAGAAAAGCACCTGAGGGGAGGAGATTGGAGAACCTCAGCAAAGCACCTGAGGGGAGGAGCTTGGAGAACCTCAGAAAACCTCCCATTTCAGAGTCGGTCCTGCAGGTGGGTCCCCTACATCCATCTAAGGGTCCAGGTGTCAGGATCGAGGTCCCTACGTGGACTCAAAGCAAACATGTACATGTCCGTCAACAGACATGGGATGTATCCAGCCACTGACTGAGGGCCCCCCCGCCATGCAGCCAGAGAAGCCTCAACAGCTTCACAGGACAACGAGGCCCTGACTGCCCTGAGGAAGGGCCACATCGCAGGCGTCCAGGGCAGGGAATGGTGGTGGACACAATGTTCAGCCCAAAGAATAAACAGGTGTCCACTATTTGTTTCACGTGGAATTCCCCCTACACTGGCCTTCTTTTCCTACTGGCTCCATCATGGAGTGAACTTGTGCTTCATGTAAGGACTCCAGGCTCTGATATAGAAAATGAACCACTGCGCCCCAACATTTAGTTTAAAAGGACTCGGGTGAAAAAGAGCTTGGCTGTTGAGCAAGTACACAAGGGCTGTGTGGCACTGATGCAAAGCTGACCCGCAGGCAGCGGGAGGCAGCATGCGGCTCTGCTCCAGGCTCAGCTTTCCTCCAGGCCTCTCACCCCTTGGGGTGTCTGTGCTGGAGCTGGTGCCTCCTCGCCCTCACCAGCCTTTCTCCTTTAAAAGCAGAGACTGAGTGCGGCCTTCTCCCAAGGCCCTGTCCCTTCCCAGCAACTCCCTCACTGAGCCCTCGGGTCACTGGGCATCACCGGCCCCCTCACAGGGCTGCCAGGACCGCCTTCCTGCCCCAGAGCAGGTGAGCCGTGTGTCCGCTGTCTGATGCAGAGGAGTCACCGGGGAGAACGGAGCTCTCGGCCCCAGGAAAACCAGGGGAAGGTGCTCCTTCCCTACATCACTCCGCGTGCTCTGTAGCCCAGGTTCCCGTGGGAGGGCGCGTCAGCATCCCCACAGGCTTGCTCAGAAGGAGGCAGGACCTCCACAGCAGGTCTTGGGGGGGTCTGTTTAGAGATGCAGACCCAGATGGTTGCTGACAAGTTCCCGGGTGCTGCTGCTGCTGGGCTGGGAACCCCCTTTGAGAACCACCGCTCCAGCCAACTGATTCCCAGTGAGACAGGAAGGACATAAGACTCAACATCCGGGAACTTCTGAAAATACAGAATCCTGGCCCCAACCCCAGAGGCCACCAAGCAGCAGGCCAGGAGGAGGCCGGAGACCCTGGCTGAACACTGGCGCTCAGTCTGAGCCTGGCCATGCTGCTTCTCACCCTCCTGTCCTCTGAAAAAGGTCAAGGAAAAGTCTCCCCAGGTTTTCAGAGGCAAAACTTGAGCTTCTTAAATAGCTGGACCTGTTCAAGAGGGGCCTCTGGTATTCCCAAGTGCCTGCCCTGATGCCTCAGAAGAGGACAGCCAGGGTGGCAGAAGCGTTGCCTGGCAAACAAGACCAGGGCTGGCTTCTGTGACTTTGCATGTCTCGCTGAAAAGCCACGGGCAGAGGGATCCCACTCTCCGTGGAGGTGGCCTCTCACCCTCCCTGGTCAGAGTAAGGAATGACTGTCTGGCTTGGTCCAAGCCCTCACAACAAGGGGACACTGGGTGGCACTTCTGTTGGAAAACTTTCTTGACTGCCGCTTCACAACAATGAGCGGTTATGCTCACGCAATCATGTCAGGAGGGAAGGAAAAAGGCATAACATGAAAGGCAGGGTGTGAAACACAAGTCCCCATGCTAACAGTGGGAGGAAACACTAGAACCGCTCACAGTGACTGTCTTTCAGTGGTGGGATTCTGGGTGGTTCTTATTCTTACTACGTGTTTTCCTAGCTGTTTGTAAAAAGCACATATTACTTATATGACCAGAACTTAACTTTATTTTCCAATAAATGAGAAGGAAATACACAGCACAACCCTGCCCTCACCTACCTGTGTCAGCCCAGAGGCAAGAGCCTGCGGCTTTCTCCATGTGAGCAGGCCTGAGGCAGGGGCGCCCTGCGGCCCTTAGCAAGTGCTGCAGCAAACATTTACTCTGGGCCCCGGGGCTGAGGCTGCCCCGCACCCCTGCCTGCCCTCAAAGAGCTGCCAGTGCAGAAGCCGGGCCAGGAGACAGGTCCTTCCTTCTCCCTGCGATTCTCTCTGGGCCCTGAGGGTGGACTGGCCGTCTTTTCCTTCCTGGGACGGTTCCGTGTTCTGGAGCGCTACCCGGTGCCCAAGAGCAGCAAACTGCCTGCAATTCCACATGGTCCAGCCCCCTTGGCCAGCCCAGAGCTGAGCGCAGGGCAGCGGACCACCATCAGCTGCATCCTCCTCGACCAGCAAGAATGGGGGAAGGCATGCGCATGGCCACATAGCTTGCCCCGGATCCTGCCTGCTCCCTGCTGCTCGCAGAGAGCCTCAGAAACCTCCCCTTCCCCACCCCCCCACCCCCCAGGCCTTCATCGCTGCCACAGGGAGAGGTGATGCCCTGAGGTGGGAGGGCTGCCTGTCAAGGGTCCCACGTTGGCATCTCCGTGGTTTTGATTCCTGTGGAACCAGGACAACAGGCCTCCATCCCAGGAACTGGGGCAAGTGCTGCCGGTGACAGACGTGGACAGGACCACCTCCACCTCAACGCCCGTTCCCCGTCTCCTGCCCATAACCCTCCCGAAGGGAAACTCAGCTGCGCACCATCACTCCACTCACGTGTCATTTCCTCCAAGAAGCCTTCCCAGCTACACCCATGCAGCCTGAGTTAGGAGACCTGTCTGATGAACTGTTGGCACCACCTGCCGCCCTGGCACTTAGCACACAGCATCAAAAGCACCGGCTTACCATGAATGGTGCCTGCAGCCAGGAACCAAGGTCCCTCAAAACTAGACCCAAGTCCAATGGCAGCACCACCCCCTGTCCGTTGCTGTCACAAGGGCAGCACTGGCTGAAACCCACCAGCCTACAGCATGCCTGGGCCTGAGTGTGGCTCCCCTCAGACCAAGAAAGGAGGCCACTTCAGCCCCATCATCTGAGCTCCCCCAGGCCCAGCCCAGAGGCTGCTCAGAGTCATGGTGCTGTGTTGCCAACAGGCCATGGAATGACTACAGCTGCGAGCTGGGATCAGGGCCAGGGGCAGAGTCTGCCCAAGATCTCAGTGAAACCACAGAATAAACACACGTTGGACAGTGGGTGTTTCTTCAACATATATATATCTCATTTATTTCAGAGTGGAAGAGACAGAAACATCAAAGATGAGAGAAAATCATTCATCGACTGCCTTTGTATGCCCCAACTGGAGACTGAGCCTACAACCTGAGCCATACAAGCTGGGCCGGGGAGTGGTTCTTAAACCACATTCCCTGAGATCCCAGGAACTCACAGAGATGCCCTGGAGGGAAAAGTGGGGGCTGAGCAGAGGGCACTATGGTCCCCCAGCCCCCAATCAATCAGAGTTATGGGGCTTCACCGGAGATCTTAAGAAAACTCATATGGGGATACAAGTTTCAGTGCTCAGAAGAAGTGTGAAAACCAGGGCCCAGGTAGCAGGTTCAGTCCATATGGCGTCCGTCCTGGTCATATAGACCATAAAGATCAGAGACTTCACCCCACCTTCCCAAGGCCTGGGTGGGGATTTAACAGCCCTTCGCCATCAGGTCCTCCTGCACGGACTATCTGAATGAGATACAGTGAGCATGACAAGTGGACACTCTGCACGCTGAACTCCAGTGCTGCCGTCCGCACCCTGGGGGCTCGTCCATTACAGTCCTGACCCAACATAACCCTCTGTGGTCCCATACCTCCTTCAGCCCCTTGAATTGCTGCTGTACAAAGACTCGCTGAGCTGCGGACAATAACCAGGTCAGTGTGCCCCTCCCAGAATCCAATCCAGCCACTCCCCACGAGACTGGTGCTTGGAGCCACAGTGGCGTCTCATCTCTGGGGCCCTCAGAGCACCAGACCCAATGCCATGCACACTGCTCAAAGGACATTGGCTGGACAAAGTAAAGCAATGCAACCTCTGTCCCTTCTCACAATGCTGGGGGAGGGGGAATAAAGGGTGCAAGTGAGAAACCCCAACTGTCAGCAAGCAGCTGCATCACCATGAACACCATTTCCTCTGGGCTTCCTGCAGGAAACCTTTGGAGTGAGGACAATGCCAGGAGCACAGACGTCCTGGGAACAGAGGCCGCCCTTACCTGGTAGAAGGTCTTGATGTGTCTGACCAGGACGCTCAAGTTCTCAATGCGGAGGTTCACATCGTTGTTCACGTGCTGGTGGAAGCGCTGATTAGGCCTGGGGTCTCTAGGGGAGGAAACAGGAGACTGGAAACAGAATCTCCCAGCATTTGCCTCACCTCCCTTCCCAGCGCTGGGCAGCCCTCTCTAAGCCCAGGTCAGTGTGAGGCTGAAACCAGTGTGGCTCCACTCAAACCCAAAATCTTCATCTGCCGAGCCATGGACCTTAGACAGTACACATCCCTCCCAAGTATAAGACAAGCCCTCCTCAGGCCCTTAATCAATGTCATTTCCACTCCCACTCCCAGCTGTTCCCACAAACCACCACCAAAAGGTTACACTGTATGAAAATCGACAATCCACCCCACAATACAGTTAAAGATTAAGAGAGTTAGGAACTGAACACGCCAAAATATATGAACCATCAAGAAAGAAAAGGGGGAAACATGGCACATTTTCTGACTTAAATCAATAAAAATCATTAATGTTCTACTTCACACGGGTTCCCCTCCTCGGTCACCAGCCTGGGTCTCGGGCTGGTGCTGTGACTTTACATTCTAGGGACACAATTCCACCTGGTCAAGCCGACATCATGGTCTGTGACACTATATGGTGTACAACGCCACCTAGGAGCCATGATAACAGGAGAGACTCAAGCAATTCATGTGGGAACCCCCAAAGCCTATTGACTTCCACTCTCCAGCAAAAGTCAGGTCTGGTCGTGATGAAACCAGAATTCTCAATCAAGTGACTTATAACTTCACTCACTTATACGTGTTCAGTGTATTTCTCAGAATTCTCAGGCTCAAAACAGGTTTCCTATCTGAAGAGACTCAACAGGAGGCCTCAGCTGCCGCCTCTCCTGCTTTTCATAATCAAGCCACAGTTACTGACCCAGCACACAGGGAGGGTGATGATTCAAAGGAGGGCCGTCTTCATGGGTTCATGAGGGCGCTGAGCCTCCTGGGAGCTGGTCTGATGGGAAAAAGGCAGGCCTCTTCCTCTTTCCGCAGTAACCTGCCCCCCTCCATAATGAAGGGGCGATTGGAGAGTTATGGAAATCGATCTCAATGCCATTTGGCTCATTTGAAGCCAATAATTAATACAAAATTGACAAATAGGGGGGGGGGGAAATCTACAAGTTTCAACATTTCAAATGTCACTGGGAGTACAATTTTAAAACCACCACCATCACCACAAGCTGTTTGCAATTCAACCGGGACACCAGCAGCTGACTTGGAGAGGAGGACACCTTGGCTGGGGCTGGGAAGCCCCGAGAGTGAATGTCTGCAGAAAATCTGTGAATGAGATGTGGCGTCTGCCAAGACCGAAGTGAAATCTTTTTCTGGCAAATGAAGGCCCGAATAAGTCACATGGGACCTCCCCAGGAGAGGCAGCAGCCAACGGGCCTCAGCACACAGGGACGCTCGCTGCACCTAGAAAGCATTCCAAGCACTGGAGTAGGGGCCTGGGTCTGACCCCCTGCTTCTCCCACCAGCTCTGAAGGCAGCACTAGCTGAAACTACACTCCACAAGAGCCCTGGCATTTACTGCCTGAGCAATCAGACTAATTATCCTGATCATTAGCCAATACCCCCTCCTTTAAGGCTCTCAGGGCAGAGAAAGGCTATTAGGAACCAAATCCAAACAAGACAGCTAAGGAAAGTCTATCCCCCTCTGCTCAGGATGGGAACCCCCTTCTCTCCTGCTGTGGGAAAAACAGAGCAACTGCTGACTCCAACCTGGGCCAAATCAAAATGGTGTCCACTCCCACAAGTACATGCACACCAGCACAGGCATGTGGGCACACGGGCACATATGTGTGCACGCCCACCCACACACACACACACACACACACACACACACACACACAGTTCTGGGCCTTACTCTAATGACAATGATGATGGACATTTGTTGGACGTTTTCTGTATACATGATCTTTTTTAATCCTTCCAGATCTATGAAATTCCATCCCTTATTACAGATCAAGAAATGGAGGCATAGAGAGTTTAAGGAATTTGCCCAAAGGAATAAACTAGTAAGTGATAGATGGGGAATTAGAACTTGCCTGCCTGATTCTAGAGTCAAAGCTCTTAGATGATTTTCTCACAAGTCAGTGAGAAATGTGTGCAACGTGAATGAGACCCTCCTTTCCCCTGGGGTCCAGTGGGTACCCAGAGATTCTGCCTTTACAGAGGAGCCATTCCGCAAGTTTCCCTGCATCTCCATCCACGCCCCTCAAGGCCTCACTTTCATTCAGCGATTCTCTAGGCCAGGGCTCCCCGGAAAGCTGAGCTCACAGGGCTTTCCTGCAGCCCTCCTGTCACTGGGAGGCCAGGGCTCAGAGACCGCAGCCTTCCTCGGTTGCCCAGGTGAGCCTCCTGGTGGTCTGAGGTGTTAGGTAACACGCCCCTTATGTGGGCCCCAGCAAGCCAGTTAGCATATTGCTGCTCTCTTTCCTCAGGTCCGATCAGCCTGGGGGGAGTTGATCCAAACAGGTGAACAGCACGCAGTTGGAGCTCCCAGCATGGACGGTAAAGCAGAACAGCCTTACCTGCTGGTGAGTTACATTTCTCCACTTGGCAGGAGTGAAAACACAGGCTTAGCTTCAGTGTTGTGTCGGATGTGGCGATAGGACTTGGGTCCCTGAGTCCAGTTCTGTCCTAGAACTCACTGGGAGAAGGCTAACGCTGTGAGTTATAATCTAGGAGACTAAGAATGTGGGAGGAAGGCTGAAGAAACACAAAAACAATTATTACTGGCTGCCTCAACTCCTTCCTGGATCAGGAGGGTATACACATGAGTGAGTAACTGACACTAACACCTTTCACGTTGCAGGCGCTGTGCTACATGCTCACACACCATCGCGTCTAATCCTCACTGCCATCTCTTAAGGGGGGCAGTGCACTTCCCATTTCATAGATGAGCAAACTGAGGTGATGAGTGCCACACCCCGCATCAGACAGCCAGGATGAGAGATACCTGGACTTCAGTCCCCGCTGGCTCCCTACATGTGGACACAAGGGCTGGGTTTTTGTTTGTTTGTTTGTTTGTTTGTTTGAGAGGATTTCATGCATATATCATAAGTTACATCTTGATGAGTTTTTAAAAATTAAACATACTCCAGTCAGTAGGTAGAAGACCTCTACCCTCCCAGTTCTCCTGCACCCTTATCCAGTCAATCCCCACCCCCACTACTGGCCAGGACCTGTCTATGCCTCGGGACAACCCATGAAAAGTCATTTTCGTCAGTGTTCTCAGAGAAGTGCTGCCAAAGCTAACAGATTTGTCATTTATATCTAAGCAAACACAGGGTTGGTAAGATCGGTAAGATTGATAGGGCTTTTGAAAAAAAAAAAAAAAAACATTAGAAATGAAACTTCTACCTCTCCCACAGCATGATAGCACATGATGTATTAAAACAAAAGGAGCTATGTTCTTGGGAAATTTCTTAAAACAGATCTTTTTAGGTAAGTCTACTTAAACCACTTTATTTTTTTTAATTTTTAAAAAATATATATTTTATTTATTTTTTACAGAGAAGAAGGGAGAGGGATAGAGAGTTAGAAACATCAATGGCAGAGAAACATCCATCAGCTGCCTCCTGCATACCCCTTACTGGGGACGTGCCTGTAACTAAGGTACATGCCCTTGACCGGAATCGAACCTGGGACCCCTCAGTCTGCAGGCCGATGTTCTATCCACTGACCCAAACTGGTTAGGACTAAACCACTTTCTGAATATGGCAAAGCTAACTCCTCCTGCGTGTGCCACAAATGAAGCTGATTCTCATTAGCCAAAGAGTTTATGCCCAAGTCGGACAGCTTAGTTGCAGGTGAGTAGGTGAGCATAAGGGGTTGGCCCACAAAGAACGCTAGGATGTTCCTTTTTCCTTCAAGTTCCCGAGAACCACACCGACACTAAGTTCCAACCTCTCTCCTGCCATTTCTGAGTTAAGAACGGTCAGAGTAGGAGCCTCCGTGGGGCAGGCTGTCAGTCAGACAGGCTCTGCAGAATTCAGCAGCAAGAGAGGATGTGGTCCCCAGGCCCCGTTTCAGAGGCTCCTAGTCGGTCCCTCAGCATTCTGACGCCCGGTGCCCCTCCTAACACAGTGGCTTTCAATCCAGGACCTGAGAAGCCACTCACTATGGAGCAGCTGAACGTGGAAGATGCGTGAAACAGCTCAGAAACAGGGCCCTACCCAGGAATGAACCCTCAGTCACTCTCACTGCTCCCGACCCACTGACACTTCCTGTGGCCAGACACTGTCCGTTACAGTTCCATGACCCCCAAGTTTTAATTGTAAATTTCATTGTTTAAACCACATTAAGTACTGGAATTTGAAGTTAACTGAACCATCTACACCAAGTGCTTGACAGTCCTTCGGTTCCAAATATCCTTCATCAAACAAACTGCCACCACTGTCCTGCAGTTCTTCATCGCCAACGAATGGCAGCAAAAGGGCCCGGATGCTGAGGTAGCACTGGCGCAGGAGAAACCCTCCCACAGCAACCCCAGTTCCTTCGTTTCTACACCCTAAGTCACACCTTCTGAGCATCAGTTTGTGCTTGGCCTGTGAGGACAACTTACATTTCCATCATGACCTGGTTCAGCATGGTGCCATCCACCACGTGCACATACATGTCCTCATCCTTGCCGCTTGCGACTGGGCTCAAAGTTTTCACCTGCGAGGAGGGGGTGCGGGCAGAAAGGCACAAACGTCACCCCACATGCACATTCTGAAGGTCCATGGCAACGGCGGGCAGGACCCGTGGGCTGAAGGGTCACCCAGCGCCCACCCTCGCTTCAGTTGGCACCAAGCCCACCTTTCCCCAGGGCCTGTCTCCCTGCCCTGATCTCGGCTCCAGATGGGAGCGAGCAGGAGGCAGACTTTCTCACCACTTTTCTCCAGCGTCACAGGACAGGGAAAATGAAAAATAAAAGGAGCTTTCAAGGCATTTCTCATGTCTCTGATCTATTGGAGTCACCGTGCCCTTCCCATCCGGTACACGTTCCCACTCAGAGACACCCCAATCCTCACCGGCCACCACCATCCACCAGTGGTCTCGGGTTCAAACACTAAACCAGGATATTTGGGGGAGTGAGTGCTTTTCCGCAGTGGTTCAGCCACATGGGCCGGGTGACCCCTCAGTCCCTGTCCGCTCCGGGACCGGCAGCCTGGCGCGCTGGCAGGAGCAGGTGAGCCCACCTCAGTCCTGCACTGGTGCATGGGCTGCAGAGTAGGAAACCCCTTAGGCCCCAGACCAGGACCCCGCCTCCAGCTTGGAGACCTGTGAAGGCCCCGAGGCCAGGACTGCCAGGGCCCAGGTCTGTGGAGACCCAGGGAGGCGGGAGAGGAGCCAGGGCACCAGCCATGGGACAGGGAGGCAGGTGCACTCACCCACGCCACCAGCGGCTCTGAAGGAAGCGCTCCATGAGCTCCCGGACAGTACTGTCCATCCTTAGGCTGTGTCCACGGTTCATCGCTGCACACATCGGCTCTGGGCCCACAGTCTCTGTGTCCAGCAGCTCAGCACCACACACTGCCAACGGCCACTCGCCCCAGATTCTAAATGGCTCCTCACCCCAGATTCTAAACGGCTCCTCACCCCACGTTCCAAACGGCTCCTCACCCCACATTCCAAACAGCTCCTCACCCCAGATTCTAAACGGCTCCTCACCCCACATTCCAAACGGCCCCTCACCCCACATTCCAAACGGCTATTTGCTCCACATTCAAAAAAGGCTCCTCACCCCACATTCTAAACCGCTCTTGAGCCTCTGTTCCTAATGGCTCTGGGCTCCATATTCCAACGGGCTCTGGCAAGGAACACAGCTGGGCTGGGGGCTGTGGCAGCTCCTGAACAATGCTAAATGCTTCAGAATACACCAAAATTATGACACATTCTCTATGAAATTTAACATCTCTCTGGGCCCATAAACTATAAGGAAATTGAAAGGGTCTATATCTATATCATACTATGTAATTATAAATGTAAGTTAAGCACTTAAACATAATATTGCCAATCTCCATTTTAAATTATTTTTTCTACCAGCCAAATTGCAGAAATTTGATCAGAAATTCATTCATTTTATTTTGTTAAGCCTGACCTAGTGGCTCAGCTTGGGAGTTCTCCTCCCCATTGACAGTGAAAGGAGATGCTCCAGTTAGTAGTTCATACATTACAACACCTAAACCCACCGTCAACTGCCTACAAAACGATTTGATAGAATATTAACAAGTACTTTAGAAGAAAGAAAAATGAACAAAATTAAGCTGCACATTTGGGAAATATTTTAACATAAAGCTCCTGAACATAGCTTTCTGTGCAAGGAATATTAAACTAGCACATGCAAGAAAGACATTTAGAGAACAGATATGCAGGTATGTCAGAACAAAATTTAAACATTTAGGCTGTCAATCAATGAACTAAAAGTGTTTTATTTTCTAAACTAGTAATGATTTTCTTTTGGTTAACTAAAAATTTTATTTTGTTTAAAATAAATTTAAAAAATTTTAAGTAAATGAAATCTTTGGACTTATGATAGAGGGGGACAAAGTACCAATGAGCATTTTTACTAACTATCCAGCTCCAATAAATATTACAAATTACTTAAAGTCCAAGAACAAAAATGGAAAAAAAAAATACCACCTAAAGGTGTTATTTTTTCATAATCACCTAAACCAATTCCACTTATAGAATCTACCACAAATCTAATAGCCTTCATTTGTGGAAAGCATGATGAGATTTAAAATAATATAAAAATGTGATCTAAACAGGAAACAAATTTATAAATGTAGTGACCTGAACTGAGAACACAGCAAATTACATATAATTTAGAGATTCCTGATATGTTGAAAATTAGTTCTTTTATAATTATGCAAAACAGGATTTGAATAACGGTTGACTATATGAGCTTATGCCAATGAAATATTAGCTGGATGCTAAAATTTTAAACTCTCTGCTTCCAAATTTCAGGGCCAGGGTTTCAGAGAAATGCAGCAAAATTTATGAGTCTTGAACTGTTTTAAAGAAAACGCGTAACAGCTGAAACCGGTTTGGCTCAGTGGTAGAGCGTTGGTCTGTGGTCCCAGGTTCAATTCCGGTCAAGGGCATGTACCCGAATTGCGGGCACATCCCCAGTAGGGGGTGTGCAAGAGGCAGCTGGTCGATGTTTCTCTCTCATCGACGTTTCTAGCTCTCTGTATCTCTCCCTTCCTCTCTGTAAAAAAATCAATAAAATATATTAAAAAAAAAAAAAAAGAAAGAAAAGAACACGCGTAACAGTGACATAGAAAACAGGAAGAAATCACAGAAGAGTGCGTGCAAGCCAGGCACAATGAACAGCATGCTGCATACTTCAGAGCTCAAACGCCTCAAGGCGATCCATCAACTCCCATTGACTTAGCTGAACTTTAGACCTCGGGTAGGCAGAAATTCTAGGACTATTACCAAGTTTTCTTTCCTGAAAACCGGATCCCCGGTTCCAGGCCCTGAAGGCTGTCGGTTTGATTCCCAGTCAGGCCACATATCTAGGTTGTGGTTCAATCCCCAGTCAGGGTACAAACAGGAGACAACCAGTTAATGTTTCTCTATTGCATAGGTGATTTATTTCTCTCTCTCTCTCTCTCTCTCTCTCTCTCTCTCTCTCTCTCTCTCTCAAATCAATAAGCATATCTTTGGGTTAGGATTAAAAGAAAATTGGTTCTATCTTAGAAAATTTAGGGAGTAATTTTCAAAAATTTTTGTTTTTCTAGTACGTAGTATTTTTTTATTGCTTAAAGTATTACATGTAGTTGTACATGTATCTCCTTTTTTCACCCCATTGACCTTCCCCCAGCCTCCCCTACCCACTGTCACATTCCCTCATCCCATCTCCTCCCCCCGCCCCCCCCAGTGTTTGTGTCCATTTATGCTTGTATGCATGCATACAAGTCCTTTGGTGGATCTCTTCCACCACCTCCGCACACTCCCCATTGTAATTTGACAGGTGCTTTACTGCCTCTGTATCTATCTTTTTGTTCATCAGGTTATAATGTTCTTTATTTTCCATAAATGAGTGAGATCAGGTGGTATTATTCTTTCATTGCCTGGCTTATTTCATTAACATAATGCTCTCCAGGCCCATCCATGCTGCTGCAAATGGTAAGAATTCCTTCTTTTTTATTTTTTTATTTTTCCATTTTTTATTAAGGTATTACATGTGTACATATCTACCCATTGCCCCCCCACCCTATTTCCATACATGCCCTCACCCCCCAGTGTCTTGCGTCCATTGGTTATGCTTATATGCATGCATACAAGTCTTTCGGTTGATCTCTTATATCCCCACCTTTCCCTAAACTTCCCGCTGGTATTTGACAGTCTGTTTGATGCTATACTGCCTCTATATCTATCTTTGTGTTCATCAGTTTATAATGTTCTTTATTATCTGTAAATGAGTTATTTTCTCATTTCACATGAGATCATGTGTTATTTTTCTTTCATTGAGTGGTTTATTTCACTTAGCAAAATGCTCTCCAGTTCCATCCAGGTTGCTGCAAATGGTAATAATTCCTTCTTTTTTATAGCATTATAGTATTCCATTGTGAAGATGTACCATAGTTTTCTGATCCACTCATCTGCTGATGGGCACCTAGGCTGTTTCCAAATCTTAGCTATTGTAAATTGTGCTGCTATGAACATAGAGGTGCATATATCCTTTCTGATTGGTGTTTCTAGTTTCTTAGGATATATTCCTAGGAGTGGGATCACTGGGTCAAATGGGATTTCCATTTTTAGTTTTTTGAGGAAACTCCTTACTGTTCTCCACAGTGGCTGCACCAGTCTGCATTCCCACCAGCGGTGCATGAGGGTTCCTTTTTGTTGGTATACTCGCCAGCACTTGTCATTTGTTGATTTGTTGATGATAGCCATTCTGACAGGTGTGAGATGGCACTGTATTGTCGTTTTGATTTGCATCTCTCAGATAATTAGTGACTTTGAGCATGTTTTCATGTGTCTCTTGGCCTTCCTTCTGTCTTCTCTCAAAAAGATTCTATTTAGGTCTGTTGCCCATTTTTTTATTGGATTATTTATTTTCCTTTTATTAAGTTGTATACATTCCCTGTAGATGTTAGAGATTAAACCTATATCAGTGATAACATTTGCAAATATGCTCTCCCATACAGTGGGCTTTCTTGTTGTTTTGTTGATGATTTTTTTTTTTCTTGCTGTACGAAAGCTTTTTTTTTTTTTTTTTTTTTTTTAATATATTTTATTGATTTTTCACAGAGAGGAAGAGAGAGGGATAGAGTTAGAAATGTTGATGAGAGAGAATCATCGATCAGCTGCCTCTTGCACACCCCCCACCGGGGATGCGCCCGCAACCAAGGTACATGCCCTTGACCGGAATTGAACCCGGGACCTTTCAGTCTGCAGGCCGATGCTCCATCCACTGAGCCAAACCGGTCCCGGCTGTACGAAAGCTTTTTATTTTGATGTAGTCCCATTTGTTTATTTTCTCTTTAGTTTCCATTGCCCTAGGAGCAGTATCAGTGAAGAAGTTCTTTCAGCATATGTCTGAGATTTTGCTGCCTGTGGATTCTTCTGATGTTTTTATGATTTCCTATCTTACGTTTAAGTCCTTTATCCATTTTGAGTTTATTTTTATGTATGGTGTAAGTTGGTGGTCTAGTTTCATTTTTACTGCATATATCGTCCAATTATCTCAACACCATTTATTAAAGAGACAGTCTTGACTCTATTGTATGTTCATGCCTCCTTTGTTAAATATTAACTGTACATAGTGGTTTGGGTTGATATCTGGGTTCTCTATTCTATTCCATTGGTCTATATGTCTGTTCTTATGCCAGTACCAGGCTGTTTTGATAACAGTGGCTTTGTAATACAGCTTGAAATATGGCACTAAGATCTCTCCTACTTTATTCTTCTTTCTCAGGATTGCTGTGGCTATTCGAGGTCTTTTTTTTTTTAATCCCAGATGAATTTTGGAGAGTTCTTTCTAGGCCTGAGAAATGTGCCATTGGTATTTAATGGGGAGTGCACTGAATCTATAGATTGCTTTGGATAGTATGGACATTGTAATTATGTTTCCTCTACCAATCCATGAACATGGTATGGGTCTTTTGAATACACAAATGAAATTATTTAATTATATCAAATTTTAAATTTATTTGATGTCTTCAAAATAAAATATAACTTAACATAGCATTTTAAAATAGTTCATTTTACTGAAGTTATTTAAGCAATCGATTCATTTGATGGGATTTCAACACAAATCTGCAGAGACCTGATTTTATTTTTAAGTGACTCAAGAGCAATTCAGTGACTTACCCCAAGGGCTTTGTGCCCCACTCTAAATTCCGTAAGGACCTTCCTACCCCCACGGAACTGGAGTTTAATGGGCGCAGCATCCGGAGAGCTCACGGCTGGGGCACAGGATTCAGGGGATGCCATCAGCTGAAGCACCACAACGGCTTCCCTGGAACCAGTCAGATCTGGTGTCCTTCCTGCCATGAGTGAAGGTTAAATGAGAAGTGGGCCATTAACTTCTTGTGTTAATGCCCAGTGGATGCCTGGCCTGCTGCAGGTGGTCAGGTCTATGGCTTTAACTACATCTCCCTGAAATTCTGTCCCAGCCAGAATCATCTGGTGTGGAGGATCCCGGGCTCACACGAGAGCGGGAGGAGGTGGGAGACACCAGGAAACTCTGGATCCTCATGGGGCACGAGGCAGGCACCTGGACCCCTCACACTGTGCAGGGAGGAGCCGTGGTGAGGATGAAATAACACCCTGACTGCAGAAGGCCGGCTCCCTAAGCAGCTGGTGGCCTCAGAGCCGCCTGCCCTCTGCCCTGGCCTGCCCTCTGCCCTGGCCTGCCCTCTGCCCTGGCCTGCCCTCTGCCCTGCCCTCTGCCCTCTGCCCTGCCCTGCCCTCTGCCCTGCCCTCTGCCCTGCCCTGGCCACCCTCAGGGGACGGGAAGGGACTACCTGCAGTGAGCTCCCCTCGCAGAGGTCCCAGCGCGGACTCCTCACCGCGGGCTTTGCAGCTCCGGGGCCCTGCCCGCCGTCTGCAGCCCTCCGCCCACAGGCCCTGCCCGCCTCGTGCTGCCTGAGGCCACGCGCACTGGAAAGCCAGCACTTTCCGGAAGCACCGGCTCTAACTTCCGGCAGGGGCGGGACTTCCTGGTGGAGGCTGGGGCCGGGAGGGGCGGGCGCCCCGCTGGCGGAGGGCGCAGCCGCAGTGCGTCTCCGCTCGGAGCCGGAGCCGGCCACCCGCTGGCGGTGCGCGCGGAGGTTCCTCAGGGCCAGTCCGGAGCCTGGCCTCTCACAGGCTCATTGGCGCTCAGTGAGGTGACCGCGTCCCGCTTTGGGCGGGACAGTCCCGATTTCCAACAATGCGGCCCGCGGCGTTTTACAAAAGTCCCGATTTTTGGAAAGATTCTTTTAAATCTTTTGGACTTTTGTAAAACGCCGCGGGACGCGGGACAAATTGTTAAAAATCGGGACTGTCCCGCCAAAAGCGGAATGTCTGGTCACCTTACTCTTAGGGAATATCTACTTTATATCTTAATAATAAAGTATGACTTCCAAAACACTGTCTGAAATTCTGGTTTAGTCCAAAGCTGAATTCCAAACGTGTTTCTTTTTTCTGCTGCAAGAGTCCCAGTCACACACATTCCTCTTGTGTGAAAGGAAAGCACCCCTTCCCTGCCATGCAGATGGGTGCCTGTGGGTGGTGAGAGGTGGTCGTACACAGAGAAATGAAAAGATAAAGGCACCTGAGCATCAACACCACTGCCATTCCGGCAATGTCTTCAAGGAAAAAGGTTATAGTTCACTTTCTCCCCGTACTCTCTCAGGGTGTGTAGCACACAGTAGGTGCACATGTGGGGTGACCAACTTGTCCCACCGTCTGGCTCTTTGGTCTTTGGCCAGAACAACTACTGGGTTTCAGAAGGTTAGAGAAATGGTTTTTACATAGATTCTGCCAGACTTTTCTAGGAGGGAATTCACACCCCCGGCAGCAATGTGCGACTGGTATAAAAGTGAAAGAAAGATCTGCTCTTTAATAAAATTTTGTATTCATAGTTTCACACTGTATTGCACCATGTGAGAAACGCCAGGACAGAGGCCTGAGGGAGGGTTTATCTTCTAGTAATTTGCAGTGGAAGGACATCTGTGCCATGGTGCTGGCTCAAAGCAGTGGCTCAAAGCGATGGAGATGTCCCTCAGGAGACAGGGGTTGTGCCCTAGACTTGTCAGCACCACACCAGAGTGACTTCTCGGATGTCCCCACCACTAGACTGGGGCGCTCAGCACTGGGGGCTGTGTCACTGGCACCTGCCTCATAACATAACTTCCGTCCTGGCAGTCCTCTGGGAGTTACACCCCTTTCCGTGTACTTCACAACCAGAGCCACACTCCCCCTGGCACATATAGCTCCCCGGTGTCCAGCCCCCTCTCTGACCTCATCTCCGGCGGCTCCAGACACTCTGACCTTCTCTGCTTCCTTGTGCACATCGAGCAGAGGCTTCTTACAGCCAGCTCCCCCTTTGGAGTGGGTTGATGCTCCTCTCAGCTCTTGACCTCTTGGTTACATCTCAACCTTTGGGTCTCAGTTTATGCGTGCTCTTCTCAGAGTGACTTTTCTGGTCCAAGCAGTTTCATAGACACCCCAGGATTTCCTCACAGGACCCCATGCTTTTATTTTGTGGCCTTGTCACACTCTGTTCACATGCTCTACTAGTTTCATATCTGCTCTACCTTGTAGACTTTGGAGGTGGTGTCTGGCTCTGTTTTATTCCTTGCTGTGCCCTACAATGTAGCAAACGTCAGGCATCACTGAATATGGATCAACTGGATGCAGAGCCCATGGGCTTAATTAGTGAATGAATAAACTGATGATATAAGAATTGTGGTGTCCACAAGAAAAAAAATTATAACTGTGTGGTCATGGATACTAACTAGATTTACTGTGGTGATCACTTTGCAATATATGCAATATCAAATCATTAAGTTATATATCCCAAATTAATATAATGTTACATATCTAATACATCTCAATTGTTAAAAAAGGAAAAAAGTATGAGGATGTTGATATTATTTAAATTATTGATAGTACAGAATTAGAATGTTTTATATTCAATTAAATATAAATATAAAAATATAAAAATAATGTAGAATCACTGCAAAAAATCAAACTAAACAAGAAGATACTAGTATAGAGTTAATAATCCCTCTCCTTCATACTCACCAATATTAATAGTTTTTGTGTGTGGGTATTATTCCAGATTTTTACATAAATATATATGTGTTTCTTCTTTCATACATATTTGTGCATGTGTGGATTTATATACTTGTATAAGCAGTTTTTCTTCTGTAAGTGAAAAATGGGAGGCTATTTTACACATACTTGGTAACTTGCTTTTTCCACTTACTACTTCTTTCTACTTAATAACATATCATGGCCATCTCTCTAGTTCAATACACACACATCTCTTTATTTTTAAGAACTACATAATATTTCATAGCATAGATACCATAGTTCTTCATCTAATTTCCTGTTGATGAAATGGGAGTGGTTTCCAGGGTGTTACCGTTACAAATAACTGTACAGTAAATCTCCTTATATAACTTGTGCTTATTCACTAGATTCTCAAAGCATATGGGGAAAGCATGGGCATTTTTACATAGATTCTGCCAGACTTTTCTAGGAGGGAATTCACACCCCTGGCAGCAATGTGCGACTGAGTCCATTTTCCTCTGTCTCAACTAAGAATAGATGTCTTAGTTTCTAAAACTGTTTTCCAATCTCCGCTTCCTTGTGGATGAGGCTTACAGGGAGTCATCCTCCTTCTAGAGTCTTGAGGCCTGAGAACGGAGAGTAGATCCCCTTCTTTCTGACGGGTTGCACAGGGACCTTGGCTTGAACACTTGGGGATCAGGAGGCGGTGAGGAGTGGGGGGAGGAAGGAAATGGGCTGAGGACGTGAACATGGACATAAAGGCTGTGTTAAGGAGTCTGCCTTTGAGTGCCCGTGAGGATACACAACTAGCTAAACGCAGGTCTAAGTCAAGGGGGAGTTTGTGTATGCTGAGCTACTTAAAGAAAAGGTGTCGTGCCGAAACTGGTGTGGCTCAGTGGATAGAGCATTGGCCTTCAGACCGAAAGGTCATGGATAGAGCGTTGGCCTTCAGACCAAAAGGTCCCAGGTTCGATTCCAGTCAAGGTCATGTACCTTGGTTGTGGGCACATCCCCAGTAGGGGGTGTGCAAGAGGCAGCTGATAGATGATTCTCTCTCATCGATGTTTCTACTTCCCTATCCCTCTCTCTTCCTCTCTGTAAAAAATCAATAAAATATATTTTAAAAAAGAAAAAGAAAATGCGGCGTAATGACCAAATACCTCAGTGTGTCTCTAAAAAGTGAGGGCAGTTCCTCACCTAACTGCAGCACCATTGTCACACTCACCAGTTTCCAATGAGTCTTCCATGTCATCTAATAGTCCGTCCAAATGAATCCAGAGACACAGAAGCATGGAACAGATGTGGAATGTCAGAGGGGGTGGGAGTGGATGGGTGGGTGGGAAGAGATCAGCCAAAGAACTTGTATGCATATATTCTTAACCCATGGACAGACAATAGGGTGGTGGAGGCCGGGGCTGTGGGGCAGGGGCAGACTATAAAGGGGTCAATGGGTGAAAAAAGGGGATACCTGTAATACTTCCAACAATAAAGATTTAAAAATAATAGCCAGCCCACCTTTATATTTTCAGACTTTTATCTTAATTGAGAGAATAGGTTTTAAGGAGCACACCCAAAGCAGGGAAAGCACTGGAGATACAGGGGAGAGGGACTGAGGAAGGGGAGAGCAGGCTGCGGGGAAAGCAGGTGGTGTGTATGTCCCATCCAGCCAGCTCTGCCGCCAGGTTGCCAGCCCACCCCATCCCTCTCTGTGACTTTGCTGCCCAGGTCTCCCCTCTGGTCCAGGTCCATGTGAGGGGAGAGTGAGGAAAGAGCGCTCCAGGGCCACACAGAGTAGGGGGAGCCTGGTCACTCTCCTCCAGGAACTACTCCAGGGTGACCCTCCTCTGCTCCTGGGGCACAGGGAGCCCCAGGCCTGGTGTTGGGCCACACCCCTCTTCTGGATGCCTCCTGGTGGAGAGGCCCATCTGGGTGGCAGGTTCTCCTGGCGGCTGAGGGTACTGTGTTCTGGGGTGCTGGCATCGTGGGGCAGAGTGCTGTGTCCCTGCTGGGCATCAGGTCCTCACTGTGGAAGCTCTCGGGCCTGCGGTGGAGCAGGCGCCTGGGAGAAACCTGGTGTGAGGGTGAGGGGACACAGAGCAACACACGTCAGTCTCTCACTCTCGCTCACCTGCCTCTGGTGGGCTGTGCTGCCTCCTGCTCACAGAACACCGGGAGCCTTGCTGGGGCACCAGAGCACACTTCTCCCAGGCTGGCTTTGGGGGTGTCAGGACATGCTGGAATTCCCTACAAGTTCACGCTGGGGTTTAAAAACAAAATAAGGTGGGAGGAAATGCAGAGCTTCTAGAGCTGAGATTAGCAACAGCTGTGAGGCCCCACAGCCCTTGGGACAGCGCAGACAGACCATCTTCTGCACCATTAACAAGCTTACACACCATAAAGGAATCACACTCACCCCGTGTCCTCTGACCACGATGGACCGGAACTCCCGGCGCTGTCCCCATCTGGAAGCTGCAGGAACTCAGGCTCGGAGGATGGGTGGCTCACACAGGCGCCCAGAGCTGGCCAGAGAGGAGAAGGGACCTGACCCCAAATCCGTGAACACTCCCAGACCGGAGCCTGAAACTGCATGATGTGCCCTATGAGGCCAATCCATCAAGCTTTGAAGAATTGCTAATTGTCTTCTTTAAATCACACAAATCACACCAAGCCCACAGCGGAGATCCAGGGGCTCTGGGAAGTGCCCAGAAGGAGGCTGACTTACCTTTCAGGCCGCCAGGTGAGGGGTCACTGGCAGCATCCCTGCGGCTCTCTAAGCTGCCTGGCCGGGACCCTGAGAGGAGGACCACCCTGGACCAAAGGGCCGCTGACCCAGTCTAGCCCAGACTACACCATCCAGTCTGCATAGAGGACAGAGCAGAGTGATTCTGCCACAGCTCGGGCAGCGCCCTCAGAGGGACAGACCCAGGTTCTGGAGACGCCCCAGGTCTCACATCCCATGAGTGCCAGGCCCCGTGCCGAGTGGGCATGGCTGTGCGGCATGACAGCCTGTGCTTCTGTGTCTGAGAGGTCTGGGCCTGGAGCTCAGTGTTTTTAAGAGGAAATTTCACACAGAATTCCAGTATAGACCAAACAGGGCGGCTCTGGGAAAGGAAGGGTTGGAGGGGTGGGGAGCCCACCCTTAGGACACATGGAGCTTCTAGAGCATGTGGAAACATGCTGCCTAGACCAGGACAGGGCAGTGTGCGCCCACTAGCGCACAATGAAGCCTGAGCCGGCTTCAGGGGCCATTTGCCTCGGGCGGGGGGAGGGGGGTGCTGGGGCCTCAGGAGGAAAGAATGTGCTGGCTTTCCATGGATGTTTGCTGTCCTTCAGCTCCTTCTCCTTTTGTCTCAAGTTGACAGCTGCCCCAAAGGGAAAAGAAATGGACCTCACGGTGACAAGTGTGGGGCAGCCGCCCTCCTGGCTGCGGTGTGCGCCTGCCTGAGGGTGTCTAGGGCAGCCCTCCCTGCCCCCCGGGATCAGAGGGGAGCATCTGCTGCAGGGAAGGCGGCACCATCCGGCTAGGGCAGAGGGTCCCTCCCAGGCCTGCACACCGCCCCTCCTATCCACGCTCCCAGCACACGCAGTCCCAAGGCCCCACCCCGTGTACCATCAGGGCTTGTCCCACTGCACAGTCACAGCTGGGGACCTGTCCTCCCTGCACACAGCTGAGCTGAACTGCACTGAGAACCGGGCACACTAGGAGCAGCTCTGCTTTCGCCCCACCCAGCAGTCTGCTCTGGACTCACTGGGCCCAGGGCACCCAGTTCCCCAGCCCTGGCGCGCTCCCCCAATAGCAGGCCTCAGAAAAAGCCCGTCAGCAGCGGGGCGGGTGAGCCAAAAAGTGCTTGGTTTCTGTGAAGAGCACAGAAGCAGAACAAGCTTCCTCTTTGAGAAGGAAAACCTTGAACAGAAGCATCCACCTTCCCCTTTAATACAGTTCCTCATGTTGTGGACCCCCAACCATAATCACAAACATAGACTGAAATTTCATTAGCTGAGTTGGCTGATTCCCTCTCTGACAGAGAAAAACAGAAGGAAGGAAGGGAGGAAGGAAGGAAGGAAGGAAGGAAGGAAGGAAGGAAGGAAGGAAGGAAGGAAGGAAGGGAAGGAAGGGAAGGAAGATGGGAAAAAGGAGATCCCAGCAGCTGCTTAGGGGTAATTGCAGTCTGCCAGAGCACCTAGCCTTACTATACACAATTAGGCTTCTCCTTAAAGTAGGGTTTGCCCTCCCTTTAAACAAATTAAACCACAAAAAGAGAAAAAAAATGCTCTCATGTGTACAACCAGATGGTACAAAGTAGCTTTCACTTCACACAGACTCTCACACTTACTTTATACACCTGACAATCTGAGTTTTCTACCAGACATTTACTCAGAGTTTAAACAGTCCACCGGATTCCTGATTAAGCTCCCCCTTCCACTCACTTGGGTGCACCTGGCTGACTGGGGCCCCTACCTTACCAATTCTGTTGACAGGCCCAGAAGTATCTGTCCACTATCTCCAAATGCCAGTCGGGTGCTGGGCTGATGTCCAGAGCACTTAGGGTCCGTCCCCTGGTTCAATTCTGATAAATCAGCAGAGCGCACCTCCCGAAGGCCTGTCTGGCGCTCCCAGACCCCAAACCCGGTCCACTCACCGGAGGCCAAAAAGGCCAAAAAGGTCCACTCACCAGAGGCCAAAAAAGCCAAATGTGGGAAATCAAAAGTGATTTCTATATTTCAGGGAACCATTAATGTTACAGAAGACTGGAGAAGAACCAAGCAATGCTTGGAGAGATGGCATTACATATTATTATTATTATTATTATTATTACATATGAGCCAAGGGAAAACTGTATTTCAAATTCTGGGCCCCAACATGAAGGAACTTTCCCTATTTATATGTTTTTACCTTCTTTGTCTCCCAAATATGGGGTGTTTCTGGTCCCCTTTGTAAGTTCTTAAAGAGCCCTGTGTGCTGTGGCTTCGCGACTTCAACCAAAGGCCTGGCCCGGTGCGAGCACTGATAACTTCATCGGGGAAGATTCATGGCCTCTCTGGAATGGGAGTAGGCTTATTTTCCTTATTATTTAAGCAAACAAGCATTTACAGAAGCCAAAATAGCAGGGTTAAATTTCAAACAGCAGTTTTTGTATAAGATGGATGCTTCCACAGGGTGTCAGTTTGCCTGGACGCGGACCGCAGGGCTGGCTGGACTGGCAGGGGACCCTGGGCAGCGTAGGGTCTGCCAGGGGAACAGCTGCGGACACAGGCCTTGGATGAGCTCCTCGTTCGATGGTAACCTGTGCTCCTTGCAGTAGGTACATCGCGGCTGGAGGGGGCGCCGCTGTCCAGGACACAGGACTCAGTCGCTGGAAGCCCGCACTTGGTCTGGTTTCCAGCCTGGGGACTGTGGGAACACAGAGTTCTGGCTGTGATGCAGCCCTGAGAGACTCGTCCAGGGCATCATCTGGTTAAGGTGGGCGTTTGGTAACTGGCTCTGGCATCCGATTTGGTCTCCCCTGGCAGAGAGCCTGCGAGTAGGCGGCTCAGGCATAACTGCAGGGTTTACTTTTTCCATCACAAAACTGAAAGGGCAGGGCCAGCTCCCGGTAACTGGACCCTAGCCCTAACCCAACCAATCAGGTCAGCCAAGATAGTGGCACCACCCCCCTATAAAACCCATTGATATGTTAAATTCTTTCTCTCTCCCGCCATGCCATCGCTGGTGTAGTGGGACCAAGTGAGCTCGGACTAGTCCGAAATAAATACAGGCTTTCTGCAATGGCATCGGATTCGGCTCCCTGGTAGTCTTTGGGGTTTATGACACTTGGGCATTACAAAAACATGTTTTCTATTAGACAAGCCTGCGATCTAAATTTCTCTTCCATATGCAAGCATATAAAGTAAACCAGGAACATGATTAGAATGAAACTACAGGCAGGTATGCAATGGGGAGAAGTCCCTCTCCCTTTACTCTTTACCCCCTTCCCCTTCCCGCTCACAGGCAGCCCCGAGGACAGGCCACGCCCACCCTGCCAGAAGGGTTTCATTCCTGTGTCAGAACAGAAGAGATCAAACCAAGCAGAGGGCTGCCCCTCGGGCCCCTTCATCTCTGCAGACCTTTCCATCACCCACGGAGGCCCACTGGGTGCACAGGCTGGGGGTTCAGGGGCGTCTCTCCCAGGCCATCCCAGGCGGCTGCCAGGCTCTGTGAACCCTGCCCGGCATCTCCTGAGGGGGCTGCAGGCTGGCTGCCAGCGCTGAAGAAACTTAAATGGTTATATTCCAAAAGGGGGGCAAGGAGGAAGAGGTCCTTCCCTCTGAGCCCACAGGGTCTTTCCAGCCAGGCCAGCTGACCAGAGTGTCCTGAGCTTCCCGGGCGGTGGTGATGCTGGGAAAGCGCCCTGGGTGGCCAGGAGCCAGCAGGACCCTCTCCTGGTGAGAGGACCGGAAGCCCCGCCTGGGGGAGAGGGGGGTAACAGATGTGTGGGACCAGTGAGATGGGCAGACGTGTGTAAAAAGGCCATTTTAGTGACCTACCCTATAGCAGCCATTCCTAAATCCCCACTTGGAAAAGGGTTAAATAACTGTCTTACTCCAAAGCAGGCGCAGTTACCACATGATGGCGTTACAAGCATTTCTCTCGGCTCTGCTTTGCCCTCACCTGCCATCTGCCCGCCCCCTGGTGGCAGCCGGGGGATCAAAGGGGAAGGCCTCCTGCCCCTCCACCAGCAGTGGCGGGGACACACACACACACACACACACACACACACACACACACAACAACAACAACAACAGAAGCAAATAGAGAAGAGGCGCCTGTGGCCGGCAGGAGGGGCGCAGGGCCTCGGAATGGAAGCCATGGGTGGGCGGAGCCGCTGGGCTGCAGAGCCAGTGAAGCTATAACTGAGGGAACAATGGGGGGCAGGGGTGGGGGGGCGGCAGGGCTCGCCTGCCAGCCTCGCGGGACTCTGAATTGCACGGCAGGCGGCGCCCCCTGTTTATTTCTCTCGTGTGTGACAAGTGGCCACACGTGAGGGCCTAAGACCACAGCATCTGTGACCCTGCAGCCTGCAGCTCTGCGTCCCGCAGGCAGGGCTGGTCTGCGCCGAGTCCCTGCCACCCAGGGGCAGCGCGTGGTTCTCCTGGCGCTCCAGGGAGGAGGGGGGAAGGTGCCGGGGCGGCAAGACTCAAGGACCCTCCCGGGTCCCCCTTCTGTCTTCCTCTCCCACTTAAGAGGCTCATGTGGCCAGAGGCCAGGTACCGAGCTCACCAGGTGATGGCTCGGGCGCTTGCCCCAGGGGCCTTCCTCCCAGCAGATCGCTGCTCCTGCGGTTTGGACCCCTGACCTCTCCTCCCTAGAGGCCTCCCTTGCACATCGGCTCCAGGCCCAGAAAAGCAGCAAAACCAGGCAGGGACGCAGTGGCTGCCTCAGGCCCAGCTGCATGGGTAACGACCCTGCCCCGGCGCTGACCCATCCATGGAGGCCAGGACCCTGACGACCACCCTGAAGCTGGTGAGTGTTCCATTGAGACCCTCCCTGCGGCCTCCCCTCCTCACGCTGCTGGGGTAAGTACGGGCAGAACTGGAAGAACTGACCATTGGAGCCTCAAACATGAAGGAGGGCTGAGGCCCGCGGAGTCTGGGAGGCCTGCGAGCCTGTGCTCACTGCTGCCTGCAGGAGCCTGAGAGCAGTCGTGTGCCTCTCAGGGGCGCCGGGACCCTCGGCGGAGCCTCCTGTGTGCAGAGGTCCCAGCGCTGACCGCCCTCCAGCCAGGGTGCCCTGGGCCTCCTCGGCCGCCAGGCTCGCTGCACACTTGGTGGCGCTGTGACCTTGCTGAGCTGCTGCAAGTCAGTTTGGGCCACTTAGCAAGACACTGCCCTGCCCTGCAAAGGTTCCCCCTCCGTCCCAGCAGCTCCCGGGCCGCCCTGCCGCGAATGTCCCTGGCAGCGGTTCCAACGCTGCAGCTTGAAACAGACAGTCGGACCCGAGGGACCCTCCCGTCCTCATGGTCACACTGTGTCCTGTCAGGCCCGACCCAGGGATTCTGACCGCATCTGCCTGGGTGCTGCCTGGGCAGCAGGGACTTTAAAACCGCCCAGTGACCAAAGCACAGGCCCTGCTAAGACACACACACACACACACACACACACACACACCCGCCCCGTACCCCCCCCTCCCCACTGTTTCTTTGTGGCTTTTATCTGCTCACTGATACTGTGTGACTCTTTCAATGCTCTCATCCTTGACCCTTTCTTCTGGGCCTTGGCTTGACCTCTGTGCGGGCTCTCGGCCCCTGGAGCCCCCTTACAGCAGTTTGCAGAGAGGTTCTCGGGGGTGGTGACGTCTTTAGGAGTCTGGGAGGGTGTCAGTTAGACAGGTGGCCATGGCTGAATGCCCCCAGGGTCAGGCAGAACCTCACTGAGGGGCTGGGCGGAGGGCAGGGGGCGGGGGTGGTTGAAGGGCCTGCTGCTGGCCAACTACCCGCCTGGCTGGGCGGCCATGTGGCTGTCAGATGGCAAACGCATCCCTGGACTTGTCAGAGGCTTTGGGGGCTGGCTCACGGACTTGCTCTGGCCAACGGGCCCTGTTGCTGGGAGGCAGCAGACGCTCAGACCCCTGCAGTGGGCTTGCTCTCCTGGGCTCAGGGCGTCTTTGGCCATCACATGGCAGGGAGCCCTGCAGCCGCCACAGAAGGCGCACGGCCAGGGCCGAAGGCGCGGCTCTCCTGGCCGCCCGCCCAGGTGACCACGAAGAGCAGCCACACCGGCCCGAACGAGGACTGCCCCTGGGAAGTGAGGTGTGTGTTAGGGGACTGAGACCAGGGTGGGCAGCAGAGGCTTCCGAGTCCAGCCCAGATGTCCGGGACTTTCAAGGAAAGCCGAGGCCACATTTGTGTGTAAACTCCAATTCTTAAAAATGTCCATTAGTAGCCAGGCATCCATAGAGCACTCTGGGCAAACCCGCACCTCTGGGGGCCGCTCTGGGCCTGCAGGTGACTGCTGCCTAGGGGCCTGGCACGTTTACACCGCCCTCATGCCAGGCTGCCATGCCAGCTTCCCCTCCACAGCTGCTCCTTCGTGTGCGATGCCCACAGTGCCCACCACAACCTCAGCCCCTGGCAGTCTTTCCTTATGGACGTGGAGGTGGAGGGTAACTCCAGTGTCCTGGGCCCCAAGGAGGGGAGGGGAGGGACCCCTGACTTTGGGTGAGCAGGAGGTCACCATGGAGGTGGCTGGTGGGGGCAGTGGACAAGGCGTCCACCCGTTTTGCCAGAGAAGAAAGTCTTGCAGAGAAAGTTGGAAGACAAGCTGGGAGGGACAGAGGGGAGAGTGTGTGCCCTTCATGCTCCACGGGGGGGAAGGGACACACACACACACACACACACACACACACACACACGGACGACACCCTTGAACTTGTGGGCATTCCAGGCAGTAAGTCCTCTGAAGCTTTGAAGGGGATCGGGGCAGGGACGGGGGAGGTAGGTAGGTAGGTAGGGAAGCAGTGCTGCGCCTGCTCCAGTGCCAGTGCCCAAAGCTGAAGCATCCATCTTGTATGAAAACTGCTGTTTGAAAATTTAACCCTGCTATTTGGCTCCTGTGGATTTAACCTTCCCCAGACAAGGTCATCAGTGCTGGCGCCGGGCCAGGCCTCTGGTTTAGGTCTCAAGGCCCCAGTACACACTGGCTCTTTAAGAACTTGCAAAAGGGGGCCAGAAACACTCATTATTTGGGAGACAAAGAAGGTAAAATCATATAAATAGGGAGAATTCCTGCATGTTGGGGCCCAGAATTTGAGATACATTTTCCTCTGGACCCGCGCGAAATAAATGTAACTCCATCTCTCTAAGT
This sequence comes from Pipistrellus hanaki, assembly GCF_964339955.1. NCBI lineage: Eukaryota > Metazoa > Chordata > Mammalia > Chiroptera > Vespertilionidae > Pipistrellus > Pipistrellus hanaki. Next base: position 7,292,283 of record NW_028182304.1, on the reverse strand, counting down.
CTTGCTTTGTTCTTCTTTGATTTTCTATAACACAGCTGGAGGAAGGGAGAAAGAGAGAGAGGGAGCAGGCAGAGAGGCAATCAGAGGAGCCGTGTTTGTAGCGACAGAGGGGAAAACTGACCTGGGGCAAAATTTCACTTAAAATGATGGTAACTTCTCTTTAAGTTATGGCTAAGTATGCTCATTTTCTTATATGCCTAAAGAAGACATATTAGCATTTTTCAAAGCACTCTATCAAGGATTATGAGTTTGGACAGACAATAGTGCAGATGCTACTATTTGGACAGACAATAGTGCAGATGCACAAAGTGGGGAAGGGGGTCTGGGGAGGCTCAGTGGTTAGAGGGTCAGCCCATTCATCGGAGTTCAATTACTGGTCAAGGGCACTTATGACCTGGGTTGTAGGTTTGATCCTTGGCCCCAGTTGGGGCACCTGTAGGAGGCAATTAATCAATATGTCTCTTTCACATCTCTCTCTCCCCCCTCTCTCTCCCCCTTTATCTCTCCCTCCCCCCATTTCCGCTTTCACTCTATCTAAAAGCAATAGAAAAATATCTCAGATGGGGATTAAAAAAAAGGTTGAAAGTGTGGGAGGAGAAAACACAAAAAAGCAAGTACAAATTTTATGCTTCAACTAGGGGCTCAGTGCATGAATTCGTGCACCTTGAAAGGAACTGTGGGCCGAGAGGCTGCAGTGAGCACAGGGGCGGGTCTTGGCCCATCCTCCCGTCACCTTTTGGCTCCCGGTCTCCTGTCTGCCAGCAGCCCTGCTGCTGCAGGTCCCATGGGCTAATGGCACAGGCTATGCTTGCAGCGGCTGACAATGTGGAGTGATTGGGATTGGAGCCAGCAGTGGGTGCAAGTGGGGCTGGTGCTGATTGCCCCTTAGGAGCAGGGGGAAGTGGAGAAACCAGCAGGGGTGGTTGGAGCCAGCAGCTGCTGCTCACACCCACTGATGGCACCAAGTGAATTTTCAGGAACCACCAGAGGCTCACCCTGATGACAGCGACCAGTGCCCCACCTTGGTTTGGTGCCCTGGCTCACCTGCGCCACCATCCCACTACAGCCAACCATGTTCCGCACTCTGCTGCCTGCTGCTGGCGCCTGCCATGTTCTGAAAGTGCCCCCTAGTGGTTTGCACACATCATAGCAACTGGTTGTTCCACCATTCAGACCATTTGCATATTAGTCTTTTGTAATATAGGAAAGTGAGTTTTATTGATAAAACAAAGTCTATATAGGGTGGAGCAAAATTAGGTTTATAGTTGTGACCATGCTAAATAGTTTATTTTCATGCTATTATTTATTAATTATTGTATAATTTTCCAGATGAGCAGCTGTGAACCTGCTTTTGCCCCACCCTGAATGTCACTGTGAAGTGCGAGGCCTGGCAGGATGGCCCATTTCCATGCCCTGTGACGCTACTCTCCCATGGCTTCCGCCAGCAGCATCTGCTCCCGGAGGGGGCGGGGGGCAGGAAAAAGAAAAGAAAAACCTTCCTCTGTGATTTTCTCTCCAACAACTTCCTGACCGCAGTGCTAGCTCCAGGCACCATGCTGCAGGTTCCATCCAGCATGCCTGTGGCTGCAACGTATGCCTTTTGGGCCCTTTCTCCAGTTCTCCCTCCCCACTGCGGACCTCCAGTCTGATCCCTGTCTGAAAGTTTGGTTGAGGTTTTTTGTGGTTGCTATTTTATTTTATTCATTCATTTACTTATTCATTTGCTTAAGATTCCACTTATATGTGAGATCATGTGGTATTTGTCTTTGTCTGAGTCATTTCACTTGGCATAACGCCTTACGCTTCATCCATGTTGTCACAAGCGTAGGACTCTCTCTTGTGAAGGCTGAGTCCCATCTGTTGTGCGTATGTGTGTCACCACGTCCCTGTCCCTGCCCTGGCTGATGGGCACTTAATAACCTGCAGGGTGCAGACTCCTTTAGAACCATTCCCCTCTGCCTTTGGGTGTGCTCCCAGAGGCAGAATTGCTCGGTCAAGTGGCAGTTCTACTGTTGGTTTTTTGAGGATTTTACACACAGCTTCGCACAGTGGCTGCACCAACGTCCTTTCCCACCAGCAGAGCCCGTCCAGGGCATGTCCGCCCAGCTCGCTCTGTTCCACCTGCTGCTGCTCTTGCTGCTGTCAGGCACCTGCATAGCCCTCGCTGTACCTGTCTCTCACTTTTGCTGTGAACATAAAACTGCTTCGGAAAAAGTCTTAAACAGTAAGAGCCCTAGGTTTTCTGGTGAGTGTTTTCACATAGGCAACATTTCTGGAAAAGAGTATCAGCGTTAAGCAAGAAATGCCTCATGTGTGTTACTACTTGTCTTTTTGTGGGTCAGAACTATTTTACTGCCTTTTTGAAAATATAGAGATTCGACCCTTGTTTTTGTGTATCTTCTCTACGCAGTTTTGTTCTCTATTTCATGAACTGCTCCTTTAGTCTCTATTACTCCCTTCCTACACTCCTCGTTCAGTTTACTTCCTTCACAGTGTCTTGGTTATGGACTTCATTCCAGTCTTCTGTCCCCTCGCACGTGCACTTTAAATTGCCTTCCAAACACTATTTTGGCTGATTCACATCTTTGAATTGTGGAGCTTTACCACATCATTCAGTTTCACAGGTGGTCGGATTCCTGTAACAAGTTGTTTTTATTTTCAGTTGTAGTAAAAACCACCTGACACACAGGAACCACATAACCGGCTCCAGTGTGTGTGACAGGGAGCAGCACAGTCTCCTGTGGGCACAGACCCCCGGGGCTGGTGCGTTAAACAGTCTCTTCCCCTTCCCCCGCCCCCTCCCCGGGAAACCCTCATTTACTGTTTGTGTGAGTTTGACAGTTTAGGTGCCTGATTGTAGCTGTAGAACGGAAGGGATTCTACCCGCCCACAAGGTGGAAATCAGGGGGAACCGGGTGGCCGTGGAAGCTGCGGTAGATTCTTCGCTTCCAGGCCCTGCTGGTGCGGGGAGGTGCGGGGAGGTGGGGGGAGGGGGGCCCAGGCTCCTGTCGGGGCCCAAGACCAGTTCCGAGACCCAGGAGGGCTCAGCAAAGCACAGGAGGCGCATTAAGGAGCTGGGCAGCGGGAACCGGCCCTGGGAGGGGAGAGCCCATCCGGGCGGGGGCGGGGGTTTCATTGAACTGGGGGGGGGGAGGGGATCAGTGGTTCCCAGCCGGAGCTGCAGGCTCACGCCCCTCCTCTCCAGCTAGGGGTGTGCGTGGTGTGTGGGTGCATTGACCTTTGTGCTGACCTTATTGGTCAGTTCCCGGAGTTGCCATGGTGATTCAGGGGCGGGGTTTGTCTCAGCAACAGGAAGGTAGACGGGCAGGCTCACCCCCGCTAGAGTCGGGGTGCAGCCCAGTGGAGCTCTGAGTAAAGTGCCAGAGGGGACTGGAAACTCCCTCCCGAAGGCTGATGCTCCCTGAGGAGCATCCCCCTGAGGGTCCGCCTGTCCCCTGTGAGTGTGTCACGTTATTGGTCCGTGTGTCCGCTCCTTTCATTGCGGTCCCCACGCGCCCCCCGGCCCGCAGGCGCGGCTGCCTTACGGCGGGCACCGCCGTCCTGTGCGCCCCAGGCTGCTGTCCGCTCGCCCATCCGGACGCTCCTGGCCTTCCATCTTTTGTTTGTGAACATGGGTTTGCAAATATCTGTCTGAGGTGCGTGTTTTAATCCCTTGACCCGGAAACGAGGCCTCGGAGCCCTGTGGTAGCTGCCTGGGAAGCACTGAGAGCGCCCAGCAGGCTGCTCTGGAAGCTGTGATTCCACCTCACGCTCTGGCCAGCGCTGGGTAAGCCATGGGCACCCCGATGGGTGTGCGGGGGTGTCTCATTTCTTTTATTTTGCATTTCTCAGGTGACTAGCGATGCTGAGCATCTTTCCATCTGCTGTAGAAACACCTATGCAAGTACTTTGCTCATTGAAAACTCAGGTGGCTTTGTTGAATTTTAGGAGTTCAGTATGTATTCTGGAAATCATTGCCTAATTAAATCTCATTAAGCCTTTTTGAAATATAGTGGCAACCATACTGTGGTAAAAACTGCTGTTTGAATTTTAACCCTTCTAGTTTGGCTCTTGCACTTGATTAAACACGAGGGGGCGGGGGGCGGAGGGGAGCTATTTACCTCAGCTTTCAGGTGGAGACTTGGAGGCTAAGGCAAGTTTTCCCTTGCCTGGGGCCAGGAGCTCAGGAGAGTAATTCCCACTGACTCAGTAGCCTTCAGAGATAGAAACTGTAGATAACCTCTGAGCTCTGCTTCTATGTTATAGGCTATTGCAGTATAGGACCACATTCCAATGTCCAGCAGGATGTGACTAGCAATGACCCTGCGGGCTGACCCCAGTCTTTAGAATGTAGTCTTTAGGATTTAGAATTTAGAACAAAGGAAAATTCCTGTGGTTTGAACCTTTAAAAGGGATTGCCTACCCCTGAAACGGTGCGGTCATGTGGAGACCACCTGCGTGTGGTGCTCTCGCGTCTGACCTGGCCAGCTATTTCAATACATCTTTGCCTGCTTTTTAATCAGTCATCAGCCTCCGGTGGTCTTATTCTGAGCCCAGGGTTCGCCCCATTCCATAGGTTGTCTTTTAATTCTGTTGATAGCTGTCTTTGAAAAAGTTTCATTTTCTAGCCCCTGATTTGGGGGCTAGGAAAATGAAATCCTAGAAATCATTGCCTAATTAAATCTCATTAAGCCTTTTCTCTATATTTTCTTCTTGGATATATATATATATACATACATACACATATATATGTGTGTGTGTGTGTGTGTGTGCAGTACATATATAAATGTATATGATATATTTGTCTTATGCTTAGGTCTTTTATTTTTAAAAAAATATGTTGTTTTTATTGATTTCAGAGAGAAAAGGAGAGGGGGAGAGAGATAGAAACTGTAATGCCCAAGTGTCATAAACCCCAAAGACTACCAGGGAGCCGAATCCGATGCAATTAATTGCAGAAAGCCTGTATTTATTTCGGACTAGTCCAAGCTCGGTCCCACTTACACCTGAGAGATGGCATGGCTGGAGAGAGAAAGATTTAACATATCAATGGGTTTTATAGGGGTGGTGCCACTACCTTGGCTGACCTGATTGGTTGGGTTAGGGCTAGGGTCCAGTTACCAGGAGCTGGACCTGCCCCGCCCTGCCCTCTCACCCGCCCCGCCCCCTCACCCCACCTGCCCTCTCACCTGCCCTGCCCCCTCACCCCGCCTTGCCCTCTCATTCCCGCCTTGTCTTGAGACTAACAGGCCCAATCATGGGACCGTTTGCACTTCTGAATGGTGCATAAAGTCCCTCCTTCCCGGTGCCCTGATCTGACATTTTGGGGGAGTCCACGAGATGTGTCCATTGGGGACACAAGACTACACGGCGGGGTCGGGAGTGTCCAGGGCAGAAGTGAGTCTTTCCCCCCCCGAACCAGTGTATGGGGTGTGGGGCTCCTGCAGCCAGAGCGGCCGCAAACAGAATTTCCAGTATCAGGCAGGTTCAGTTCGCCGTAACTTGAGCTTGAGGGGGTTGTCTCTGTCTCGGTCGATGCTCCATCGGTTGGCAAAGTCTTCCCGGATTGCAGAGGAGTCAGCTGGCTGAACATGGGTGTGGTGGACCCAGGTCGCAATGCTGTCCACTTTGAGGGCGGTGGGTGTGGTCAGCACCACGATGTATGGCCCTTTCCAACGTGGTTCAAGCGTCTCCCGGCCGGTACTGGTGGGGCATCGGGATCGGGCCAGCCTCATAGATGGCCTGTAGGCATGGCCAAATGTCCTCATGCGCCCTCTGGAGCCTTCTTAAAGAAAAAGACATTTCTTGGTTTTCAAATTCAGTTAGCAGTTCTGCCTTAAGATTGGGGATGACAGGCGGGGGCTACCAAATATAATTTCATAGGGAGTGAAGCCTAGGGTATAGGGTGAGTTCCTCACCCAGTAAAGAGCATAGGGAAGGAGATACACCCAGTCCCCGCCAGTCTCCATGGTTAGTTTAGAAAGGGTCTCTTTTAATATTCTATTCATTCTTTCTACCTGTCCTGAGCTCTGGGGCTTATACGCACAAAGTAATTTCCAATTTGCCCCTATAGCCTTGGCTACTGCCTGTGTTACCTGTGAGATGAAAGCCAGGCCATTGTCCGATCCTATCATAGCTGGGAAACCGTACCTGGGTAGAATGTCCTCCAGTAGCTTCTTAGCAACCATCTGGGCTGTTTCCTGCTTAGTTGGGTATGCTTCTGCCCATCCAGAAAAGGTATCTACAAAAACTAGAAGATATTTATAGCCATTCTTTCCCGGCCTTACCTCAGTGAAGTCAATCTCCCAGTGCACCCCGGGCTTTGTTCCTCTGAGCCGGGTTCCTTTTCCACTGGACCCGGCCCTTGCATTTATAAGCTGGCAAGTTTTGCAGGCTGATACAATTTGATCTATTCTGGCGTCCAGTTGGTGAATTTTGATCTTAGCATGCCGGACCAAATCCTTTAGGTTCCGGGACCCCAGGTGAGCCTATTGGTGTATGTGTTTCAACATCGGGATCCCAAGCTGGTCTGGTAGCAGGAGCTTCCCGTCTGGAGCATACCACCAGCCTCTGACTTCCTTGTTCGTGGGGTGGCTTTTGATTCGCTGTAATTCTTCCTGGGAGTATCCGGGCTGATCCGGCAGAACTGGGTTCCCTGGGTCTGGCAATTGCAGGGCCAGTGCGGGGACTGCAGTGAGGGCTACTTCTTTGGCCACCTGATCAGCCTTCTGGTTGCCCCTGGCTACAGGACTGTTGGCTTTCTGGTGTCCTGGGCAGTGGATGATGGCTAACTTGGCTGGGAGCCATAAGGCAGCTAGCAAGTCAAGTATTTCTTGTTTATTTTTATAGTCTTTCCTTCTGACGTCAACAGCCCTCTCTCCTGATAGATTGCCCCATGGATGTGAGCTGTGGCAAATGCATATCGGCTATCTGTAAAGCCTGGTGGCTTTGCTGTCTTTTCCCTGCCCTCTTGCATGTCAGGCAGCATCGCGCTATCTATGCTTTGCTCGATTGGACTGAAGTCGGCATTTCCACCTTATCATCTGGAACTCTGGAGGGGAGTGAGATAAGGCGGTGGGTTTAGACACTAAACCTTACTCTAGTTGTGGCTAAACGTTGTTTTCATTTCATCTGTGGTCTCTTAAATACTTCTTCCCCAGCATCATTTATTATGGACCTTGTTTTTCTTATTCATGGAAACCGCCCCACAGGCCCTGGGGTCCTCCCAGTTCTTTAGGGTCATGACCAACAGAGAGAGAACCTCCTTTCCTCATGAACGGAGAGACCAAGTGGTCCATGACCTCAGCGGGGACTACCGTGTAGTTTGCCATGGGATTTTGCTTCATGACATCAAACGAAGTGTGATGGACAATTTTATCTAGGACGTTGTCATCCAGCTTTTTTCCAATAAATTTTCCCAGCTTCCGGATTTCATGCTTTGGGTCCTGTGATCAGAGTGAAAAGAAACATGAAAATTTGACATAAAATAGTTTTTAAAGTATTGCATTGAATTAATAACATTGATAAGTAACAAAATAAAAAATAATCTTGCCTCACAAATGCTCAACTTTCCAGAAATGACTTATTTTAATACGGTGACACAGATTTTTAAAAATTAACTATAATTATTAAGCTTTTCCTGCTCCAAGATGGAAGCACCGCTGAGGATGATGTGCAGTATCTGGGAAAAGCTGCACTTAAACTTATTTCCAAATGTCCTGCTTGGGCAGTTACTAGAGGGTCTTGGTCAGCCACATGTCCAGCAGGAGAGTCTGTAACCGAGCGGTGAGAACGAAGGTACTGCAGAGGCACGCGGCAGGCGGTGAGGCCTGACCAGGGGAGGCTGCCGCTAGCTCTGCCTTTGACAGAAACGCGCCCAGACATTGGTGTGGATGGAGAGGACCTGTTACACTCAGGAGGCGACTGAGAGGTGCCCGCTGAGGACTCCGGGCCAAGTCCCTCTGCCCGGTGCGTATGCGTAGGTGTCTCAGTGCCTAAGGGAGCCACTGTTCTCTCATCAGAGGGCCACAAAGAGATGTGGCCGTGGAGTGAGGGAGGGCAAGTGGAGGAGTGTACTCCACAAAGGTATCTTCTGTTTTATGATGAACTTCTGCTTTAAAAGGTTGGGTGTTTAATTTGCCCAGGCTGGGGACTCGGTGATTAGAGCCCCTCCCTGTGAACTGAAGAGTCACGGGTTTGACTCTGCTCAGGGGCACGTACCTCAGTTGCAGGCTGGATCCCTGGCCCAAGTCAAGGCAGGTGTGGGAAGCAGCCAGTACATGTGTCTCTCACATCGATGTTTCTCTCTTTCTCCCTCTCCCTTCAACCCTCTCAGAAAGCCAATGGGGGAAAAACAACAGCAACATACACTTGGGTGAGGATTAACAACAAAAACAAAAAGTGCTTAATTTAATTGGCCTCTTACAGACTGGGAATCGGCAAAAGTGCTGAAAACTGTGAGCTTTGTGTGACTGCATTCAGGGAACATTCCAGAATATGACCACAGAACATGTAAAAGGGTTTAGGAACTCTGAGGTTAGACTACCTGTGTATTAGAATACTAGAAATGTAGTAAGTTATTTGTTTTAAAAAAGCATAGAGTGCAATTTAAAACAAAACAGAGTAAGAATATAGGCACGGGAACAAACTGGGGTTGCAGGGGCAGGGAGGGCTGGGAGGAGTGGGGAGGGGTCGGAGGCACAGACTCCCAGCTGTCCGCTCAGTCAGTCAGGCGGCTGTGGTTAATGATACTGTGCTGCATAGCTGACAGTCAGGGAGCGAGATCTTAAAGTTCCAACTACAGGAAATAGTTATAACTCTATTTGGTGCAGATGTTAAGTAGACTTACTGTGGTGCTCATTTTGCAAGGAGTACAAATATCAAATCATCCTGTTGTATACCTGAAACTAACACTATATTACATATCAATGATCTCAAGTAAAAACATAGAAAACGAAGCTGATTTTCACTCTCGATATTTTGTATCTGGCAATAAAGCCAGAATTTGAATTCAATAATTCTGACTCTAAATCATTAGTGTTTTCCCATTATACCATCATTTCTTAAACTGTTGTTTAAATTGGTGTTCCTCAATGGAAAAAGTGTGTTAGAAAAGCATTTCCCTCCTAAGCAGAATGTAAAATGTGCTGGAAGGCGGGTGAGGGACCAGCAGCAGGAGCTGCGGGCGACGTGCGAGGCGGGAGCCAGGACAGCGGGGCATTGCGCAGGGGCAGCTATGCAGTGAAATGAAGCCACTCTTGCTCCCTTTCACGCTGCGAGGCCCTGAGGCGGCCCCCTGCTGTGATGTAATATTTCCTGGTCAAATAGTTACCTGCTGCCCCTCACCGTCTTCAGGTCCTCGTAGAAGAGGTAAAGGATGCGGTGTTGGTCTCTGGCTTCCCACCATCCTTTCACGTGGTCGTGCCATGAGCCCCAGCATACTGCAAGACAGGGCGAGGCCAGGGCGGGGATGGGCGAAAGGGCGAGGGACAGGGCCAGGGGAAAGGGACGGGGGGGGGGGGGGGGGGGGCACAGGATGTGGGACGGGGTCAGGGGAATGGGATGGGGCCAGGGGAATGGGACATGGGGTGGGGCCAGGGGAATGGGGCAGGATCGGGGGAATGGCATGGGGGACATGGCATCGGAGGGGGCCAGGGAATGAGGTGGGGCCAGGGGGTCACCAGCTGACACCCCACGGAGGAGAGAGTTCCCAGTGTCAGGTGGTGATCCCCTCACATCCAAGAAGGCAGGCCCCAGGGGTCCTCAGAAAATGGCGCTTTTTATGGTGTTTGAGGCTTAGAAAGGGGTTCAGAGCAGAAGGTTCATACCTTTCCCAGTCAGAAAGCTCTCAAAATACTCTTCCCAGGTCCCTGGGCCGGAAGCGCTTTATACATCCTGTGGCAATGGTAGTAAGACACCAGGCTGTCCTTGGGGCTTCTCGCCACATAGACTATCTGGGAAGCGGGGAGAGAAATAGCCCGTGAGGCCGCCGCGTGGTGGTGATCGCCCACGAGCTGCGTCCTTCCGGACGGGTCTCGGGCTGCTGATCCCGGAGGCGGGTGAGGGGAGGTGGAACGCTCACGGCCGTGGGCACGCCGTTGTGGTGAGGAGGTGAGCCCTTTAAGAACTGAAGTGCTTTCAGAGGAAATAGAGTGAAGACCAGAGCATAACTCAGAGCTCCTGCCGCCCTTTACCTTACAGTTTTTCTCCAGCAAGGACGGAGGCAGCAATTGGAAGGGAGGGTGTGTTTTCAGGGTCCGTGGCGAGGGCATCGCATTAGCTTGTTCCAAGCCTGTAAAATGATTTTGATCATTTCCCACTATTGTTCTCTGTGCTTCAAAACACTGCTGCGTTCATTGTTACCCCGCAAGGGCCAAGTGGACAAGTCGAGGCAGCTCTGTGCTCTGACCTGTGAGTTAATGTTCTGGCTTGAACAGTGTCTAACCAAGCCAAACAAATAAGAACCCAAAAACCCAAACCTGTTGACCAGGAAGTCCTCCTGGTGGAGTAAAATGAATGTCTAATTGGAGGATCAAAATGTACCTTCCGTACCAGCAGAGACTCATTAGAAGAGGTGGCTGGAGTACAGCATTGGCCTGATAGTTTTTTAAAAAGACAGAGTCACAAAACTCATCATTACTTGTGCGAATGTCTGGAGTTGTGAGAGGCTATTTGACAGTCAGCATTCTGAGTCTGCATTTAGGAGTGCAATCAAGTGAGGGGCGATCCCTTCGATGAAAGGAAACCGCACGTGAGTAGGTGCTCACTGAGTTCTGTCAACATCACCGTCATTTAGTATCAAGTCCACTCTCTCCTGAGTCCACGTTGTCCCTTGTTCAGCAGGAGGTGAGATGAGTAGACCGTTAGTGTACTATACCCTTAAGATGGCCAAGTGCTTGTTAGACATCTGTGTGCATGGTGAAGCCAGGTTTACGATGGAATTGAGAAAACATCATTCTTTATACCTTGTTTTACCATAGTATGATTTTTATGAGAATGCTACAGTGTGAAGTAGACTTGTGTTTGCAGTTCTTTGTTTCCTGCCTCAGCCATTCCCTGTGAGCTGTCCTGTTGGCTGAGCTGCACTTTCCTCAGGAAGAACAGCCCTCCGACCCTGCCTGCAGGTTCTGAGGTGCCGAGCCGGTCTGCAGTGCAGAACCACAGTCCCCTAATTGTCCCCCAATCAGCCTGGGCCCTTTCCCGCTCGCTCACACAGAGCGGCGTTGTACACGGCCCACACGGAAGGCCTGCCTTGGGAACAAAGCAATCATCAAGTCTAGAGCCTGTGCGTTCCTTGCTGAGGAGGTAAAAAGAAACGTGCGTCACTGGGAGAATTAAACACTTAAATCTTGTTTCAGTTTCACTTTCCACAGCGGTTTGCTGTAGCCCTCACTGCCCAGCCAGCAGCCCTCCACTCAAACCCCATCATCTCTTTATTTCCCTGTAAATGCACTCCCCACCCCCTCCCTGCACCCCCGCTCCGCCCACCTGCTTTAGGGTAGGTGCAGATGAGCAGGTCGTCGGGCCTGGCCCGGAAGTCCCAGATCTGGTCCCAGCTGTCGCAGGTGGATTTGGGTTGAAGGATTCCCTTCACATAGTCCACAGTTATGCTCTCTGTCCATTCACATTTCAGCTCCTCCATTCTGTTCTGGTGTCAGGAGCCGGAGTGCTGTTCCCACAGGCTGCGGGCTCTGTCAGCACAGAGCTGTGGTCTGATACCCTCCTGGGAGCCTGTGCGCTGAGCAGGGAGAGCCGCTGGCCTGCTGGTCCTGCCCAGAGCCAGGCCTGTTTGGGATTTGCACTCAGTCGCCTCCTGGCCTCGGCCCTTTCCCAACTGCAACACCCCGGGCCTCGCCAATCTGGAGCGCTGGGAGCTGCTGGCCCTGCCCTCCACTTCCAGGCCTCGACCCTCCCCCAACCAGCGACACCCCGGGCCTGGCCAATCGGCCAATCCAGAGCGCTGGGTGCTGCTGGCCCTGCCCTCTGGCATCAGTGCAGCAAGGGTCAGTGCCAGGCTCATGTGTCATCTCTGTGCCCACAGAATAAGGCACAGATACCCCCGCTGTTTCTGGAAGGTCTGCGCTGCGGGAAGAGTTGGAGAGGATCTGCCTGTGGGATTACAGCTCTGAGCGGCTTCCCCGGTGGCTGGAGGGCAGGTTCTGGCTGTGACCAAGGTCCTGCATGGGACTCTCCCGGCCCAGAAACCTAAAGGCTCCGCTCTGGGTTTTAAAGAATAAGACCGGCCTGTGAGAGAAGGCTCCTTCCTGCTGGAGGCCGTTTAGTGTTCATACCAACAGCCGTCTCTCAGGGCTCTAAGAACAGTTTGTCTCAAAAGGAAACCAGTGGCAGGGGGGTTGTGTTAGGACCCATCTGCTTCCTCCTTCTTGGGGTTCACGCCCCAGGCTCAAGCCAGAGGCGACTGTGGGCTCCTTTCCCTCACAGCCTCCGGTTTGTCTGGGCTCCCGGCTCCTCTCCCGGGAGCAGCCTGGCTCCTGCGGGAGCTGCTTTCCTCCTCCCTCCCGGCCCGCCCTCTTCCTGGCTCCTCTCCACTGCTCCTTGCAATGCTGAGTGCTGCTGGTCGCCAACCAACTTCCCTGCCTTCCTGTGATGCAGCAGAACAGACATCTCTGCTCCTGTTTCTTTCCTTACACAGAGCTCCTAACCTTTGGGAGTTCCTGTGGTTGGAGTGTCCTTGGTTATTCATAAGGAGGCCATTCCACCACACCTGGGTGTATGCTAATGAGGGGGCGAGGCCCTGGGATAGTCTCCGAGCTGGAGCGAGAGGGCTGGCCACACCAGGAAGACGGCCATGATGAGGGTGGGAACTTTTTCAGGCCCATCCCCAATCTACAGGGAGGGGAGAGGGGATAAGGCCCCAAGAAAGCTCTGGCCGCTGAAGTATCAGTGGGTGATGAGCACGTGATGTTCTCGGGTGGGGGTGGGGGAGGCGACATGCCCAGTGCCATGGGGAAGGGCCTGGACACTCTGCCCCTCTCCCCAGACCTTGAACTATGCACCTCCCCACTAGACTCTCCGGACTGCATCTTCATGGTAAAGCTGTGAGCATGGTGCCTTCTGTGAGCCCTGCGATCCTGCTGGTGGGTTAGTGAACTAGGGGGACACGGGAACTCCCACAGGAGGGCTGGTTGGTCATCGGTGCGGGTGAGCCTGGGCTGGCTGGCACCACAGATGGGCAGTCTGTGAGCAACTGTCCTTGGGTGTTGGGTCTGCACACCGGCAGGTGGTCGTTGCCGACTGAATGGAATTAGGACCCGGGGATTGCTCTTGGCGTCCCAGCAACCCTCAACTGCTCTCAGAACCCATTGTCCCCAGAAATCAGGAAGTTCTGTTCTTGCTTAAATCCTCCCCCAAATCTTCACAAGCTCCCATGAGGGCCTTCGTGCAGAGGCCTCCCTGTACCCAGGCTAAGCCTCACCTGCTGCCTCTCACGGGGCAGCCCCAAGGCCATGCCTGCCTGGCACCAGATCCCTCTGGGGTTGCAGACACCACATCTCTCCTGGCATGCTCATTGGCTCTGCAGGTCGCGCATGTTGAGTTCTCTGGCTTCCTTCTCGGCTGCTCTAATGTCTTCCCGCCATGCCCCCTCTCTGAGAGGCCCCCCTGAACTCAGGTCCCATGCAGGTCCCACCTCCTTCCCTTCGCGGATCTTTCCTGATGTGGCTGTGTGAGTGAGCATGGCACTCGCTTATTACAGTCTACCAGGTTCAGTCGTGCAGCATTATACAGTCCAGCTGCGTAGCACTCACTCCAAAGTCCAGCTCCCCTTTGTTACCATACAGTTGGCCCTTTACATGTTTCACCCTCTGGCACCGTAGCCCCAGCCCCAGCCCTAGGCCCAGCCCCTGATCTGTTGTCTGTGAGTTTGTTCATTTGTCTTTGGTTTCCTTTTAAAAAGTATACCACGAATGAGTGAGATCATATAACATTTGCTTTTCTTTTTGTAATGTTGAAAGTATTGTAGATTTTCCTTTGATTAGTTTTTCACCATTGACCTCCTTTAACCCGCACCTACACTTACCAGGCCTTCACCACTCTATTATCTGTCCATGGGCTATGCAAAGCTGTATATATAAAAGGCTAAGTGTCCATCCATCCAACTGACCACCAGGGGGCAGATGCATCACACAGGAGCTGTCATGACTCACACTGCCCATCTTACCTAATAATAGACAAACATGTAAATTGACCGCATCTCTGCTACACCCACAGCCAATCAGAGTGAGTATGCAAATTACAAGGCCAAAGATGGTAGCCACCTAGCTGCTTCAGGCGCTGAGTGGCCAGACAGGACAGGACACCTGCTATGAGAGGGAGGGTGGGGGGTGAAGGGATCTACAGGAGCAGAGTGCCACAGCAAAGACAATACTGCAGACTCTGGAGTCTGCAGCAAAGATGAAGATGGCAGACTCTGTCCAGAGCGAAGGCCTGGGTCCCAGGTGGAGGAAAACTGGTGCTGAAAGCCAAGGGAAGGAAGGCCTATTGCACGAGTCTCTTCGTGCAATGGCCTCTAGTTTAAAAATAAACAGCACCACAGAGCTGGCGCTGACAACCAACACTCAGCTTCTCCCAAGTGTGACACAGGCCCCGCCACCACCCTGGAACAACACCCCACCAAATGGAAGCTGACACTGCTATGACCCCATGGCACAAAGTACAGCCCACAGCCCATCTCCACTCAGAAACGGTCACTGTGGGTGCCAGGTAACAATGTCAAGTAGCAATGCCTGGCTTCCTCTCCCTAGGGACTAACCTCCTTGCAGTTTCTTCAGCCCAGAAACACGACTTCCTTTATAGCCAGGTGCAAACATTTTACAGTTCAATCAATGTCTGTGAAGCATTTTCACAAGTGTCATCTCATTTGATCCTCACAGAAGTCCTGGAGTAGGTAGATAGGAGACTATGGAATACTATTTTATTTTCATTAGCCAGAAAATAGAAATTTAGAAAGTTCAGAAACTTGACCCAACTGAAGAGATGTAAGAAACGGTGGACCTTGAAAGTGACTTCAGCTTTTCTCACTGCACAGAATATAGTCAAAAACTGCTACAGTTAAATATTTTACCATTTGTTCTCCCTGTGTGATCTACAATAATAACCTGCTTTGTGTTGATATTTACTGCTGTGTTGCTGACAGTTACCTGAAAGAGAAGTTGGGATGCTTTACTGGGCTGGAAAAGTTTTAGCTACATCTCAAAGCAGGTCTAATGAAGCAAGTTTATTCTATGTCTATAAAAGGCTAAGTTGACTTGCACATGTGCAGTACATACAAAGCGCTCACTAGTGCCAATCACATGTGTTTCAATCTGTCATTGTCGATTGTGAATTTGGTTGACACTTCTATTATAGAGAAAGGGTGAATAGTGATATTAAAATACTTCTAATTAATTTCTTTTCAATGTGCATGAATCTGTGCACCAGGACACTAGTATGACTATAATATCATTACCCAACCACCCCACTCCAGCCTTCCCTCTGAGGTTTGAGGGTCTGTTCTGTGCTTCTATGTCTCTGGATCTGTTTTGTTCATCATTTTATTTTATTAGATTCCACATTTGAGTGAGATTGTGTAATATTTGCCTTTTTCTGACTAGCTTATTTCGCTCAGCATAATGCTCTCCAGGCTCCTCCATGCTGTTGCAAATGGTAAGAGTGCTTTCTCACAGCTCGAGAGTATTGCACCTCCTGGTGGGAATCATGAAAACATGAAACAGACTGAACCCCGGAGAAGAGAACATTCATTTCTTTCTGGGGAGAGGTCAGAGCACTGCCTTCTGTGTCCCTCTCCTGATGTTTTAAAAACAAAGCATGTGAGAATGTGTTGCAACTCCAAGTGTATGTTGACACAGTCCTTAGTGACATGGGACTAGGTGCCCAAAACTTGAGTTCTCATGTTGGGTTTCATAAATTGGAAGTGCTTATGCTGCCCATCATGAAGCCCAGAGTCAGCGAGAAGACGAAAGTGGGAACAGACTTACAGGTCTCTGTTCTCCAAGCCCCTGGATGGCAGAGCCTGTGTCTATTTGCCCCTCTAGCACTGCATCCACAATGTCACTTGTGCCTTGTTAATGAAAGTGTCATCTTGGGCTGGTGTCCTGTCCCTCTGAGTGACCTGCCTCGGCACCCCTGGCCTAGCTGCCTCGGAGCCACTCCATCCACGGCCAGAGGAGCCCTGGCACAGGAGGCGCAGCACTTTCCAGGTGTGGCTCAGAGACGAGAACAGAACCCGTGGAGACCCTCGCAGGCCACCTGCCAGAGGGAGGTTCTGCATGTGCTGCTGGTCTGCTCTGACCCCTGGAGGGTTCGGGTCCACTTCCTGGCGAATGTGACCCCCAGCAGAGACCTTAGTGGAACCTGACTCCCTCTCTCTGAGAGCAGCCGTTTTAGCTTAAAGTTTGAAATTCTGTAAACAGAAGCAGGAACAAATTTTACTGCCTGTGCAGATTTGTGATTAGATTTTGCAAAGAACTCAGTCATTCACCACAGAGGAGGACCGTAATGTCACTCTCCCTGGGAAGTGAGAGCAGGCTGTGCCTACGTCTCAAGGAGAATATCTCATTGGCAGACTCCGTTCCCTGGCAACCTGTGGCCTCAGGCCAACCAGACCATGTCGCATCCCAGACACAGCTAGACGGGACCAGACGCATGATGAGTATTGAACGAAATGAAATCCAAGGAAGGTAGGCGGGGTGGCATCTCAGACCTAACTTTTCATGCTCTCTTGTCTTCTGTCAAGAGCACCATTTGCCTGCAATGCATTTGTGGCCAGTCTTACTGGCCTTGCCTAATTTAAAAATATATATATATATTTTTTACTGATTTCAGAGAGGAGAGGGAGAGGGAGATAGAAACATCAGTGATGAGAATTACTGATTGGCGGCCACCTGCACACCCCACACTGGGGGTCCAGCCAGCACCCCTGATGTCAGAACAGCCCAGCAGGAGCCCAGCATAAGCACCGCAGAGCTTGTGGTCTGACTGGTGCTGAGTCTGGGCAGAGCTGGCAGGGGGTGTTGGGAGCTGGAGAAGCCAGGAGAGGCTGTGGGTGTATAAGGATGAGTCATTATTGCTGAAGCCAGTGGCCACATAGCCATCAGACAGAACAGTCCAAACAGCCAAGTCCATGCAGGCAGGCAGCGGACACTGGCTGGTGAACATACCTCTTCTCCGTAAAGCAGCATCCATCCCTGAACCCACAGCTTTAGCGGGACAGCCGCTCGCTGCCTCTTAGACTCACCTCCTCACGTTGTACGGCACCCGCCCAGCTGCTCTCTCCAGCAGGCTTCTCCTCACTCCATCCCAGCTGCTCCCTTCATCAGGCTTCTCCTCACTCCATCCCAGCTGCTCCCTCCATCAGGCTTCTCCTCACTCCATCCCAGCTTCTCTCTCCAGCAGGCTTCTTCTCACCCCATCCTAGCTTCTCTCTCCAGCAGGCTTCTCCTCACTCCATCCCAGCTGCCCTCTTCAGCAGGCTTCTCCTCACTCCATCCCAGCTGCTCTCTTCAGCAGGCTTCTCCTTCACTCCATCCCAGCTGCTCCCTCCAGCAGGCTTCTCCTCACTCCATCCCAGCTGCTCCCTCCAGCAGGCTTCTCCTCACTCCATCCCAGCTGCCCCCTCCAGCAGGCTTCTTCTCACTCCATCCCAGCTGCTCCATCCAGCAGGCTTCTTCTCACTCCCTCCCAGCTGCTCTCTCCAGCAGCCTTCTCCTCACTCCATCTCAGCTGCTCTCTCCAGCAGGCTTCTCCTCACTCCCTCCCAGCTGCTCTCTCCAGCAACCTTATTCTCACTCCATCCCAGCTGCTCTCTCCAGCAGGCTTCTCACTCACTCCAGCTGCTCTCTCTAGCAGGCTTCTCCTCACTCCATCCCAACTGCTCTCTCCAGCAGGCTTCTCCTCACTCCATCTCAGCTGCTCTCTCCAGCAGGCTTCTCCTCACTCCCTCCCAGCTGCTCTATCCAGCAGGCTTCTTCTCACCCCATCCCAGCTGCCCTCTCCAGCAGGCTTCTTTTCACTCCCTCCCAGCTGCTCTCTCCAGCAGGCTTTTCCTCACTCCATCCCAGCTGCTCTCTCCAGCAGGCTTCTTCTCACTCCATCCCAGCTGCTCTCTCCAGCAGGCTTCTTCTCACCCCATCCCAGCTGCCCTCTCCAGCAGACTTCTTCTCATTCCAGCCAACTAGACTGGTCAGTACCCACTATTTACACAAAGAAGGCTTCGTGCCAACAGTGAGGTCAATCACATTGGCCACAGAGGGGCACATGTACCGTGTGTCCTTGCACCCGCTCATGGCATGTTGGTCTGATGAGGATTCCCGGGCTTAGAGTCCTGAACATCTCGTTGAGGCTCATGCCCAGTGCGGCCTGTGGCCATTGTGGTGTATTGACAACAAGTCATCTGTGCTCCACTGGCCCTGACTATCCAGGGACCTGGCATGATTCCCATACTGGGCATGTGCCCTGACTGGGAATTGAACCGTGACCTCCTGGTTCATAGGTCAACACTCAATCACTGAGCCAACTGGCTGGGCCTAATATTTTTAAAAGTAAATTTATCAACCAGGTAATATTTTGGCATTAAGAGGAGAACTAATTTCTCTAAAATGAATGTCTGTTTATACCTATTGTAGAGTGCTACTCTACCCCTTCAAGTTGGGAGGTTACCAGAATTAATTAATTAATTGCTTAATTTAATTACATATTGAACCTGTGCAAGGCTCTGCCCAGCCCAGAAATCACCTGCTGGCTTCTTCCATCCGATGGCAGAGCTGAGCCCGAGCACACGTCCGGCTTTCCCGAGCCCCTCTGAGCGCTCTGGCTCCAGCCCCGCCATCCTGGCAGTTAAGCCTCTGGGTGCTGCCTCCGCTCCTCCCGCAGAGCTGTTTGGGGGTGTGGGGGGCAGGCTGGTCAGGGTCTCTCCTGGGCATTGTCAGTCTGTCGTGAGAATGGCCCATAAAGCTAACTAGTGAGAAGGCGGAAAACGGGCAAGAAGGTTCTCTTAGTGCCTGTGTGTGGCCTCTGAGAGTTCTGAGACAACAGCAACACGAACAAGGCAGACACGGCCCCGCCATTTTACTCAGGGATTAGAGCATGGCTGCGGGCTCAGGGTTTCGGGTGCAATTCCAGACAGGGGCACTTACCTCATCGCAGGCTCCATCCTCGGCCCGGTTAGGGCAAGTGCAGGAGGCAACCAATCGAAGTGTCTGTCTCACATTGTGTTTCCCTTTGTCTCCCCCTGCCTTCCACCATCTAAAAATCAAGGGGGAAATATCCTTGGGTGAGGATTACCCAGAATAAAAAAGAATTAAGGGGGGTGAGGGGAGAGAAGCTGGACAAAAATGAACCTAAAAGCTGTACTTCTCTCAATGGACTGGAATTAAAGTTAATGAAAACTTTCCCTTTTCGCCTCTGCTCCTAATGCGCCCAGCCTGGATTCTGACCACCGGGGACTTTTCATTAGCCTTTGTTTGGGTGTAGGTGTCTCTTTGGAACTCCTACTGAAACACAGTAATATGGTCCCAGCCCCTCGCAGGTGGAGGTGAAGCCTGTGGAGCTGTGCCTCCTGGGAAGGGTGTGCAGGTGCCTGCTGGGTGCTGAGCCCACAAGACAGGGGAGTGACTCTCCGCAGAGGGAGGGCGCAGTGGGAGACTGAGAGGTTGGACAGGGGTCAGAGTTCCTGCAGACGAGAGGCCTCCGTGCGATCCGTGGTGACCAGGTCAGCTCAGGGTTCAGGACGCACGTGGCTGAACGTGAGGACGTCCACCTTTGTCATCTTGGCAACACCACCTGGGCCGCAGAGCCGGTATGCTCCCCTCCCCCACCCCGTCTCCGAGGGCCCACAGCTGCACACACTTTGTTGTGGGTGGAATTAGGACTCAGGTGGCTTGGAGAGTCCCGTTTCTTTTCCTGTTTACTAATGAGCCTTTCCTTCTCTGTTTACCCGTTTTTCTTACCTTTTGTTTCTCTGGAACCGCCTGGTCATGGCAGGTGCGGGTGTCCCGCCAAGCCCTGGGGTGCCTCCTAGCGGATGCAGGCCCAGCCCAGCGACTGGCTGGCTGCAGGTGCCTTGCTCATGCTCAGGCCCCAGCCTCCTGCCCCTCTGCCGCCCAGAGTGAAATAGGCCCCTTCGCTTCCCACCCCGGGCCGCAGCCTCCAGGCAGAACAGCTGCTGCAGCCCCCCCCCCCGTTATTTCCTGACCACACTCCTGTGTAATCCTTCCCCTTGGACATGCTTCCTCCTTCCTGCTAATCGTGTGCCCAGGAGCCCTGACCTCTGCTCCTGCTTCTAGGGAATCGACTTGAGAAACAAACTGGTGCTTGCAGGGAAAATGGATGCTTCAAAGTAAAACACATTTTTCCTCTCATTTGGGACTTTTCCTCTAATTCCTGATATTAGCCACAGCTGAGCTTTATGAGAGCATGAGTGACTAATGTGTCTCATTCGCTTAGAATTAACTGGTGACTGCTATGGAAAGAGACCTAGCACTGTTACAGAGAACTGGAATACATCAAGCAATGCTCGGAGAGTTTGGAATCACACTTTGTTATTATTACGTATGGGCCCAGAGAAAAATGCCTTTCAAATTCTGGGCAAAGCTACAAGCAAAACTTATGTTTTTATTAAAGAGCCAGCCCTCTGTGTACTTAGTGGTTATCTGGCTGCTAGTCTTGAAAATAACACAGTTCAATCCAATTAAAAAATACACCTGGCATGGCATTAAGAGCATGGGTGTATCTAGTCTCTGGCCTATGAGGTCAGATGGCTGAGTTTATCTTCCTCATTAACCTCAGCACTTGGCCCCGGGGGCTGGGGGAGGAGAGAGATCTGCAGTCCTCCCTCCTGAATGCCTCCCCTGCCCCTCTTGGGCTTTGCTGTTGAAGAACTACTCCCCTGGGCCTTGGAGGGTCCCTGGGCCTTAGTGAACTCTGAATGATGTGACCTTGTGAGGTTTTAAAAACACAGTTGACTCAACGCAAGGGTCAGGGCCGCCAACCGCCGAGCAGTCAAACACCTGCATTGACTTCTGATCCCTCCAAGCCAACTCCCAGGCGCCTGCTGTTGACGGAGCCTTACCAATAACAGTCAAGCAACACACATTTTGTGTGTTACATGGTACAGCCTGTGTTCTTCCAATAAAGTGAGTTAGAGGAAAATGTTATTAACCAGGTAACTGCTATATGTCCAAAACAGAAACCACCCCCACTGTATCTGCAGATGCTTATGGCGTACAAAGCGTTAAGAAAAGCATAAGGAAGATGTTTTATAAAAAGATGGGTATACATGGACCTGCCCAGGTCACACCAGGTTTGCTGCAAGGTCACCTGTAAATGGTTGAGCAGGCAGCCTGCGGGGCGGTGAGGGGGAGAGGAACCTGGCTGCAGCACTAGTGGCCGGGCAGGGCTGCTGGGAGATGCCCCTTCACGGCCCTGGTTTCCTGTTTCTGTGGCTCCTTCCCACGGGGCTTTCTCTTCTCTATTGAAACTATTGAAATGGGAGTTTCTAGGCAGGTTTAGGAACTTTCAGAAATCTTTTTTTTTTTTTTTTAACATATTTTGTTGATTTTTCACAGAGAGGAAGAGAGAGGGATAGAGAGTCAGAAACATCGATGGGAGAGAATCATCGATCAGCTGCCTCCTGCACACCCCCTACTGGGGATGTGCCCGCAACCAAGGCACATGCCCTTGACCGGAATCGAACCTGGGACCCTTCAGTCCGCAGGCCGACGCTCTATCCACTGAGCCAAACCGGTCCCGGCAACTTTCAGAAATCTTAGAAGTTAAGGGGACCATGACAAAAATACAGGGCTGCAAAGTAGCAGAAAGAGTATTTCCATAGAATGGGGAAGCAGAAAAGCTGCATCAGGTGCATTTCCATACAATTAGGGAGCCAGGAACAGCTGAAGGTCTATGTTTACAGAATAAAGGGAAGGAGCCCCTCATCCAGGAGGAGAAGAAAGCCCGGGGAGTGGGGGGGATAGGAAAACAATGGCGAAGGAGCAGGAGAACCTCAATTGTCCCCTGTGAGGTTCCACCTTTGACCTCAAGTTACTATAGTAACTGTCCAAGGGAATTGTGACCCATCAGGGGAGATATCTAGGCACCAGGGAAAAGGGACTCAATGGGACTCTTCCCCTCCCCACAGGAGTCTGTGCTGTGAGTCTCTCCCCTCCCCATTTGTTCTTCAGTACATTTCCACCTTTGCTATACCACCTTCCATCTGTGGATTCATTCTTCGACTCCGATGGACAAAGAGCCCAGAAACCATCCTGCCCAGGGGGACTCCGCCTGTTCCAGTCCAAACTCCTGCTTCTCTAAGACCCAGTGCCCCTCTCAGCCCAGGAAGTGAGCACCGCAGTGAAGGAGTTCCAGCCGAACTAGGTGGAGAGGTGGGGGTGGGAGAGGCGGAATGGGCTGAAACAAACGGAAAATGTGTTTTGCAGGAAACGGTGCAGAAAAACATGAGGGATAGCAGAAACACAGGGTGCTTTGAAACAAGGATGTTTTTCTTGCTAGTGACTAACAATGTTGCAAAAATGCCGGGAACCAATCAGAGAGCAGCAGAGAGCAGCTGATACTAGAGGCCAGCAGAAGGCTGGGGGCAGCCCATGTGAATCTCCCTCCGGAAGATAAGACCTGGGACAATTCCTGCTCACAGTTCCCATATCAACAGTTTGTTTGAAATACAGTCACCTGGGCCCATGCTACAGTTCTAGCCGTTAGGGGAAGGGCAGCTATAGGAATGGAATCTGTTGTTTAATAAGCTATGCACATAAAGGCTCAGCGGCTGTCCGACCAGCGGTAGCTATGCCGCACTGACCACCTGGGGGCAGACCTCAAAGCAGGAGCTGCTGAGCTGCAGTGACTTGGCAGCGTTGTTTCTCAGGTGACGCACCCCAGAACCAGAGAGGAGGGGCCTGATTTCTCGCAGGGCCATGCAATCCCACCCTCAGCCATGGGTTATATTGTTATTGGGGCACTGTCGGCCCTGAATCTGGTTACTGCTCAGCTGTGGTGACGGTGGACACCCTGGGAGCTGCGGGGACACCCCAGGTGCGCTGGCCAGGGAGGGACCACTGGAGGTTGGCCCCAGGGCGTGTCCAGCCCATCTCACCCAGTCCCATCCCACCGGCCACCCAACTAATTTCCTTTCAATGTGCATGAATCCATGCACCGGCCACTAGTTCACTGTGTTAGCTGTAGAAACGCGATTGTTCTTGCAGATCCTGGAGCACTGGAGCACGTGCTGCAAGAAGACAGGCAGGGCTCTAAACATAAGGCATCGGGAGCCCAGGGCAGCTGTACTCAGAGAAGAAGATACATTTCAAATGCAGGTCAGAGGCAAGGCCCATCTCAAGGGAGATCGAATTTTGGGCCCATCTTTGCAGGTTCCCGGGCTTTCTTTAGGAGGATGGTGGAGAACAGGCCCTGGGACTCACTAGTGTTAGACTTTTCCCACCTTCTAACCCTATGGTAGGGGCTAGTTTGAAATGAAATGTCAGAGCAGTTTCTTTTGAAATAAGAAATTAAGAATATACAACTCAAGTAAAAACTGCTGTTTTAATTTTAAACCTGTTAAGGCAGTTTTCCTGTGCCGGGTACCATAACCTTTGGAGATTAACCACTGAGTTCTGCTTCTGCAAGATAGGGCCACATTCCAATGTCCAGCAGGATGTGACTGGGAACGACCCTACTGCTGACCCCAGTTTTTAGAATATAGTCTTTAGGATTCAGAATTTAGAACAAAGGAAAATTCCTGTGGTTTGAACTGTTGCAGAGTTCCCGAGCGGTCGGATGGTGCAGGGGGAGAATTTGAAGAGACTTACTTTGTTCATCGTGCGATGGGCTTAGGGAGGATGAGTTCAAGTTCTGGGCAAGGTTACAGGCAGAACTTTCTTTTTCATTAAAGAGCCAGCCCTATGTGCACTTAGTGGTTATCTCGATGCTGGCCTCGAAAACAATGCTGTTCTATCCAATTAAAAAATGCACCTGGCATGGTATTGAGATTGTGGGCATATCTGATCTCTGGCCTGCAAGGTCAGACAGCTAAGTTTATCTTCATCATTCTTCAAACGGGCTAAAGCAAACTAGAAAGCAACATTTTATCTAGGAAGAACAGCAGAAAATTCCAAACAGCAGTTTGTTGTAGAATGGGGGTTTTCCTTCTCAGAACCTTTAAAAATAACTACCTGCCCCTATAGCGGCGCAGTTGTTTGGAGTCCGCCTGAGTGTGGTGCTTTTGTGGCGGCCCTGGCCAGCTCAATAAATTCCTTGCCTGCTTTTTAAAATAAATTATCAGCCTCCGATGGTCTTATTTTGAACCCAGGGTTCGACCCCACAACATTTTTTCAGTGTATTATGCCTGCTGCTCTCCGGATCGAGAGCCACCTGAGTAAAACACCAAAGATCCAGCTCTGTCTCTTCGCATTGACTCACTCAGGTAGCGAGGGGCAGCAGGCCTCCCTGTCCGGTCACTGCTGCCGCACCTTCCTGGGGGAAGGAGCCTTGTTTGTCACCTTTTGATGCTTCCCATTTCTCAGCATGAGTAAGGCACTCAGTACTTGTCTGTCATCCAGTGAATGGAGTTGGTCTTTTCCTAGGTAGGATTGTTATTATACTTTTTTTTTAATATATTTTATTGATTTTTTTTGCCCCCCTCCCTCCCTCTCATACATACCCTCCCTCCCCAGAGTTTTATGTCCATTGGTTGTACTTATATGCATGTATACAAGTCCTTCAGTTGATCTATTATCTCCCCCAGATCTTCCTCCCCTCCCCACTGTAATTTGACAGTCTGCCTGTTGCTTTACTGTCTATATCTGTCTCTTGGTTCATCAGTTTATAATGTTCTTTATCATCCACAAATGAGTAAGGTCATGTGGTGTTTCTCTTTCATTGATTGGCTTATTTCACTCAGCATGATGTTCTCCAATTCCATCCAGTTTGCTGCAAATGATGAGAATTCCTTCTTTTTTATGGCAGCATAGTATTCCATTGTGTAGATGTACCATAGTTTTTGGATCCAATCATCTGCTGACAGGCCCCTAGGCTGTTTCCAAATTCTGGCTATTGTAGATTGTGCTGCTATGAACATAGGGGTGCATATATCCTTTTTGATTGGTGTTTCTAGCTTCTTGGGATATATTCCTAGAAGTGGGATCACTGGGTCAAATGGGAGTTCCATTTTCAGTTTTTTGAGGAAACTCCATACTGTTCTCCACAGTGAATGTACCAGTCTGCATTCCCACCAGCAGTGCACGAGGGTTCCTTTTTCTCCGCAACCTCTCCAACACTTGTCATTTGTTGATTTGTTGATGTTGGCCATTCTGACAGGTGTGAGATGGTACTGCATTGTTGTTTTGATTTGCACCTTTCGGACAATTAGTGACTTTGAGCATGTTTTCATGTGCCTTTTGGCCTTCCTTCTGTCTTCTTTTGAAAATATTCTATTTAGGTCCATTGCCCATTTTTTAATTGGATCATTCATCTTCCTTTTATTTAGTTGTAAAAGCTATCTATAGATGATGGAGGTTAAACCTTTATCAGTGGTATTATTTGCAAATATGTTCTCCCACACCGTGGGCTTTCTTGTTGTTATGTTGATGGTTTCTTTTGCTGTAAAAAAGCTTTTTTTTTTTATGTAGTCCCATTTGTTTATTTTCTCTTTAGCTTCCATTGCCCTAGGGGCAGTATCAGTGAAGAAGTTCTTTTGGCATACATCTGAGATTTTGCTGCCTGTGGATGCTTCTAGTATTTTTATGGTTTCCCGTCTGATGTTTAAGACCTGTATCCATTTTGAGTTTATTTTTGTGAATGGTGTAAGTTGGTGATCTAGTTTCATTCTTTTGCATGTGTCTGTCCAATTTTCCCAACACCATTTACTGAAGAAACTGTCTTGACTCCATTGTATATTTGTGCCTCCTTTGTCAAATATTAATTGAGCATAGTGATTTGGGTTGATATCTGGGTTCTCAATTCTATTCCATTGATCTATATGTCTGTTCTTGTGCCAGTAACAGGCTGTTTTGAGAACAGTGGCTTTGTAATATAGTTTGAAGTCTGGTATTGAGATCCCTCCTACTTTACTCTTCTTTCTCAGGATTGCTGTGGCTATTTGGGGTCTTTTATTGTTCCAAATGAACTTTTGGAGAGTTCTTTCTAGGTGAGTGAAATGTGACGTTGGTTTTTTAATGGGGAGTGCATTGAACCTATAGATTGCTTTAGAAAGTATGGACATTTTGATGATGTTGATTCTACCAATCCATGAACATGGTATGTTCTTCCATCTCCTTACATCTTCCTTTATCTCTTTTTTCAGTGTCGTGTAGTTTTCCGCGTATAGGTCCTTTACTTTCTTAGTTAAATTTATTCCTAGGTATCTTAATTTTTTTGGTGCGATGGTAAATGGAATTGCTTTTTTAGTCTCTGTTTCTGTAGTTTCACTGTTGGTGTATAGAAATGCCATGGATTTCTTGGCATTAATTTTGTATCCTGCTACATTGCCAAATTCATTTATTAAGTCAATTAGTTTTTTAATGGAGTCTTTTGGGTTTTTTATGTACAATATCATGTCATCTGCAAATAAGGATAACTTTACTTCTTCTTTTCCAATTAGGATGCCTTTACTTTCCTCCTCTTGTCTAATTGCAATGGCTAGTACTTCCAGTACTATGTCAAACAGGAGTGGCGAGAGTGGGCAACCCTGTCTTGTTCCTGTTCTTAGAGGGAATGGTTTTAGTTTTTGCCCATTGAGTATAATGTTGGCTATGGGTTTATCATATATAGCTTTTATTATGTTGAGGTATGATCCTTGTACTCCCACCTTGTTAAGAGTTTTTATCAGGAAACTGTGTTGGATTTTATCAAATGCTTTTTCTGCATCAATTGATATGACTATATGATTTTTATCTTTCAGTTTGTTTATGTGATGTATCATGTTTTTTGATTTGCAGATATTGTGCCATCCTTGCATTCCTGGAATAAATCCTACTTAGTCATGGTGTATGATCTTTGTGATGTTCTTCTGGAGTCGATTTGCTAGAATTTTGTTGAGAATTTTGGCATCTATGTTCATGAAGGATATTGGCCTGTAATTCTCTTTCATTGAGTTGTCTTTATCTGGTTTTGGTATTAGGGTGATGCTGGCTTCATAGAAGGAGTTTGCAAGTGTTCCTTCCTCTTGGATTTTTTGGAATAGTCTGAGGAGGATAGGTTTTAGTTCTTCTTTGAATGTTTGGTAAAACTCTCCTGTGAAGCCATCTGGCCCTGGGCTTTTGTTTGCTGAAAGCTTTTTGATGACTGTTTCAATTTCTTCCCAAGTCACTGGTCTATTGAGATTTTTAGATTCTTCCTGATTGAGTTTTGGAAGTTTGTATTTTTCTAGGAATACGTCCATTTCCTCCAGGTTGTTCAGTTTGTTGGAATAGAATTGTTCGTAGTATTTTGTAACAATCCGTTGTATTTTGGTGGGGTCTGTTGTTATTTCACCTTTTTCATTTCTGATTTTGTTTATTTGGGTCCTCTCTCTTTGTTTCTTGGTTAGCCTGGCTAGAGGTCCATCTATCTTGTTTATCCTTTCAAAGAACCAGCTCTTGGTTTTGTTGATCTTATGTATTGTTTCTTTGGTCTCTATGTCGTTTATCTGTGCTCTGATTTTTGTTATTTCCTTCCTTCTGCTTACACTGGGTCATTCTTGTTGCTCTTTTTGTAACTCTTTGAGTTGTAGAGTTAGATCATTTATTACTGTTTTTTCTAGTTTTTTGCAATAGGCGTGTAAGGATATGAACTTCCCTCTCAGAACTGCTTTTGCTGTGTCCCATAGATTTTGGATTGTTGTGTTTTCATTGTCATTTCTTTCCAGGATGTTTTTAATTTCTTGTTTGATTTCTTTGGATTATTTTTATTTTAGTTAATTTCCAGTTTTATGCCATTATAATCTGAGAAGATGCTTGATAAGATTTCTATCTTCTTGAATTTGAAGAGACTTTGCCTATGTCCCAAATGTGGTCTATCTTTGAGAATGTCCCATGTGCACTTGAGAAGAATGTATATTCTGTGGCTTTGGGGTGGAATGTTGTGAAGATGTCAATTAATTCCATCTGGTCTAGTGAGTCATTTAGGATTGATATTTCTTTGCTGATTTTTTGTTTAGATGATTTGTTGAAGGGTAATAGTTGGGTATTAAAATCTCCTACTATGATTGTATTGCTACTAATCTCTCCCTTAATGTCCTCCAGCAGTTTTTTTTTTTTTTTTTTTTTATGTATTTGGGTGCTCCTGTATTGGGTGCATATATATTTACCAGGGTTATTTCTTCTTGTTGGATTTTTCCCTTTAGTATTATGAAGTGGCATTCATTATCTCTTGTTATGCCCTTCACTCTGAGATCTAATTTTTCAGATATACCGTATTTTTCAGACCATAAGACGCACTTTTTTTCCCCCAGAAGTGGGGCGAAAATGTCCCTGCGTCTTATGGTCCAAATATAGCCTACACATATACTGTAAAAAAAAAGTTTTTTTACTTGCCCGGCTCTGTGTGGTCTCTGTGTGCTTGCCTGGCTCTAAAATGGTTCTAAATGCTGCTGTTTACTTTACAGGGTTGATTACATGTGTTTATGACTGTGATGTTGGGTTTTAATGCACATAAAATATTTTAAGACACTATTTGTTTCAGAATCTTTTTTTCTTCATTTCCCTTCTCTAAAAACTGGTGCATCTTATGGTCCGGTGCGTCTTATGGTCTGAAAAATACGGTAAGTATTGCTACCCCAGCTTTTTTTTCATTTCCATTTGCCTGGAAAACTTTTTTCCATCCCTTCACCCTCAGTCTGTGTGCATCTTTTTTTCTGAGGTGGATTTCTTGTAGACAACAGATATATGGGTCTTGTTTTCTTATCCAATCTGACACCCTATGTCTTTTGATTGGAGCATTTAATCCATTTACATTTAAGGTTATTATGGATAGGTACTCAGTTGACGCCATTTTTATTCTATACTCATGTTCCTTCTTCACTTCCTATTTCTTTATTTTTACAGTAGACCCTTCAGCATTTCTTGCATTGCTGGTTTGGTGGAGATAAATTCCTTCATTCTTTTTTTGTCTGTGAAGCTCCTGATTTCCCCATCAATTTTGATTGATAGCCTTGCTGGGTACAGTATTCTTGGATTCAGACCCTTCCTTTGCATGACTTTGTATATTTTATCCCATTCCCTTTTGGCCTGATATGTTTCTGTTGAGAAATCAGTTGCTAGTCTGATGGGGGTTCCTTTGTATGTAACTTTCTGTCTCTCTCTGGCTGCTTTTAAGATTCTTACTTTGTCGTTGGTATTTGCCAATTTAATTATAATGTGCCTTGGCGTCTGTCTTCTGGGATTAATTTTGCTTGGGACTCTGTGAGCATCTTGGATTTGTGTGGGTTTTTTCTTCTCTATCTCAGGAAAGTTTTCTGTCATTATTTCTTTAAATACTTTTTCCATGTCTACCTCAGTTTCCTTTCCTTCTGGAACCCCTATTGTTCGAATATTATTTTGTTTTGTATTGTCCCAAAGCTCCCGTAGGCTCTCCTCCTGCTTTTTAATCTTTTTTTCTAGAAGCTGCTCTAATTGGGTATTTTTTTCCATCTTGTCTTCTAGCTCACTGATGCGGTCCTCTGCTTCATCTAGTCTACTCTTGATGCTTTCTATTAAGTTCTTCATGGTCATGATGTCATTTTTCATTTCTTCTTGGTTCTTCTTCAATTCCTCATGGCTCTTCTTCAGTTCCTCATGGTTCTTCCTCATTTATTCTTGGTTATTGTCAAATTTCTCTTCCATTCTTTTTAGCCATCCTATGATCATTACTCTGAATTCTTGCTCTGGAAGGCTGCATGTCTCTGACTCGTTTACTTCCTTTTCTGGTGATGCCTGCTTTTCTTTCATGTGCGGGCTATTTCTCTGGCCCGTCCCTGGTCTCTCTTTTCAGGATGTCTGGTTATGCGGTGTTCCTTCTGCGTTGATTTAAAGGTGCAAAATACAACATTACCAGGTACAACACAAGAGGCACTTAACAGGAATGTATTTACAATATTAATAACTTCTAATAAAGGTGAGCACTAGAGAAAGGCAAATTAGGGGATAGGAGAGAAGGAAGAAAGGTAAAAATAAAATAAAGAAAAATTTAAAAAAATAAATAAATAAGTAAATTTTTTAAAAAGAGGGATAAAGAGATAGAAAAAGAAGAAAAAAAAGTAATGAAAAAATGAAGTTGGAAAACAGGGACAGAGGAAAAGAGAGAGAGAGAGAGAGAGAGAGAGAGAGAGAGAGAGAGAGAGAAGAAGCAGACAAAAAGAGAAATGGGAAACAAACTATATATATGGGGGAAATTCCCATAGAACCACCACTAAACCCAGCCAATGCCAGTAACAATACTTGGAGATTAATACAAACTACAATATTCACTATTATTAAGTAAGGCTATGATATACAGAAGTAAAAAAACAAATAAAAACAGAGGATTTTTTTTAAAAGAAAATACAAAGCAACAGTAACAACACAGGAATAAGCATAACCATTTCACTAAAAAGCATAAAAATTCACAATAATCAACATTCACACAAACAATGAGAAAAAGATAGAGAGGAGAACAGTTTTGTTTTTTTTTTAACTAGTTAATATAGTGCAGAGAGCGGTATTTATACACTTGGATCAGGGGTTGGAACTTAGGTCTATACGTATAGTGAGAGCTTTAGCAGGGGGTATGCAGAAAGAATAGAGGAAAAACTAAAGCCAGAAAGGAATAGGATAAACAGGAGACTAAAAGGGTTGAGTTTAGATAGGGTTGAATGATGCTATAGTAGAGATTACAATAGAATGAAGATTGCTCCCAGTGTGTAAAAAAAAAAAAAAGGAAACAAAAATTGCAAAATAGCAGTAGTAATAGCGATGATAGAGATTGAAAAATGTAATAATTGAAAATGTAAAATCAAGTAAGGGTAAAAGAAAAAAATTCGTTTCTTAAGTAAAAGATGAAAATAAAATAAAGAATAGTAAAATTAGCATAAAAATGTCCAGTAGTGATCATTCACTTCCTGTGTTATTGTATTTGGCACGCCTGATTCTTGGACCAGACAGTCTTGCAGTTCCCAGCATTCCACTGCACCTCAGTTTTGTAAGGTAGTCCTTAATTTTAAGTAGGCTATATCTTAGTTATTTGTGTCCATTTATTTTTGATTAATTAAAAGTAAAAAGTAAAAAAAAAAAAAAAAAACAACAAAAAACAAAAAACAAAAAAAACCAGTTTCTAGTTCAGCCCCATAGGTTGCAGTGTTTCCTGTTTGACTTCCCAGTCTTTTTGGTTGGTCTGGCCTTCTTTCGCTATGGCTCTAGCTGGCAGAGTGCCAACTGGCTCCCAGACTCTCTTCTGGCTCTGATCCCTTGTTTCCAGGAAGGCAATTTCCCCCTGCAATTTCCCCAGATATGCCCAACTAGGCAGTCCTTCCCTGGTATTCAGGAGCAAGGGGGTGAATGGGATCAGGCGCCGAGGTGTCCAGATGTTCTGCCCTTGGCGGGACAGCCGCGATTCTTAACAAACTGCCCCGTGTCCTCTGGGGTTTTAAAAAAGTCCCGCTTCTGGGGAAGATTATGCCAAACCTTGGACTGGGTGTTGCCGGGCAGGATTCTCGCTGCAGCCTTTTTTGGGCGCAGCTAGGCGGCGCGGCGCTCCGGGGCTACAGTGGGGGTGGGGCCTCGCGGGAGCTCCGGGGCTACCGTCACTGCCTGCGCCGCGGGACCCAGAACCCTCAAGTTTTCCCCACAAACTCTGACCTTTCCGTGGGTGATTGAAGAACTCCCTTTAATCCACGTGTTTGCGCCGATTGGGGCGTCACAGCTGCTTGATGGACTCCTCCGCTGTGGGTTTTCCAGGCCTCAGAGAAGCTCCTCCTTTCCTGGTAAGATGGCGCAGCCTTCCCTTCGAGCCCGCAGCTCCGGGAGAAGTCGCCGCTGCAGTTGTAGTGCTGGCCGCTTGGTCAGGAAATCCTGTCCAGCGGACCCTTCCTTACCTTCCTTGAGAGTTCAGCTGCCCCTTAGCTGCCAATCAACAATCCCTGAGCGACTCAGACGCTGCTTTTTTCTGTTGGTTCTGTCAGGAATGACACAGTGCTGTGGTTGCTGGAGTCAGAGCTGTCCCTCTGCATACTTTCTTTTGGTGTTGGGATTGCTTACAGGGGCTGAGACTTCAGCACTTGCTTTGGCATTAGAACAGACAGTTCTAACTCCCTCAGAGCACACGTTAGTCACGGGTCTCTTCTGGTTCCAAGGACAACTGGCTGGAAAGGAGGACTGGAAGTGTTAACAAAAGCTTGCTGCCACTGATCTAATATTGACAGGAACCCCCCATCTGGGGTGCAGCGGAGAAAGAAGAGGCTTTATTCTGGTAAACAGTTTGGAAAACCGGGTAGCAGCCACCACGGAAACTGAAAGCGAACTTCCGAGCTGTATTATACTTTTCAATTCAAATTATAACAGAAAATGGGAAGAGGCAATGCAGACGGAACAAATTCTTAAACGTATATTGCATATTACATGCTGTATATTGAGGCTAATCTGAACACTCACAACCTGCAGAGAGAAGAGGGAGATGCTGGATATTGGTGCTGGGTAAATGCAGTCACACTGGGCTCATCCAAATGAGCAAATCATACTTGAAGAGTAAGAATGTCCAGGGCATTGCTCACAGCCCTCCCGGAGGTCGGGAAGCCACCAGCGGCCTGGGGAGCAGCGTGCTCCTCTGCCTCACAGAGCCCGGGGGAGCAGGTCTCATTCCCACGCTCTGGTTTCTGGAGCCCCATGCAGAACGACAGCGAGGTGCCAGCCATGTTCTTCCCAACGTGCTCCTTACACTGCTTGTTCTGAGCTTCAGTGAATTGACTTTTCCAAACCCCCAGGACTCCTGAGAAGAGCAGCGTAAGTAATATTTTCATGAATTCTGACCATTTTTTGTTTGGGTAATCCCTTTCCTCCCAATACTTACATTTCTCCCATAACAGCTCATTGTCCTGCTGCACTGAATGAGAAGTGCAGCTACTGGTCATACTCCCCAGGGCACAGTGAGGCCCTTGTAAGCAGGGAGCTGTGCTCTGAGCACTGGGGAGGGGCTGCAACCCAGGTCCTGGTTCTCTTACTCTTGGCTTTGCACCCTGACCTCTCTCACCCACAGTCCTTTGTGGCCCCCCAGGACACCGCACAGTCTATTTAAGTTCACTGAATCTCGTTTTCTTGTCTTCTCTTTCTGAATCGCTGAGCACTGATGTAAGTGGCTACCTCCTCAGAGTAGCTTTATTTAGACAGAATTCATAGTTGAATACAAGTGAGAATTCTCTTTTCCAACCTGAATTATCATTGCTGTTAACATAGGAATCTATACTAATAAAGGGGTAATATGTTATTAGATTAGATGTCTTCTGGACGTCGTTTCTGGCGTTTTTCTAGACAAAGCCACAGTGGCTGCAGAGGCTGAGGGCCAGCAGCCATGGCGGCTGTGAGGGCCAGTCCAGCGCCGAGGTCCCTTTTGCAGAGACCACGGGAGAAGGTGTCACAGGAGAAGGCAGAAGGAAGAATGTTAGTTAGGCAGTTAGGGGGATCAGGCCAGGAGGGGAGAGCAGTTAGGGGCATCAGGCAGGCAGACAGGTGAGCAGTTATGAGTCAGTGGTTCCAGATTGTGAGAGGGATCCCAGATTTGAGAGAGTGCAGGCTGGAGGACCCCCCACCATGTATGACTTTTCCCGTGCCTCATCTCATTTGATCTTCACAGAATTCCTGGAGTAGGTAGATAGGAAACTTGGTGGAATCCTATTTTCTTTTCAATAGCTGGAAAATGGAGGTTTAGAAAGCATAGAAACTTGACCCAACTGAAGAGATGTAAGAAATGGTGGATGTTGAAAATGACTTCAGGTTTTCTCACTGCACAGAATATAGTCAGACACTGCTACAGTTAAATTTTTTATCCTTTGTTCTCCTTGCATGATCCACAATAATAATCTGCGTTGTGCTGATGTTTACTGCTGAGTTGCTGACAATTACCTGAAAGAGAAGTTGGGGTGCTTCACTGACCTGGAAAAAGTTTAGCTAAGTAAGAAAGCAGGTCTAGCCGAGGCCAGTTTGGCTCAGTGGTAGAGCGTTGGTCTGCGGACTGAGGGGTCCCAGGTTTGATTCTGGTCAAGGGCGTGTACATTGGTTGCGGGCACATCTCTGATAGGGGTGTGCAAGAGGCAGCTGGTCTATGTTTCTCTCTCATCGATGTTTCTAGCTCTCTATCTCTCTCTCCCTTCCTCTCTGTAAAAAAATCAATAAAATATGTTTTAAAAAAAAGAAAAGGAAAGAAAGAAAGCAGGTCTAATGAAGCAAGTTTACTCTCTATACATAAAAGGCTAAGTTGACTCACACATGCGTGATACATATAAAGCTCTTACTGGCACCAATCACATGTCTATATTTCCATCTGTTATTGTTGATAGTGAATTTGGTTGACACTTCTATTATAGAGAAAGGGCAAATAGTAATATTAAAATATTTCTTCTAATTCATTTCCTTTTGATGTGCATGAATTGGTGTACTAGGCCCCTAGTATAATATAAAGGAACGGTAGGGATGTTTAACTTTGGCTCATACTTATGCAATAGAGTATTCATTCATAGCTTCAATAACTAAAAGTGGTCAGAGAGAACATAGAAAGTAATTTCTCTCCTGATTGCTCCATGCTATCTGATTCATTTAAGCTAAGCATGTCAAACTCACAGCCTGCGGGCCACATGTGGCCCACAATGAATATTTTTGTAACCCAGCTAATATAAAGGTATGTAAAAAAATGTTTTAATAAAAATGTAGTAACTTAATTTTTACAATATTCTGTTATTCATAACTAGGAGCCTAGTGCACGAATCCATGCACCTTGAACTGTGGCCACGAGGCTGCGGGGGCACAGGGGCGGGTCTTGGCCCATCCTCCACACCCCTACCTGGCCCCTCCCACTGCAACCCAGGTCCCCTGTCTGCCGCAGCCCCACTCCTGCCTCCACCTCTCACACCCACTGATGGCGCTGGCACCACTCACACCTGAAGCCAACACCAGCAGCATGTGCGAGTGGTGGCTGCCAGGCCCAATAGCCCTTCAGGAGCAGAGGGAGGTGGAGAAGCCCTCAGGGGTGATCAGGGCCGGCAGCCGCTGCTCGCACTCATTGATGACACTGAGCAATTGGGGCTGGCTCTGGGGGCCAGCAGTGGGTGCAAGTGGGGCTGGTGCCAGCAGCAGGTATGAGCACTGGGAAAGACATGGCATGCAGGAGCAAAGAATTTTCAGTAACCACCAGATGCTGGCCCAGATGACAGCGGCCAGCACCCAGTCTTGGTCGATCTGGCTCCCCCAGCGCATCGCAGCTGGTGCCCCCCATGTTCGGCACATGCCCCCTGGTGGTCAGTGCACATCATAGAAACCTGTTGTTTGTTCCTCTGTTTGTATATTAACCTTTTATTATATAGGACTAGAGGCCCGGTGCATGAAATTCATGCATGGGGGGTGTCCTTCAGCCCAACCTGAACCTCTCCAATCTAGGACCCATCAGGGAATGTCCAGCTGCTGGTTTAGGGCTTAAACTGGCAGTTGGACATCCCTCTCATAATCCGGGACTGTTGGCTCCCAAGCTTGCCTGCCTGCCAGCCTGATCACCCCTTAACCACTCTCCTACCAGCTAATCGATGCCTAACTGCTCCCCTGCTAACCTGGTCGCCTCTTAAGTGCTCCTGAAGGCCTCTGCCTCGGCCCTCCGTGGCTTTGTTTGGAAGGATGTTCAGATGGATGTCCAAAAGATGTCTGGTCTAATTAACATATTACCCTTTTATTAGTATAGATAACATATATGCACCTAGAAAGTTATATTATTTTACGCACTTTAAATTATACAGTACATTCAACCCCTTTTACCCTGCTTTTGTTTTTTTTCCCCTAAATGTATCTTATTGATTTTTTTCATGGAGAGCAAGGGAGAGGAATAGAGATGAGAGAGAAACATCGATCAGCTGCCTCCTGCACACCCCCAACTGGGGATGTGCCCCCAACCAAGGTACATGCCCTTTACTGGAATCGAACCTGGGACCCTTCAGTCCACAGTCCAATGCTCTATCCACTGAAATAAACTGGTTAGGGCTCCCCCCCACACTTTTTTTTTTCTTTTTAGATTATCCACATTTGCAGATATGGCATTAATTTATTTTCCATTGATTTTCAGTGAGAGTGGAAGGGAGAGGGATAGAGAGAGAGAAACATGAATGTAAGAAACATCCCTTCGATTGCCTTCCTTAGGAGTCCTGACCAGGGATCCAACTTGAAACCCAGGAATGTGCCAGTGTGTTCCCTGACCTGGAATTGAACCTGCAACCTTTCGGTGCACAGGACCACGTTCACACTTACCCAACCTATCCACTTCAGCCTGGCTGTTACTCAATTTCTGGAATTTTATTTCAATTGATTCTCGCAAAGTCTGTGGTTTAGGTAATATTCACATTTTGCTGATGAGGAAAAAACAAAACAAAAAAACAAAACAAAACCCAACCTCTTTGTTTTGAGACAGTATTCTTCCTTCATTGCTACATTTTTCTGCCAGCCCTGGAAAGGCTCTTGACAGTGGTTTCTCTGGGCATCTACAGTCAGAAGCATTCTCCTCACCACTCCCCTCTCCAAAGCCGCCTCTGCACGGGTACTGAGGCTGTCCCGGAGGGTGCAGAGGCAAAGGCAGGATTTGGACCACGGGAGCCCCTGTGTTCACCCTTCCTCTCCATGCTGGAGAAGGCTGGGCCAGCAACTTCCAGCAGCATAGAGCTTCTGGATGGGCTAAGGTTTGCAGCGCTAGCTCTTTCAACACGGTAAGTGCTTCAGTCTCTCCCTCTTAAGAGCTGCTGTCGCCCCTGAGGTTATAGGGCTGCCCTGAAAGTCCTGTGCACCTCCTGTCAGTGGCAAACATGGCAGTTGACTCGGCGATGGAACTGCTATTTTTAGATAATTTAAACACCCCAGTGCTGAGGTAAGACTTTGCTTCTTTATTCTGACTCTGCTTCTCGACTGTAGGACATGTACAAAAAATCCTTAGACATACTTTGACTTTCCCTCCCGCCATGGCCTTAAATTCTGCACGTACACACCCCTCCCCCCAGCTAGGTGTGGGCACCACATTGGCGGGAGAGCATCAGTGGCCAGGACACTTCTCTGTGTTATCTTAGGCTCCTGCATCTTTGGCTAAGTTGGCTGTTCTGATTGCTTTGTTCCCATGCACCCTTACCCCTGTCAACTTTGGGCCTTGAAAATATCTTGGTTCTAAGGTTTAGCTCAGGTGGTGTTTGGGAGGGTCTCAGACTGCCTGTGTTGTTGTTGTTGTTGTTTTTAAAATATACTTCTTTATTGATTTCAGAGAAGAAGGGAGGAGAGAGGCCTATAAACATCAATGATGAGAGAGGATCATTGATCAGCTGCCTCCTGCACACCCCTCACTGGGGACTGAGTCAGTAACCCAGGCATGTGCCCTTGGCCAGAATTGAATCTGGGACCCTTCAGTCCACAGGCTCTATCCACTGAGCCAAGCTGGCTTGCCTGTGTTTTGACAGCAGTTCCGGAGACGGAGCAGGTCATGATGGTATTGTGATTCCTAAATCCCTCCTCTCGGGTCCTTTTTTAACGGGAATTAAGTTGTCCTGATGTGACACTCATTCGGTTTAGGATTCACCCATTAGAATGTGACATATTTGCATGGAACAGCTTTTGCGTGGAGGATACCTGTGAGGGGGGAAATCATCAGTGAAAGGAACCAATGGTGGATTTGGAACCCCCAGACAGGGAACCTCGCTCACTCCCCACATGTCTCCCCTATCCCCTGGGGTCCGGAGTGAGGCCAAAAAGCCGGAGAGCCAAGGGGGACAGAACGTCTTCACTACTCCCCCGGCTTGGAACCTCCCAGGGAGGTCCAGAGGGCTGTGCCGGAAGGCAAATCTCTGACACGGGCCACGGTTTAGGGACAGAGACACCGGAAGGATGTCAATAGGGACTGGGACTCACTGCATATGTTGCGGAGCCAGGGAGGAGCCTGAGTTTCCTGAGCCACGAAGAAAGAATGGGGGGCACCCCCCAGAGCGTTCGCCCCACCCGGGTTTCAAGGCACCAGATGTAAGGTTTGAGGCCAGGAAACTGGAGTGGGAGACCACCAAGACATATTAAAGGAAGGTTTATTCCCAGTAATGAGCGGGACTCATTATGGAGGCAGAGAAACCAAGATTAATGATGATTTACTTATTTTAGCCCTTTGTATTTAGCACGTCTCTATGAAAAATCTACGTTTCTATGAAAATGGAAGGGGTTTTTTTTGTTGTTTTTTTTTTTGCGGTCCACATACTCTTAAACCTTGTTTATCTGGTCTGTGTAATGTGCTCCTGCATTTCCAGGGGGCAGTGTGCACTTTCCTTTGTGGTTCCTTTGTTTTCTCTGGGAAACAAGCCACATGGCCAGCCCTCTGCCTGCTCTGGCCTTAAAGAACCCACCTCGGAAAACATTGGGCCTAGGGATTCACTTAAATGTCAGGGAACCTTTTTAAGAATTGAGCATGGATACATCACTTTTTCTCACGAAGGAGAAAGACAGTAGTGAAATGGAAATTTTAGCATCATTGATGTTGTTGGTCCTGGGTTCCTTTTCATGAC
Source organism: Pipistrellus hanaki (assembly GCF_964339955.1). Classification (NCBI taxonomy): domain Eukaryota; kingdom Metazoa; phylum Chordata; class Mammalia; order Chiroptera; family Vespertilionidae; genus Pipistrellus; species Pipistrellus hanaki. The sequence goes on along the minus strand of NW_028182304.1, from coordinate 7,253,561 downwards.
ATTGAATGAAGTGTTATAAACAACGTAATCTAAAACCTCACTCCCCGTTCATGGTACTTAGGACGGAGCACAGTTCTCAGCCGCAGGCAGGCGGCCCTGCAGGGTCTGGTTCAGCGGGCTCCAAAGTCCTCCTGCGCCCTCCTCTGCAGCAGTGCTGTTTGGCTAAGGTGACCAGATTTTAACATTGGTAAAGCGGGACACCATTGACCTGGGGGGGAGGGGGTTCTTGATTAAAAGTTTGGTCTATATGGAGCAACAAAAATTTTCATAGAACGCAAAAATAGTATTGTAATATATATATTTTTTAATTTCAACGTAAGTACAATTTACAAATATAATAAATAAATAAAAATTATGTATAGTTGTGTCACTTTCAAGACCGGCAATAGACTTTTTGCTGCCACTATAAAATATAAATAATACGAGTCCTGTCTGCTAAAATTCAAGAAAATTTATGTATTTATGAAATATATAAATTACTTACCTAAATTATCTGAATAGCTGATTTGTAATGATATCACTTGTTTAACTGTTACAGAGTTCCCGAACAATCTAACAATGCAGAAGGAGAGTTTGGAGAAACTTAGTTTAATCATCACGCGATGGGCTTAGAGAAAAGGATTTCAAATTCTAAGCAAAGCTACAAGCAGAACTTCCCTTTTTATTAAAGAGCCAGCCCTGTGTGCATTTAGTGGTTATCTAGATGCTGGCCTTGAAAACAATACAATTCTATCCAACTAAAAAATGCACCTGGCAAGGCATTAAGATTATGGGCATATCTAGTCTCCGGCCTACAGGGTCATACAGCTAAGTTTATTTTCATCATTCTTCAAACAGGCTAAAGCAGACTAGAAAGCAACATTTTATCTAAGAAAAACAGCAAAAAATTCCAAACAACAGTTTTTTGTTTTTTACAAAATAGCGGTTTTCCTTCTCATAACTATTGATAGCTTACTATCACGCAGTATGATGTGTATCATCTGAGAGACAGTTACAAAATGTTTTCATAGTCGCCAGTCCCCAAAAATGCCATTGTTCATCAAACAAGGGTGGTCTAATCGAACTTTGATAAGCAGTTCTCAATAATCAATTCTCAACAATTATTTGTTATTATTAAAGTTTAACATTATAAAATTAACAAAAATAATATAAAACTCATATCCTGGCTAAATAGCCACATGGCTGCTGAAAACCGGATATTCCCTTCCCATTCTCCCGCTGTTCCCTAGCTTGTCAAGCATTCTTTCCAAAAATCGGGACTTCTTTAAAATACCTCGGGACACGGGACAAATTGTTAAAAATCGAGATGTCTGGTTGAAAGACCCCCAGAGGGAGACCCTCACTCTGTCCCAGGGACAAACGGCGACCCCAATCAACCGCAGGAGGCGTCACTTGATGCAAACAGCAAGAGGCTTTTTATTCTAGCATGCTAGGGCTCAACTCGTAACTCACGCAGGAGCAGAGGAGTCCAGCCCCGAGCAAAAAAGCTCACAAGTATATATAGGCAAAAACTATACGTCGGGAGGGGTTACACACAGAGGGGGAAGAGGGGAACAAAGGAATTCTAAAAGGGGAGACTGGGTTCGTTAATGTATTTTATGACAGGGCTTGCGCTAAGTCAACAGTCCTGTCTGGTAATCTCGCCCCTATTTCACTGAATTGTCAAAGCAAGGTTTACTCTGTTATTTTGTTTCTCTTATCTTGTCGGAGTGAACCCTGCTCTGTTTACTCCCTGCTCAGGGCTGTTTCCTGAGACAACTTTAAGGGTCCTGTTCCCATCACTGGCGGGGGCCTTGGATAGTTGAGATAACACAGACAGCTTTTAAACATTTTTATTCTTTCATGGTCACCTTATGTTTGGCGATTCTCATCTCCATGGCCATTGCTTTCAGGGTGTCCTTCTCTGCCCTCCTCTCTTAATCCAGGAACCTTACCGACAGGCATCACAAGGCCTGTGCCTCCCCTCTAATCGCATGCACATGCGCAGGTGTGGCTTTGACAGACATGAAGACACGCTGCCTGCAGAGCCTCAGTGGGGTTTGTGATCACTGAAATGGAAAAGCCTTTAATCTAGATGTTGGAGGGTTTTAGAGGCCTATGTTCATTCTCACTTCATCCACTTTTTCTTGCCATCTCATTTCATTGCTCTAAATTTCATATATTTATGCCAAATCTGTTCTCAACACATACCACTCTTCTAAGCTACATGCTTATCTATCCACACCTGAATGCCCTTTGGGCATTTCAAATGGAATGGATTAAAAATTAAATTCATATTCAGAGAAACTTGCTCTTCCTCCTTCATTCACTGTTTTCATTAATGGTACCACTGAAACAGGAATTTTTTGGGTGATAAAGACAAGCTTTAGGAAATTTTAGACATTAAGGGGACCATGGAGGAAGCACAGGGCTGCAGAGCAGCCGAAGGTGTATTTCCATAGAATGGGGGAGCTGAAAAGCTGCAACGGGTGCATTTCCATAGAATGAGGGAGCTGGGACAGGGAAAGGTCTATATTTACAAAATAAAGGGAAGGAAGCCCTTCATCCAGAAGGAGAGGAAGAAAGCCCAAAGGGAATAGGAAAACAATGGGGAGGGAGGGGGAGAACCTCATGTGTCCCAAGTGAGGTTCAACCTTTGACCTCAGGAGTTGCTATGGTAACCAGTGCTAGGGAATAGTGACCAATCAGAGGGGACATCAGGGCACCAGGCTCTGCAGCCTTTATAAGCGGCAGGGAGAAGGAACTCAGCAGGACCCTTTCCCCCTCCCCCTGTCAGAGTCCATTCTGTGGGTCTCTTTCCCTCTCCCCGCATGGGAGTCTGTATTTGTTCTTCAATAAATCTCCACCTTTGCTGTACCACCTTCTGTCCGTGGATTCATTGTTCGATTCCAGTGGTCAAAATTCGGGTTCCAGTCCAAAAATTCCATTTCACCACTATCAAACAATTAAAAGCAAGAAATCATACTAGATGCTTTTTTTTTTTTTTTCCTAACTCTCCCTTGATTAAGTCTGTAGATTTTATCGGTTCTTTACGTTTGGAATTCATCTTCTCACTGCCCATATTTAATGTTCTAAATTTATTTTTAAAATTAAACTTATTGGGGTAACATTGTTAAGAACATTGTCTAAGCGCCAGTGTGCGGTGCTATAATCCATCACCCGTATACTCCATTGTGCACTAGCCACCCTGGTCTCTATCATCATGTATCTGCCTCTCTTCCACCTCTTCGTTCTAAGTCTCCCTGATGCCTTCTCTGGACTATTGCACTGTCTCCTCGTCGATGTCCCTTCAGTCTTGCCCCAGTTCTTTTTGCCCCTCAACATTCCCATGTCCCCATGGGATCTTTCTAAAATGTAAATGGGATCATTCATTTTCTCATTCAGATTTCTTTTTTTATTGTTTAAAGTATTACATATAATGGTGCATATATCTCCTGTTTGGTCCCCCATTGATCTTCCCTCCAGCCTCCCCTACTTCGTATGCCCTCATCCCACCCTCTGCCCCAGTGTTTGTGTCCATTGGTTGTGCTTATATGCATGCATACAAGTTCTTTGGTGGATCTCCCCAGCCTTCCCGCTGTAATTTGACAGGTGCTTTACTGCCTATGTATCTATCTTTTTGTTCATCAGGTTATAATGTTCTTTATTTTCCATAACTGAGTGAACTCATGTGGTATTTTTTTCATTGTCTGACTTATTTCACTTAACATAATACTCTCTAGTTCAATCCAGGTAGCTGCAAATGATAAGAATTCCTACTTTTTTTTATAGCAGCATAAGTATTCCATTGAGTAGATATACCATAGTTTTCTAATCCACTCATCTGCTTATGAGCATTTAGGCTGTTTCCAAATTTTAGCTATGGTGAATTTTGCTGCTATGAACATAGGGGTGCATATATCCTTTCTGATTGGTGTTTCCAGTTTCTTGGGGTATATTCCTGTAAGTGGGATTACTGGGTCAAATGGGAGTTCTATTTTTAGTTTTTTGAGGAAACTTAGTGCCATCCTCCACAGTGGCTGCACCAGTCTGCATTCCTACCAGCAGTGCACGAGGGTTCCTTTTTCTCTGCATCCTCACCAGCAGTTGTCCTTTCTTGATTTGTTGATGATTCCCATTCTGACAGGTGTGAGATGGTACCACATTGTCATTTTGATTTGCATCTCTTGGGTAATTAGTAACTGAGTATGTTTTCATATGTCTCTTGGCCTTCCTTCTGTCTTCTTTTGAAAAGATTCTTTTTAGGTCTGTTGCCCATTTTTTTAATTTGATCATTTATCTTCCTTTTATTAAGTTGTATAAGCTCTCTGTAGATGTTGGAGATTAAACCTTTATCAGTGATAACATTTGTAAATATGTTCTCCCATACAGTGGGCTTTCTTGTTTTGTTGATGGTTTCTTTTGCTGTACAGAAGCTTTTTATTTTGATGTAGTCCCATTTGTTTATTTTCTCTTCAATTTCCATTGCCCTATGAGCAGCATCTGTGAAGAAATTGCTTCAGCCGGCCCTCACCCATGCACCAGGCCTCTATCCTATCTAATAAAAGAGCAATATGCAGATTGACCATCACTCCAACACACAATAGTCGCCCCATGTGGTCAAAGATGGCTGCCCCCATGTGGACACAAGCTGGTCACCACAAGATGGCCAGCAGGAGAGAGCAGTTGGAGGCACCAGGCCTACAAGGGAGAACAGTTGGAGGCAATCAACCCTGCAGGGGAGGACAGTTAGGGTTGATCAGGGTATCAGGGGAGGGCAGTTAGGGGCAAACAGGCTGGCAGGGGAGCAGTTAGACATTAATCAGGATGGGAGGGGAGTGATTAGGGGTTAATCAGGCTGGCAGGCAGAAGCGGTTAGGGGAAATCAGGAGGGCAGGCAGGCTAGCAGTTGGGAGCCAGCAGTCCTGGATTGTGAGAGGGATCCCAGATTGGAGAGGTGCAGTCTGGGCTGAGGGACACCCCCTCCCACAACCCCCATGCACGAATTTCATGCACCGAGCCTCTAGTATGTATATAAGTTCTTTGGTAAATCTCTCCCCACTGCCCCCCTGAACCCAACTCCCCTTCCCTGGATTCCTCATTCTGTTCCATGTTTCCATGATTCCCATTCTATTTTATTCATCATTTATTGTATTCATTAGATTCCATATTTGAGTGAGATCATGTGATATTTGGTTTTCTCTGACTGGCTTATTTCACTTAGTATAATCATCTCAGGACCTTCCATGCTGTCTTAAAGGGTAAGAGATTCTTCTTTTTTTTACACCTGCATAGTATTCCATGGTGTAAATATACTTCAGTTTTTTTTTATCCACTCATCTACTAATGGGCACTTGGGTTGTTTCCAGATCTCAGCTATTGTAAATTGTGCTGCTATGAACACAGGGGTGTGTACATTCTTTCTGATTGGTGCTTCAGGTTTCTTAGGATATTCTTAGAAGTGGGCTCACTGGGTCAAATGGCAGTTCCATATTTAAGTTTTTGAGAAAACTCTGCACTGCTTTCCATAATGGCTGCACCAGTCTGCATTCCCATCAGCAGTGCATGAGGGTTCCTTTTTCTCCACATCCTCACCAGCACTTGTCATTTGTTGATGGTAGCCATTTTGACAGGTATGAGATAGTACCTCATTGTCGCTTTAATTTGTACCTCTCTGATGACCAGTGACATTGAGAATGTTTGCATATGTCTCTTGGCCATCTGTATGTCCTCTTTAGGAAAATGTCTATTCAGTTCTCTGCTCATGATTGTTGTTTTTAAATATATTTTTATTGACTTCAGAGAGGAAGGGAGAGGAGAGAGAGAGAGAGAAACATCAATGATGAGAGAGAATCATTGATCAGCTGCCTCCTGCACACCCCACACTGGGGATCGGGTCTGCAACTTGGCCATGTGCCCTTGACCAGAATTGAATCCAGGTCTCATCAGCCCCTTCAGTCAACAGGCTGACACTATTCACTGAACCACACCAGCCAGGGCTTCTGTTTGTTTTGTTTTGTTTTGTTTTTGTTTGTTTGTTTTTTATATAATTTTTGATTTTTTTACAGAGAGGAAGAGAGAGGGATAGAGAGTTAGAAACATCAATGAGAGAGACTCATCGATCAGCTGCCTCTTGCACACCCCCTACTGGGGATGTGCCCACAACCAAGGTACATGCCCTTGACCGGAATGGAACCCGGGACCTTTCAGTCCGCAGGCCGACGCTCTATCCACTGAGCCAAACTGGTTTCAGCCAGGGCTTCTGTTTTAATTGGATTGTTTGTTTTTCTTTTGTTGACTTGTATAAGCACTTAGGTTTTTTGGAAATTAACCCCTTAGAGATGTATCTTTGGCAAATGTGTTGTCCCATGCAGTGGGCTCCCTTTTCGTTTTCATGCTGGTTGATTTTGCTGTGCAGAACTTTTGAGTTTGATGTAGTCCCACTTGTTTATTTTTTCCTTAGTTTCTCTAACCCCAGGCAGTGTATTAGCAAACATTCTGCTAAGTGAGATGTCTGAGACTTAGTTGCCTACATTTTTTGTATTATTTTTCTTTCATGACTTACATCTTTTATCCATTTTGAGTTTATTCTTGTGTGCGATGTGGGGTGATGGTCTGGTTTCACTCTTGTATGTACTGCGCAGTGTTCCCAGCACCGTTTGTTGGAGAGACGATCTTTGCACAGTGCTCTGTGCCAGGAAGCTGGGTGAGCACACTCATCACCAGGCTCTGCTGAGCTCGGGGCAAGGCCAGGCTTCCTGGGAAACCTGGGCCATTAGGAGCTGGTGGGGTTCAGTGAGAGCCGTGGCGATGCAGGGCTGAAGGACTGCACCTCAGGTGCTCCTCTCAGGGCCAGCGAGGCTCTCAAGGCCTTTGCCTCACCTCCTTCCAATGAGGACCATCCCGGACCAGATTGCTGACTTCAAGCCGTCAGTGAAAAGGGATGGCACATCAGCTGATGGCTGCCCTAGCTCACTATTTCCCGCCCACAGAACCCCAGGTGACATTTCACACAGAAAAGAGAAAAAATTGAGCAGAATTTGGCTCCTGCGTCATTGCTGCCTGCCGGGTCCCATGCTGGCCGCCAGGCTCAGGTGCTCCTCCCACCGAGCCCAGGCCCCCCTCCCAGCACTGCAGCCTCAGAGGTCCCCCAGGCCTGGCCCACCTCTTGGTTCCCCGTCAGGTCCCTGACAGCCGCTCCTCCTTACTTTGTGGCCTCTCTCTCCGAATGCCTCGGCCTCTCTGATCCTCTGGCATCATTGTGACCTCAGTGGGCTCCGGTAGGGAACCTCTGCCCCCTGAGCTCCTGGTGAGGAGCCTGAGTGCAGGCCCTGCTCTCGGAGCTCCTGGTCCACCCACCGCGTCGGAGCTGCTCACACAGCCATGCCTGGTCCCAGAGCTGCCAGGCGGACCTGTGTGGTGCTGTGGGAAGGCTGGCTGCGTGGCAGCCTTTCTCACCACTCATCTCCTTCCTCTGCCGCCTGCAAACACTCCAGTCTCTGTCCCTTAACTACAGACAAGCCCTGAGGCCAAAATTGGTACAACAGCCCTGGCTGGGTTGCTCAGTGGACAGCGCCTTGGCCTGCAGACTGGATTCTGGGTCAGGGCATAGGCCCCGGGTTGCAGTAGATCCCCAGTGGCAGGTGTGCAGAAGGCAGCTGATCCTTGATTCTTTCTCAGCATTGATGTTCCTTTCTCCCTCTCTCAGCCCCTTTCTCTAGAAATCAATAAAAAAATATATATTTTTTTAAAATGCCAAAACAACCCCTCACCCCCCGAAAAGGAGGGGGAAAACCTGGATCTGGCCATGCTCCACAGACAAGGCTCCCTCTGGGAGGGGGAAACCTGGCTTCAGACAGTGTGGGGAGAAAGCCAGAGCCACAGGGGAACCCAGGCCTTAGGGTGCAGAACCTGCCCAACAGCCTCGTGGGGACAGGACCCCACCCTGTGCCCAAGGGGCATCTCCACGTCCCAAAGTCCCAAAGCGTGGCCAGGATCCCGGCTGCTGAAGCCCCTATGGCCCTGAGGATCCAGCCTCCCTCCCCCCCTCCCCACAGGCTGCCCTGAGCAGGCCCCGCAGCCAGTGCAGGCCCGGCTGTGTGATGGCTCAGGGTAGGCCCAGCTCACTTGGTAAGTCTGAGACCACGTCCTTTCTCCCCCCTTCCCCCTTCCCCCCTCCCCCCCTCCCCACAGCCAGGCTGAGGAGTGCCTGTCCTCCATGAAGGAACTTCCTTGATGCGGGGTGGCGGTACCCCGGCAGCTGGGAACAGCCGTCCCTGTGCAGGGTCCCCCAGACCTGTGCAGGGCGAGGCGCTCGCTGCCGGAGCCCAGCCCCCGGAGCGCCCACCTCGCTGGCTAAGTGAGCACTGGGGTGAGAGGGCAGGGCGGGGTAAGAGGGCAGGCGGGGCGAGAGGGCAGGTGGGGTGAGAGGGCAGGGTGGGGCGGGTCCAGCTCCAGGTAACTGGACCCTAGGCCTAACCCAACCAATCAGGTCAGCCAAGGTAGCCGCACCACCCTCCCTATAAAACCCATTGATATGTTAAGTTCTTCCTCTTTCTCGCCATGCCCTCGGTGGTGTGGGTGAGACTGGGCTCGGACTAGTCCGAAATAAATACAGGCTTTCTGCAATGGCATCGGATTCGCTCCCTGGTAGTCTTTGGGGTTGATGACACTTGGGCACAACATGGGGCTCCGGAAGACAAGCTGCAGACCTGGGGTGCGCAGCCCTGCCGCAGTCTGGAGGGCTTTACGGGGCCCAGGGACATTGTGCCCCGGACTGAGGACCAAGCAAGCTGCCCTGGGGGTGAGCCCCGCGGTGCCAGGAGCCCTGTGCTCCCAGCCTGCCCCTCCTCCCTCCCCCGGGCGGGGCGGCCAGGCCACTCTGTGTGCACCTTCCACTGGGTGGAGCCTTCCCTGCGGCCTCATCAGCCCCCCAGGGCCCTGCCCTCCGTCCAGACAGCGGGGCAGCCATGTGGGCGGAGGCCAGTCTGGGTTCTTGGGGCGCCTGGGCGTGTGATCAAAGCTCCAGAGTCAGTGGCTGGATGGGGGGGGGGGGGGGGTAGACGCAGAGGTTTGCCTCCTCACTCTCCTCCGTCAGCCGCGCTCTCAGCCCCTCCGCCCTCCGGTGTGCGCTTGCCCCGGGGGACATCGCCAATCATCGCCAACCGGTAGAGAGAACACACGGAACTCGGGCCACTGCTGCCCAAGCCGCTGTCCCCGGAGGGCGCCCCAAGCCGCAGGCGCAGGCCAACCCGGAGAACGGGGCTGCCTGCCCGGTGGGGCCCACGCGCCGCCCGCCGGCTCCCGCCTCGGCCAAGGGCCCCGGAAGCCCCCTGCGCCGCGAAGCCCGCAGCACCGCCCCAGCGTCTGTCCGTCCTTCCGGGAGAACGCCCTTCGCCCTGCTGGGTGGCTAGACTTGCAAAATGCAATCCCCTCAGTGGCCACAGAGCTGGCACCCAACCGCCTCCGTCCATGAGAAAGGCTACGCGCCAGAGTAAAAATTAATGAAGTAAAATGTTGCAATTGGCTCTTCATTCTTCCCACCGTTATCCAATGGCATGATTTGCCCAGACATTAGAAACATTGTTAAGTTTCTACTTTGCCCTGAAACCTTTGTCACCGACTCAACGTTTTCCGCAAATTTTAAAAGTGCAGAGCATGGGCTACACATCAACCCTTCGGCTAGCGTGTGCTTTTCAAATGTTTGGCCCTGCTGTTCGGCAGACACTTCATGTACACCATAAGAAAGCACGTCAGGCATGCACACAGCACCCGCACCATTATTATAAGAACAGAAGAGAAATATGTAAGTAATACATTGAGTCATGTAATTAAATGTTCTGCAGGTGTTGCAGAAGACCAAAGAAAACCACGGACTCTTCCAAGAAGTGGAGGGACGCTGTTTAATACGCCGGCGGGCTCAGAGAACGGCCTCCGAATCTGAGTGGAGGAACACGCATGGGGCCCTCCCTTACATCCCCCTCCTTGTGATCTTTGTCCCACAAACATGGATTATGCTTCCGGTCCTTTTTGCGAGTTAATAGCCCTCCCTCCTCCGGGGCAGTGCACTGTCCACAGTCCAATGGCCTCAGTAACTGGTTCTGCAAGACCAGTATCTGGGAAGGAGAGAGGGATTAATTATAGGGTATCAGGAATGCACACTGAGCTTGCTGGCTTGGATTCAGATCTCTAGCCTCCAAATATCAGGGTTACATTGGAATTAGCCCTTTTTAGCCTTCTCACGGGTATAATTTAAAAAATTATCAGGTTTTTAAAAATTCATTCACTATGAATAAAAGATTCAAAAAGCCAAGTACACTTATTTGGTTAATAAAGCATTTTACTTAATTTTAAAAAATCTTTATTGTTGAAAGTATTACATAAGTCCCCCTTTTCTCCCCCATAGACATATCCAGGCCCCCGCCCCCTCAGGCCTTCCCAGCCTATTGTCTGTGTCCATGGGCCATGCATTAGTGCATACAAGTTCTTTGCTTGATCTCTTCCCACCCACCCCTGCCTTCCCTCTGAGATTCATCCGTGTGTTCCATGCTTCCAATGACTCTGGATCTATTTTGTTCATCAGTTTATTTTGTTCATTAGATTACACATATGAGTGAGACCATGTGATAATTGTCTTTCTCTGACTGACAATTTCACTCAGCATAATAAGCTCCACGTCCCTCCATGCTGTCTCAAAGGGTACGAGATTCTTCTTTTTCACTGCTGGATCATATTCCATGGTATAAATGACTACAGCCTTTTTAAAAAATATAATTTTTTAAAAATTGATTTCAGAGAGGAAAGAAGAGGGGGAGAGAGAGAGAGAGAAACAACAATGATGAGAGAGAACCACTAATCATCTGCCTCCTACACCCTCCCTCCCCCAAGGGGGATGGAGCCCGCAGCCTGGGCTTGTGCCCTGACGGGGAATCTAACTGTGACTTCCTGGTTCATAAGTCGATGCTCAACCAGTGAGCCACACTGGTCAGACAACCACAGCTTTTTTTTTTATCCACGTTAGCTGTTTCCCGATCTTAGCTATTGTAAATGATGCTGCTATGAACATCGGGGTGCGTACATTGTTTCTGATTGGTGTTTCTTAGGATATATTCCTAGAAGTGAGACCGAAGGGTCAAATGGCAGTTCCACATTTAATTGTTTGAGGAAACTCCACAGTCTGCATTCCCACCAGCAGTACAGGAGGGTTCCCTTTTCTCCACATCCTGGCCAGCACTTGTCATTTGTTGATTTATTGATGGTAGCCATTCTGTCAGGTGTGAGGTGGTACCTCATGCCATTTTAATTTGCATCTCTCTGATGATCAGTTACTTTGAGCACTTTTTCATGTGTCTCTTGGCCATGTAAAAGAGAAGTGTCCATTCAGGTCCTTTTCCCATGTTTTGATTGGATGTTTGTCTTTCTTTTGTTAAGTTGTATGAGTTCCTTATATATTTTGGATATTATCAGGTGTATTATTGGCAAATATGTTCTCCCATACAGTGGACTCCCTTTTCATTTTTCTGATGGTTTCTGTTGCTGTGCAGAAGCTTTTTATATTGATGTGGCCCCATTTGTTTACTTTCTCCTTACTGTCCTTTGCCCGAGGATATGCATTGGTAAACATATTGCTACTAAAGATGGCTGAGATTTTGCTGCCTATAGTTTCAACTAATATTTTTATGTTTTCACAGCTTACATTTATTTAAGTCTTTTATCCATTCATGTGCATGGTGTAAGTTGGTGGTCTAGTTCTTTTGCGTGTGTTTTTATTTGTTGTTGTTGTTGTTATTGTTTGCATGTATCTAATTTTCCCAACACTATTTATTGAAGAGACTGTCTTAACAACATTGTATGCTCTTGCCTCCTTTGTCAAATATTAAATGAGTGTGATGGCTTGGGTTAATTTCCGGAGACTCTGTTCTGTTCCATTGTCTGTACGCCTACTCTTGTGCCAGTAGCTGGCTGTTTTGATTACCGTGGCTTTGTAATATAACTTGATATCTGGTATTGTGATCCCTGAAACTTTGTTTTTCTTTCTTGAGATTGTTGCCGCTATTTGTGGTTCCATATAAATGTTTCAAGTACTTGTTCTAGCTCTGTGAAATATGCATTTTAATATTTTAATAGGGATTTTAATAGGGATTGCATTGACTCCATAGGTTGCCTTGGGTAGTATGGACATTTTAATGTGTTGATTCTACCAATCCATGAACAGGTGTATTCTCCTATATGTTTATATCTTACTCTACCTCCTTTTTCAATATCCTATAGTTTTCTGAGTGCAAGTCTTTTACCTTCTTGGTTAAATTTATTCCTAAGTATCTTAATATTTTTGTTGCAATTGTAAATGGGGTTGTTTGACCAGTTTTTCTTTCTGAGAATTTATTATTGGTGAATAAAAATGCCATTAATTTCTTGGCGTTAATTTTGTATACTGCTACTTTTGAGGATCACCTGGGAAGACACATGAACATTCTTTAGATTGTTGCTGACTGGGCCCTGGATATTGGCGGAGTCATGTCAGTTGCACTCCCACCTTGGGAATGTGGAAATGTTCTTAGTTCCTGGCTTGTGTTTGTCCAGAGGAAGGAGTGGGTGCGACCTGGGCTCTCCCAGGATCCTTGTTTTCCTATTAACCCCCTTGTTGGATTGGAGAATAAATAGATGTGCTGCCTGGCTCAGGAGGTCCTGGTCTGCCTCTCCAGCAGAGGAGGTGGGCGGCCCTCCCAGCTCCCAGCTTAAAATCTATCTCTATGTCTTCTCTCTTTATTTCTATTACTTCTCAATCCCTGGCCACCTCCACTTAAAACCGGTTCGTTCATCTCTCTTTTCGTGCTGGACATGGAAAAGGGAGATCCCCGCCATGTCTGGCCCCCGCCGCATCCAGTCCCTGCAAATGTAATAGGTTTTTGGTGGATTCTTTAGGGTTTTCTATGTATAATATCATGTCATCTGTGAATAATGAGAGTTTTATTTCCTTCTTTCCAATTTTTTCAAAATATATTTCATTGACTTTTTACAGAGAAAAAGGGAGAGGGATAGAGAGTTAGAAACATCAATGAGAGAGAAACATTGATCAGCTGCCTCCTGCCCAACCCTTCCTGAGGATGTGCCTGCAACCAAGGTAAACGCCCTTAACTGGAATCGAACCTGAGACCCTTCAGTCCACAGGCCAACGCTCTAGCTGCTAAGCCAAACCAGTCAGGGCCAATTTTTATATCTTTTATGTTTGCTTCTTGTCTGATCAAGACTGTGGTTAGCACTCCAGTACTATCTATAATAATAAAAGTGTAATGTGCTAATTAGACCAGACATCCTTCCTGAAACCTTCTGGATGAAGCTGGGGCTGCGAGGGAAGCCCGGATCCCGGGTTCAGGGAAGCTAGTGTTAGCAGCCAGGGGAGGAAGGCCTACTCTTGCACGAATTTCATGCATTGGGCCTCTCATGTTAAATAAGAGTGATGAAAGCAGACATTCCTGTCTTGTTCCTGTTCTTAGGGGAAATGGTTTCAGTTTTTGCCCATTACTGTAGAGTTGACTGTAGGTTTGACATATCATGCCTTTATTATGTTGAGGTATGATCCCTCTGTTCCCACTTTGCTGAGAGTTTTCAATAAAAAGAAAAAAAGATGTTGGGTTGTATAAAATGCTTTTCCTGTGTCTATTGAAATTATCATGTGGTTTTTGTCATTCAATTTGTTTATGTGATATATCACATTTATTGGATTTGTGAATATTGTACCAGCCTTGCATCCCCGAGATAAATCCCACTTGGTCACATATATGACCTTTTTAACATACTGCTTGATTGATTTGCTAATATTTTGTTGAGGATTTTAGCATCTGTATTCATCACAATATTGCCCTCTAATTATCTTTCTTTGTAGTGTCTTTCTCTGGTTTTGGAATTAGGATTATGCTGGCTTCATAGAAAGAGTTTAGAAGTGTTCCTTCCTCTTGGAGTTTTTGGAATAGTTTGAGGAGGACATGTGCTAGCTCTCTTTGAAAGTTTGGCAAATTGTTCTGTGAAGCCACAAGGACCAGAGCTTTTGTTTGCTGGGAGGTTTTTTTATTACTGCTTCAATTTCCTCCATTGTTATTGGCCTATTCAGGTTTTCTGATTCTTCCTGATTCAGTTTTGGAAGACTGTATTGGGGGGAAAGGGAATTTGTCCATTTCATCCACATTGTGTACCTTGTTGGCATATGGTTGTTCAATAATAACACTTTTTTTAAAAAATCAATCTTTATTGTTCATATTATTACAAAGGTTCCTCATTTCTTCCCCCCTCCACCAGGTTCCCACCCCACCCCCACCCCCTCCCCATTCCCCATTGTCCTCATCCATAGATGCACAGTTTATGTTCAGTCTCTTCCTCCCTCCCCTTCCCCGATAGTAAATCCCTTTTCAGATAGTAAATCAGTTACTTAGCATTTTCTCATATCAATAATACCTCCACATGCCCAATGATACACTTCACACAAAAGACATTTCCAGATAAGTCAATCAGCTTCATCCAGGCCCCACCCCAGGCACTCACAGATCAACACTCCAGCGCTATACTAACTCAACACATCCAGATCTAAGCCTTCATCACTTGATTCAGCAGACCCTCAAGTTCCCGCAAAAGTTTCCAGCCATGTCTGAGAGGCAGCCGTGGGGCAGGGTCAGGCGAGGAGCGAGCTGTTCCGGGCCTGGCTGCTCCGGACCTGGCCTCTGTTGCTCTGGTCCGTTCCACAACCAGCTGCTCTGGGTCTGGTCACTGCCACTCCCGACCTAGTTGCTCTGGACTTGGCTGATTTTGCTCCGGGCCTGGCCACACCTGACCCGACTGCTCTGGGCCTGGCTGCTCCGGGCCTGGCTGCTCCCAGCCTGGCAGCTGCTGCTTCGGGCCTGGCCGCACCCGACCCGGCTGCTCTGGGCCTGGCCACTCCCAGCCTGGCAGCCGCTACTCCGGGCCTGGCTACATCAGACCCGGCTGCTCCGGGCCTGGCCGCTCCCAGCCTGGCAGCCGCTGCTCCGGGCCTGGCCTCACCAGACCCGGCTGCTCCGGGCCTGGCCGCTCCCAGCCTGGCAGCCGCTGCTCCGGGCCTGGCTACATCAGACCCGGCTGCTCCAGGCCTGGCCGCTCCCAGTCTGGCAGCTGCTGCTCCGGGCCTGGCCGCACCCGACCCGGCTGCTTTGGGCCCGGCTGCTCCGGGCCTGGCCGCTCCCAGCCTGGCAGCCGCTGCTCCGGGCCTGGCTACATCAGACCCGGCTGCTCCGGGCCTGGCCGCTCCCAGCCTGGCAGCTGCTGCTCTGGGCCTGGCTACATCAGACCCAGCTGCTCTGGGCCTAGCCGCTCCCAGCCTGGCAGCTGCTGCTCCGGGCCTGGCTGCACTCAACCTGGCTGCTCTGGGCCCGGCTGCTCCGGGCCTGGCCTCTCCCAGCCTGGCAGCCTCTGCTCCGGGCCTGGCCGCTCCCAGCCTGGCAGCTGCTGCTCTGGGCCTGGCTGCACCCGACCTGGCTGCTCTGGGCCCGGCTGCCCTGGGCCCGGCTGCTCCGAGCCTGGCTGCTCCCGGCCTGGATGCTCCGGGCTTGGCTACTGCTGTTCTTGGCCTGGCTGCTCCGAACCCGGCTGCTCTGGTCCCGGCTTCTCCAGGCCCGGCCACTCCGGGCCTGGGTGTTCCTGGACTGGCCACCCTGGGCTTGGCCGCCTCTGCCTCAGGCCTGGCTGCCACTGCCCCAGGTCTGGCTGCTGATGCTCTGGTTCTGGCTGCTGCTGCTCTGGGGACTGGCCATTGCTGCTCCGGGCTCGGCTGCCACTGCCTTGTGCCTGGCCACTCTAGGCCTGGCCGCCGTTGTTCCAACATTCTGTCCTTTTTTTTTTTTTTTTTTTTTAAACGCATTTATGTTGCAAAGTTGGCTGGTGAGTTGAGTTCTGAATTAGTCTTTGATTTTTCAAGATCTCTTTGTATTCTTTCTTAAGTAATTTTACTATCTTTTGCTCTCACTTGATTTCTTCACATTGAGAACTTCTTTGGTTTCTTCCTCCTTGTCCTAGGAGCTCATCAGGTTGGCCTGTGGCACCCCTTTGTTCTCCACGGGCTCCTGCACTGCTTCAGCCCGTTGCCGGGGTCGGCGCCGCCCAGGAAGCAGCCCCCGGCCTTGGCTCCGTTGCCCGCGCTCAGCGGTCGAAGGCTCAGGGGCACCCCCCCCCCCTGGGGGCCCCGTCGCCCGGCTCCTTGCTAGCGCCCAGCTGGCCGGCGTCCGGCAGGGGCTCCTGCTCCCCGTCGCGTTCCTCCAGTCTGGAGCCTTCTTTCTCCTTCCCGCTAGGGGAGTCTAGGATCAGAGTCAACAGACTGTCCTCTGCGCGCAGTGTGCGCGACTCTGGGGGCTCCGCTTTTCGCCGCTCTCCCAGGACTCCGCCTCACAGCCCCGTCTCCCTCTGCTTGAGCTTGGGTCCCCAGGATCTGGCCTAGGATTGGGGTTCAGAGCAGTCAAAACTGGGGCCCAACTCGGCTGGGGCTCCTGTTTCCTTCCCTCCAGGGCAATCCCGCATCAGAGTCAACATTCCTTCCCTTGCAAGCAATGTGCGCGACTCCAGGGGGCTCGGCCTTTCGCCGCTCTCCCAGGACTCCGCCTCACAGCCCCGTCTCCCTCTGCTTGAGCTTGGGTCCCCAGGGATTGGCCTAGAACTGGGGTTCAGAGCAGTCCAGACTGAGGCTCAGCGCCGCCGGAGGCTTTGTTTCTTCAGGCTAGGGTAATCCAGCATCAGAGTCAACATTCAGTCCTCTGCGCGCAATGTGCGCGCGATTCCGGGGGCCCTGCTTTTCGCTGCTCCCCTGGGATTCCACCTCACAGCCCCGTCTCCCCTTGCCAGAGCCTGGGTCCCCAGGGTCTGGCCCATAACTGGGGCTCAGCGCTGCCAGTTCGGGGGTTCAGCCCAGGCTGGGGATTTTATTTCCTTCCTGCTAGGGAACGCCAGGCAGCACCCAGCCCTCTCCTCCTCTCCGGCTGCGACCTCTCCTTGCGCGTGCGTGCGGGCGCGCAGCATGTCTCCGTACCTTAGGCTTTTTTTCAGCTCCTCTGATTTTCCTTCTGGTTTTCTCTTTCCTTCTTGTTGTAGAATTTTCAGTCAGTCGACTACCTGTAGCTCTGGGCGATGTCCACTCTACATTTTAGTTGTATTCCATTGAAATTGTTGTGTGCTGCTGTGGTTAGATGTCTACCCGAGCAGCCATCTTGGATCCTCCAACACATTTGTTTTTATTTATTTACTAGAACATGACAGAATTGCCGTGGCTGGTGTTGCTCAAAGGTTAGAGTAGGGGTGTCGAACTCAATCAGAGAAGGGGCCAAAATCTAAAATCCAGCCTAAATCGCGGGCCGAATGGTTTACTGAACAGTCAAAAACTGACAATGTCATAAACTGACAGCGGAGTGCAGTGATGACAGCGCGGTGCGGGCCACATTGCAAGGCCTGGCGGGCTGGATTTGGCCCGTGGGCCTTGTGTTTGACACATGTGGGTTAGAGCAACATTGATGTACTGTAGGGTCAATGGGTTCAATTCCCAGTCCAGTGCTTGTACCTGGGTTGTAGGTTCGATCTCTAGCTTTGTCTGGGCACATGTGGGAGGCAACAAATCGATGTGTCTCTGTCACATCTCTCTCTCTCTCCCTCTCTCTCTCTCTCTCTCTCTCTCTCTCTCTCTCTCTCTCCTTCCCCTCCCTTCCACTTTCTCTAAAAAGCAATGGAAAAATATCCTTGTGTGAGGATTTAAAAAAATAGAATATACAGGAATTTCTCAAAGGGTAATTTGCTCACAGGTGGTAGGGTAGGAGCAGAGGACCCAGTATTCTCTGCTAAAAGAACCCTGTCACAGTCCTTTAAGCAGTGGGCTCCGGTACTGAGGTTCAGACAGGAGAGGGGAACACAGAACGCAGAGTGCCAGGGCCACTGCTGCTGGTCTTGTGTGGATGATGGCTTATGACCCGTCCTATCAGCAATTTGAGATTTCTCTTGGTGCCGGTGCCATTCCCGCCATTTCTCAAGAAACAGTTCTGGCTCCATCTGTGGGCGCAGAAGCATCAGCCAGGAGACTGCTGTGCTCCCTGCGGCAGTGAGGTGACGGGGCCCAGCGCAGAGGAACCGGGGCGCGCGGTGGAGGCAGTGTTCACACCTGCGTGGACACGCAGGAAACATCCCCACAGCCCAAAGGGGAGGCCTTGAAAAGCAGGTGCAAGGATCCCTCCTGACAGTCACCAGAAAGCATCTGTCACTAGGATAACAGGTCACTACCTAAGGACAGAAATGTACCGCTTCTTTTTCACATCTGTTTTGTTGAGAGCATCGCGATTATCCGCCCCATGGCCCCTCCTCCGGCTTCCCACATGCCCCAGGCCTTCACCGCCCTATCGCCTGTGCCCGGGGGAGGGCACCTTTCCCTCATCTCCTTCTCCCTCTGTCCTCTGAGACTTCTCGGCCTGCACCATGTCTCCAGACCTCCGGTTCCTGTGGTGCAGTAACTGGCATTCGCCGCAGCCAAGCCCTGCTCTGAGGATGAGGGTCTGCACTGGAGCGCTGCTCACACAGATCCCAAGGAACCGGGCATCTAGGTTAGTGTGCGCCGGGAAAGTGCTGGAGCCTCCACCTGCTCCTTGCTGAATCCTCACCGAGTGTTTCTGAGGAGAAAACACAGCGCCCATCACTTGGTCAAACTTCCTTCTCTCTCACTTGCTGAATGTTGTGATTGCTTTTCTGCAGATAAGATCCAAGTTTACACATTTTTCATACTGAGACAAGAATAATACACATTTTGACCTACCTTTAAAATGATATACAATTTTTTTCTGAACTCCGTAGTATGTGTATTTTTCCGGGTGAATTTTCAGTAAACTCGCTAATTCTTTGTACTATTGAGAGTTTCTATATTTTAAAAGATTAATTTCTCATTTTAAAATATTTTTACATTCTTTATTTTTATTTTTGCATTTAAGTATATATATTTTTTTAAATATATTTTATTGATTTGTACAGAGAGGAAGTGAGAGAGACAGAGCATCGATGAGAGAGAGTCATCGATCAGCTGCCTCTTGCACACCCCCCACTGGGGATATACCCGCAACCAAGGTACATGCCCTTGACCAGAATCAAACCCGGGGCCTTTCAGTCCCCAAGCCAACGCTCTATCCATTGAGCCAAACCGGTTTCTCTCTCATCAACGTTTCTAGCTCCCTATCTCTCTCCCTTCCTCTCTGTAAAAAATCAATAAAATATATTTTTTTAAAAACACACGAAAATCAGACAAGCAATAATGATTATGCTGAGAGGCAAAGAATCAATCTGTAGTGAGTTTCTTTCTGGGCCAACTTCCTTATGTGTACATGTCAGCAATGATATTTCAGTTCTGGATGGTGGATAAATGGTGGTAATGCAGGTCCAACCGTCTCTTGTTTGGTCCTGGGAGGCTGCCTCTGTGTTCTTTTGTTGTGCAGAAGCGTTTGAGTTTGATATAGTCCCATTTGTTTATTTGTTACTTTTCTTTCCTTGCCTTCGGGATCACATTAATAAATTGTCTTCTATGACCAAGGTCTATAAGTTTGATATCTATATTTTCTTCTATGTAACTTGTTTCAGGTCTTATATTTAGGTATTTGATCCATTTTGAATTAATTTTTGTACAGGGGGACAAATTAATCTAGTTTCATTTGTTTGCATGTGGCTTTCTAGTTTTCTCAGCACCATTTATGAAGAGTGTTTACCCCATTGAGTGTTTCTGGTTCTTTTGTTGAAAATTAACCTGTGGTTTTGTAGCTGGGCTCTGTCCTGTTCCATTGATCTGTGTGTGTTTCTCTGCCGATAACATGCTGTTTTGATGATCTTGCTCTGTAGTATAATTTGAAGTCAGTTCTTTTTTTCTCAGGATTGCTTTG
This sequence comes from Pipistrellus hanaki, assembly GCF_964339955.1. NCBI lineage: Eukaryota > Metazoa > Chordata > Mammalia > Chiroptera > Vespertilionidae > Pipistrellus > Pipistrellus hanaki. The sequence goes on along the minus strand of NW_028182304.1, from coordinate 7,233,669 downwards.
GCTATTTGGGGTATTTTGTGGTTCCATAGAAATTTGATGGATTCTCATTCTTTCTCTTTAAAAAATGACATTGGGATTTTGATGGGGAATGCATTAAATCTGTATATTGTTTTGGGTAATATTGCCAGTTTAACTATCTTCTTCTAATCAGTGGTCCCCAAACTGCTCTCGAGCCACATGCGGCTCTTTGGCCCCTTGAGTTTTTAGCAAAAGCCAGCTTAGGAGTACCCTAATTAAGTTAATAACAATGTACCTACCTATATAGTTTACGTTTTAAAAATTTGGCTCTCAAAAGAAATTTCAGCTGAAACCAGTTCGGCTCAGTGGATAGCCTGTGGACTGAAGGGTCCCAGGTTCGATTCCAGTCAAGGGCATGTACCTTGGTTGTGGGCACATCCCTACTGGGGGGTGTGCAGGAGGCAGCTGATTGATGTTTCTCTCTCAATGATGTTTCTAATTCTCTATCCTTTTCCCTTCCTCTCTGTAAAAAAATCAATAAAATATATATTTTTTTTAAAAAGAAATTTCAGCCGGGACCGTTTTGGCTCAATGGATAGAGCGTCGGCTTGGGGACTGAAGGGCCCCGGGTTCGATTCCGGTCAGGGGCATGTACCTTGGTTGCGGGCACATCCCCGGTGGGGGGTGTGCAAGAGGCAGCTGATCGATGACTCTCTCTCATTGATGTTTCGAACTCTCTGTCTCTCTCCCTTCCACTCTATACAAAAATCAATAAAATATATATTTCAAAAAAAAATTCATCTTTGTACTGTTGATATTTGGCTCTGTTGACTAATGAGTTTACCTACCACTGTTCTAATCCATGAATATGGGCTATTTTCTCATTTATTTATTTTTTACAATCTCTTTTAATAATGCTTTGTAATTTTCAGTATATAGGTATTTAATATTCTTTGTTAAGTTTATTCCTAGGTATTTTATTCTCTTGGTTGCAATTGCAAAATGACTTTTTTATTTCTTTTTCTGAAGTTTTGTTGTTAGTAAATGGGAAGACTTATACTCTATATAAAAGAATACCTAAATTAAACTGAAAAGTAGTCATATTATTTTAAATATTAGAACACATATACTTATGTGATTAGAGGATTAAGCTTTTCTTCAAGTTTCATTTCCAGGGCCTATACGAAGTGATTGAGGAGGTGTCTCAGCTGTGAATCCAGCAAGCAGAACCAGTAAGCATGATCAGGCGACCCACCAGGAATCGAAACATCATCTCATCAACTTCATCTCATCTCCTGATGACTAAAGGACAATCCTGACATCTTCGGATCCCGGGACTGCACATAGCACCCTAGTCCCTTCCCCTATATAATCCTGTCCCCTGCACCTGCTGGAAGGCAGAATTTGATGCTTGTAAGCACCTCGTCTTATTGTTTGGTTGACCTCCTCAAAAAACACATAATATGATTCAACCCTTCCTTCGTTATTGGACACAGCGGCAGGCAGCCTGAGCCCAACCAGAGGTTTCCCGGTAACATTGGTGTACAGAAAGGCAATGGGTTTTTGCACATTGATTTTGTATCCTGCAACTTGACTGTATTTGTTTATTGTTTCTAATAGATTTTTGGTAGAGTCTTTATCGTTTTCTATATACAGAATCATATCATCTGCAAAAAGTGACAGTTTGACTTCTTCCTCCTCTATTTGGATCCTTGTATTTCTTTCTCTTGCCTCATTGCTCTGCTAGGACTTCAGGAACTATGTGGAATAAGAGTGGTGAGAGCGCACATTCTTGTCTTGTTCCTGATCTTAGAGGGAAAGTTTTCAGTTTTTCACCATTGAGTGTGGTACCGTGTTTCCCTGAAAATAAGACATCCTCCGAAAATAAGACCTACTTACAGGTTTCCTTCTGAGTGAAATATAAGGCATCCCCCCGAAAATAAGCCTCCCCCTAGTCTCTGTCTCAGAATGCTATTATTGCTAAACATGAGAGATTTGGTCCACTGATTCTGAAAGAAATGGAGTCACAAGAAATTCACCAGGAAATTCAGGAATTGGATTGTTATGATGATGTTTCAGAAGATGATGACATGATTGTCATTGAATAAATGAGTAAATTCTTGATACTGTAGGATTCACAGTTTGTCTGGTTTGTGTTGACAACTACCGTACTACCGTACCGTATACAGGTAATAAATTTCCTTTATTTTCATTTAACAATAAATGTGTACCGTATTCTTCTTCATGGAAAAATAAGACATCCCCTGAAAAAAAAGACCTAGCGCATCTTTGGGAGCAAAAATTAATATAAGACACTGTCTTATTTTCTGGGAAACAGGGTATTAGCTGAGGGTTTATCATATACGGCCATTATTATGTTGTGGTATTTTCCTTCTATTTCTATTGTATTGAGTGTTTTATTCATAAATGGGTGTTGTATCTTATCAAATGGTTTTCCTACACCTATTGATAAGATCACATGACTTTTTTCCTTTCTTTTGTTAATTTTGTGTATTCCATTGACTGATTTGCCCCTAACGAATCCCACTTGATCATAATGTACTATTTTTTGGATGTACTGTTGTGTTTGATTTGCTAGTATTTTGTTTAGGATTTTTGCTTCTGTATTCATCACAGATAACAGTCCGTAGTTTTCTTTCTTTGCCAGGTTTTTGTATCAGGGTTATGTTGGCCTCTTAGGAAGTGTTGCCTCTTCTTCAATTTTCTGGAAGAGTTGAGAAGGACAGGCTTTAAATCTTCCTTGAATGTTTGGTCGAATTCACTGGGGAAGCCATCTGGTCCTGGACTTTGTTTTTTGGGGGAGGTTTTTACGGTTGTTTCTATTTCCATACTGCTGATTGGTCTATTTAGGTTTTCCAGTTCTTCCTGATTTAGTTGATCTCTTATCCGTACCCCCACTCCTCCCTCCCTACCTCTGAGGTTTGACAGTCTGTTTCCTGTCTCTGGATCTATTTTTGTTCATCAGTGTATGTTGTTCATTATATTGCACAAATGAGTGAGATCATGTGATATTTATCTTTCTCTGACTGGTTTATTTTGCTTAGCATAATGCTCTTCAGGTCCATCCATACTGTTGCAAATGGTAAGAGTTCCTTCTTTTTTATAGTAACATAGTATTCCACTGTACCAGTTTTCTAGTCCATTCCTCTGCTGATGGGCACTTAAGCTGATTCCAAATCTTAGCTATTGTAAATTGTGCTGCTGTGAACATAGGGGTGCATATATCCTTTCTAATTGGTGGTTCTAGTTTCTTGGGATATATTCCTAGAAGTGGGATCACTGGGTCAAATGGGAGTTCCATTTTTAGTTTTTTGAGGAAACTCCATACTGCTTTCCACAGTGGCTGCACCAGTCTGCATTCCCACCAGCACTGCATGAGAGTTCCTGTTTGTCCACATCCTTGCCAGCACTTGTCATTTGTTCATTTATTTTATTTTTTTTTATATATTTTATTGATTTTTTTACAGAGAGAAAGGGAGAGGGATAGAGAGCTAGAAACACTGATGAGAGAGAAACATCGACCAGCCGCCTCCCGCACAGCCCCCACAGGGATGTGCCCGCAACCAATGCACATGCCCTTGACTGGAATTGATCCTAGGACCCCTCAGTCCGCAGACCCACACTCTATCCATTGAGCCAAACAGGTTTTGGCCTTTGTTCATTTATTGATGATAGTCATCAGGTGTGAGATGATACCTCATTGTTGTTTTGATTTGCATCTCTTTTATGATTAGTGACTTTGAACTTGTTTTCATATATCTCTCGGCCTTCTGTATGTTCACTTTGGAAAAGTGTCTATTTGCCCATTTTTATTGGATTATTTATCTTCCTTTTGTTAAGTTGTATGAGTTCCCGGTAAATTTTGGAGATTGTGCCCTTATTGGATATAACATTGGCAAATATGTTTTCCCATGCAGTGGGCTTTCTTGTTTTGTTGATGGTTTCTTTTGCTGTGCAGAAGTTTTTTATTTTGATGTAGTCTCATTTGTTGATTTTCTTCTTACTCTCCATTGCCCTAAAAGCTGTATCATTAATGATATGTCTATGACACTATGTCTGATATTTTGCTGCCTATGGGTTCTTCTAAAATTTTTATTATTTCCCATCTTATATTTAAGTCCTTTATCCATTTTGAGTTCATTTTTATATATGGTGTAAATTAGTGGTCTAGTTTCATTTTTTTTATGAACCTGTCCAATTTTCCCAGTACCATTTATTGAAGAGACTGTCTTGATTTCATTGTATGCTCGTTTCCTCTGTCAAATATTAATTGAGCATAATGGCTTGGTTCAATTTCTGGGTTCTCTGTTCTGTTCTATTGGTCAATATATCTGTTTTTGTGCCAGTACCAGGGAGTTTTGAGAACTGTGGCTTTGTAATGTCGTTTGGTATCTGATATTGTGATCCCTCCAACTTTCTTCTTCTTTCTCAGGATTGCTGTGGCTATTTGGGTCTTTTTTTATTCCATATGAATTTTTGGAGCATTTGTTCTAGGTCTGTGAAATATGCTGTTGATATTTTAATGGGGATTTTTTTTAATCTATAAATTGCTTTAGGTAGTATAGATATTTTAATGATGCTGATTCTACCAATCTGTGAACATGGTATATTCTTCCATTTGTTTATTGTGCCGAGCCTGAGGGGGGAAGGCGAAGGATCAAAGAAAAGACAGACAAAGAGAATAAGCTGGGTCTAGGAGAATCTCCTGTGCCTGAGAGAGACCACAGAGAGCAAGCTGATGCTTTATTTTATAGCCAGAGGTAAATAAGAAAGTGGTCACCATGGTTACAATGTTCTTGTGAGTTTCACTTGTTTTTGCAGCACTTTCTGCACCTCCCACAGTCCATTAGCTTATCCAGAAAGGATCTAGGGAGTGTCCTAAGGTCAAACTTAATTATGCTAAGGGGGCTGTGCCCTCTAAGCTGCCACTTGTTTGTGGCTTTGCCACAGTCAGTCTGAGGTTTAACCCTATAACAGCTCCCTACCGTTTATGTCTTTCTCTCTCTCTCTCTCTCTCTCTCTCTCCCTCTCTCTCTCTCTTTCTCTCCCTCCCTCTCTCTTTCTCTCTCCCTCCCTCTCTCTCCCTCTCTCCCTCTCTCTCTCCCTCTCTCTTCCTCTCCTTCTCTCTCTCTCTCTCTCTCTCTCTCTCTCTCTCTCTCTCTCTCTCTCTTAACAATATCCTATTGTTTTCCAAGTACTGGTCTTTTACCTCCTTAGTTAAGTTTATTCCTAGGTATCTTAATTTTTTTGGTGTGATGGTAAACGGGATTGCGTTTTTAGTTTCTTTTTGTGTCAGCTCATTATCGGTGTATAAAAAAGCCATAGATTTCTGGGTGTTAATTTTGTATCCTGCTACATTGCCAAATGTATTTATTAAGTCTAGTACTTCTTTGATGGAGTCTTTGGGGTTTTCTATGTACTCTGCAAATAATGACAGTTTTACTCCCCCCTCCCCCCAATTTAGATGCTTTTTCTTTTTTCTTTTCTGATTACTATGGCTCAGTAGTTTCCTCTTAATCTCTTTAATCGTATGCTTTGTTTCCACGATATTTTATTGTTTCTTTTTTAAGGTTTAAATTTCCTTGTTTTGTTCATTAATTTGTTTCTTAAGTGCACTGAACTGCCTATTTGTATTTTCTCGCATCTCACTGAGTATTTTCAGAACTGCAGTCATTTATATCACATATTTCCATGAGTTCCACCCTGCTCTCTAGATATTTTTCATTTTCTTTCTGGTCATCTTCAATACTGCGCTTCTTCGTGATATTTGCTGTCCTCGTTTCCTTACACATTTATTTCTGAAGAGGTCTTTCTGCTGTTTTCCAGTAGATGCACTGAGTGGCAAGATTTCTACCTCTGTGGTCTTCCAGTGCTGAACCGACTCAACTTCATAAAAGTGCAGCTTGCCGCCTGGGGGTGGGGTTTGTGTTGCTCTCACCTTAACGGTGACCAGTGACCTCCATGGGATCCCACCCCAAACACCCTCTTGGGGCTCAGTCACAGAGGGAAACAGGATTCTACCACAGCAGCTCTTGGTTTACAGATCCTATGCTCCTGAGCCAGACGCCCAGGTTAACGGGAGGGGAGTTTTGGGAGCTCAAGCAGCCAGCAGCCGCAGGGCTCTGTGGTCTGTTTCTTTGTCTGAGACACCACCCAGCATGGGAGAACCCTGCTCTCCCAGGTGTCTGCAAACTCAGACACTATCTCTCTCTGGCTGCTTGCAGCCCACCCTGCTGGGCCTCCCTCCCCCGCCCCCCACCAAAGGAATTTCCTGCTGCTGGGTTTCCTCCCCTCTCCCAGCCCAGCTGCCAGCTCCCCGCTGCTGCAGGGCTGCATGTATGGGCCACCCGTGCTTTTCTCTTTTCTCATCTCCCCATTCATTCCTGGGAGCCCGCCTTTACATGGTTCATTGTGCAGGTCTCTCAGGCATGCTTCTGTGTTGAGTAGGGATCTCTTCGTTGAATTTATTGCTAACCTATTGATATTTCAGGGGGAGGGAAAAACATACACCCTTACACCACCATTCCACCAAGGTCACTCCAAAAAGATGATAGTAAAACAAATGCACTTATTCAGCCCACAGCCGATCCCCATTTGTCTATTTATTTGGTTCATTAAAATGTGTTACATGCCGAGACTGGTTTTGTTCAGTGGATAGAGTGTCGGCCTGCAGACTGAAAGGTCCCAGGTTCGATTCCGGTCAAGGGCATCTCTCTCATCGATGTTCCTAACTTTCTATCCCTTTCTCTTCCTCTCTGTAAAAAATCAATAAAATATATTTTTTAAAAGTGTGTTACATTTACTAAACTGTCATGTTTTATTCCCAATTCATTTTATGAAGCCCTCATCTTTCATCTCCAGAAAATTCTAGGGAACTGACAGGCCTAAGGCAGGTGCCCTGACTGAGCTATAAAATGATGAGGTCAGAGCTATGTATGTTGTTCTCCTTAACTCTCACAGATTTCGCTGGTCAGAGAGCCATGCATTATAATGCTGACACAGCCAGGAGATCAGGAACACACGATTCTGAGAACATGGGTCCGCAAACGTCAAGGTGACTCCTTTCCAGCAGGGAATTTGCTGCCTGTGGCTGTCAGAGCCGCCTTCCCACTGGCTTCCTGTTTCTGCAGGAAGGACTGTCTTTGCTGGGAGCCTGTTGGCTGAGGGCAAGGAGCACGTGTTCACGGCGCATAGGAAATCAGAGGAAACATGACCCCTGTGGCCACAGAGACAGTCCTGTTGCCACAGAGACATAGAGAGAACCAGCGATGGGCAGCGGTGGGTGCAGACAGGGAGCAGCAGTTGCAGTTATGTGGTTTTTTATTCACAAAGACCTGAGATTGGATTGCAGGGGTTCCTTGAGGTCAGATTCCCTCAGTCTCTCACCTCCTGAGCTTTGGCATCAGCCTCCCATTGATCGTCCAGGAAAAAGCTGCGCCCAGAGGATACAGTGTCTGCCTGTAGGAGGTCACCAGGCTGAGAACAGCAGTGAGAAACATTCCAGTCGCCCTCAGGCAGAGACACTTGGAGAGCCTTCAGGCCTCAGCGTGGTCACAGGTTGGCGGCAGGAGTGACACTGAGTGCAGGGAGCAGCTGGAGGCAGACGGGCTGTCTTCACGCTTCCCTGACGTGGAACATTGCCGAGGTATCACCACGTCAGGCCCCGATGCTCAGCCCGCTTGCTGACAGGACCTTAGCGAGTCTTGGGAAGCATTTTTGCCAGGCGTGAAGCCTGGGCTCCTCTTGCATGGCTGCGGCCCAGACCTTCCAGGTCCGAGTTCCTACGGCTGCTATTTGGCTGCTTTTGTTGCCAGGCCACTCGCTCACCTTTGCGGTGCTGCTTCCTCTGTTACACGCTCTGGATCCTGAGCCTGAAGCCACGCGGCCCTTGGAGGAGTCAGCACAGCCTGGAAGCAAGACACCAAAGATACAAGTGAGGGCAGGAAGCAGAGTGTGGTGGTCCCTCTCACCTTGGCCACAGTTCAATTCACTTGAGGAAGCAGAGCACACCTTTGAGACTGCAGGGAAAGCGGAAAGGAGATGGGGACTTCAAAAAGGAGAGAGAATGGTGTGAAAGCCCCAGATCTGAACACACACTAGCTGAGAAGCAAGCACTGACTCTACCTGTGTGAGGTTTGGGTGAGAAAACAGTAAAAGATGAGCTACAAACTCTCCTGTCCTCACTTCATATTGATAGATCCTCCCTCCCCCCAACTGGCGGGCGGAGTTCTGAGGGTACCAGTGTCTGCCTCGGAGTCATTGAACCACCAGTCAGGAGTGCCCTGGGGCCCAGCCCCTTCCGGTTCCCCACCTCAAAAGGAGTCTCCACCCAGGCACGTGTTACTGTCTCTTCTGCAGGAGACAGTCTGCTGTGGTCCTTCTCTTCCTCCTCCTCTAACCCTGGTTTCTCTACCTCCTCCGTAATGAATCTCACTCGTTATGCGGAATAAACCCTCTTTAACATGTCTTGGCTCTCCGACTGCTGTTTCCTGTGCCTTGAAGCTTATACTGTACATATAAGAATTTTAAGACAGTAATATTCAAACCACAGTTAGTACTGTTTGGGGGGCACCCGGAGATGGCCTCACATTTGCGTGGCCCTGTGGTTTGCCAGTCAGTGCTGTGGAGCTTCATCCATAAGCTGTAAGCAGGAGCTTCTGGAGGCGACATGGAGACCAGAACCGGACCTGCATCCCAAGACGGTGTGTGTTTCCTGGACCCAGAGGCGGGCTGAGCGAACAGCGGTGCTGCTGTGTCAGGATCACTCCGTTGTCCCCAGTGCCCCGCCTCTCCAGGCGGCAGGTCTAGGCGTCCGTTCCTGGGTCCCAGCCCATGACAGAGGCTGGGTGAGCGGGGAGTGCTGCAGAGCCCTGTGCAGAGGGCAGGGAGACCCACCTGGGTCGTGTTGGAGGACACAGTGTTGGAGGCCACAAGGACGAGGGGACTGCAGGACACATGGAGGCACCTGGAAGCTGCCCTTAGCCCTGAACTCAGCACAGTGCTTCCCCTGACTCCCTCCCACAGCCAGAGCCCAGGTGCAGTGATGGCACCTGCCCTGTGGGAGTTGAGGCAGCCCCTGGTCTCAGACTCTGGTTAAAGTTTCACTCTGGTTGTGTCTGTGCCTGTTTACCTCACTTAATAATGAAATAATTAGACTGATGCACAGAGATCACCATACATGTCGGTGGGAATTAGGAAATCAGCAGCGTGCCTCGATAGTTCAAAAACTAATCTCTCCAGGATGGGAATTCGCCAGCAGGTTGCCTGCAGAATGAAATGATAACGTGTTGCATCCTCTCTGTCTGTGGCCTGCCATATGCTACTGCACATTTGAACTTGCTGGGTTTTAAAATCATGTGAAACAATTTTTGTAAAACTCTTAAAAATGGTGTGTGTGTGTGTGTGTGTGTGTGTGTGTGAGAGAGAGAGAGAGAGAGGTGTGTGTGTGTGTGTGTATGTGTGTGTGTGTGTGTGTGAGAGAGAGAGAGATGTGTGTGTGTGTGTGTGTGTGTGTGTGTGAGAGAGAGAGAGAGAGATGGTAAGATAGAGATGATAAAAATAGCGATCTATCCCATTGGTTGTGTTTCTCAGGTGACCCAAAGTCATCTGTAGCTCTTGATCCCAATCTCCTCAACTTCGCCTTTTTTGGCTCTTTCCAGGGGCCTGCTCTGTGGGATGACCCCTGACTCACTGTGGGGCTGAGGGAAGCCTGGGCTCAGTGCCAGCCGCCACAGGGCACAACACATGCTCCCAGCACAGGCTGAGGAGGCCCTGGAACACGCTGTGCTGGGGGAAGGGCGGATGGATTGACTTTCTATCCAGTCAGAGCAGCATTTGGAAGCCCTGGAGACACAGGAAGGAGCCTGACATCCCATTGGGCCCTCTTTCGTTCACTGGCAGGGCTCACAGCTACTTGGAAGGTCAGCTGATAGTATCAGGATGGCAGGAGGGGCTGGAGGGTGCCTGCAAGTCAGTACAGTCTCTGAGGGACAGCCCGCGGCCAGGGTAGGCAGCGGGTGTGTCGGTGATTCTCCTGAACAAGACACTTGGGCACCTGGGGTTCGGCCCCAGGCGTGGGGGCTGTGACGGGGGATGGGGGGGGGCGGGGAGGCCATCTCCGGCAGCCTCCCACTCACGCACAAACCAGGCCCGAGGCCGCTTAGCCTCCCAATTCAGAGGCATGGGGAGTGCTCAGGATGGTATCCCCAAATAAGGTGGGGACAGCACCTGGGAGCCCCAAGAGACGCAGCCGGCCTCCAGGCCCCTCTGCCCTGGGCCCCCACCTGAGCTCACCAGCCCCACACCCCCTCCCACTGCACACTCTCCAATGGGGCACCCCCAGGGTCCTGCCATGCACCCAGCGTTCCAGCTCCAGCGAGCCGCCATCATCCTGGGCCACGGGGCCTCACTGCCCACTCTCAGCTGAGATGGAGCGGGGGTTTGGACTGGGCGCACCGTGTCCCCCTGGGCAGACTGGTTCCTGGGCTCTCTGTCCCTCAGAATCGAAGAATGGATCCTGACGGAAGGTGGCAGAGCAAAGGTAGAGATTTATTGAAGAACAAGTACAGACTGGGGGGGGGGGGGATAATCAATGAGTCCCTTTCTCCTGAGGCCTATAAAGGCTGCAGATCTTGGTGCCTTGATGTCCCTTCTGATTGGTCATTATTCCCTTCTTAGACTTGTTACCATAGCAACTGGTGAGATCAAAGGTCGAACCTCACAAGGGAAATGTGAGGTTCTCCCCCTCCCCCTTTCTTATTGTTTTCCTATTCCCTTTGGGCTTTCTTCCTCTCCTTCTGGCTGAAGGGCTTCCTTCCCTTTATTTTGTAAACATAGACCTTTTGCTGTCCCAGCTCCCTCATTCTATGGAAATGCACCTGATGCAGCTTTTCAGTTCCCCCATTCTATGGAAATACACCTTCTGCTGCTCTACAACCCTGTGCTTCCTCCCTCCACAGTCCCCTAATTTCTAAAATTTCCTAAACCTGTCTTTTTCATGCCCCAAAATTCCTGTTTCAGTGACACCTTCAGACCTACCACTGCTCACACTCCAGTGTCACACTCCACATCCCCTGCTGCTCACACCCCGCTGTGACCCAGTCTCCCCTTGCCCACACTGCTCTGTCACAACTGCGGAGCTAGCAAAGGCCACAACCAAAAGTGCCACCCAAGAGCTGTCCTACTGGCCCTGATCCTGTGTGACATTCTAGGCTCCCCAATAACAAGCTCCGCCGAGCCCGAGCCACCCCAGGTCCCCGCGGTCACACCGCACCGCCAGCTGCTGGCCTTCCAAGGCCACATCCCACTGTGATATGCAGGGTTCCCACTGTGCACGCACATCTGTGATGAGCAGGCTTTTTCTTGTCTTAAAGATTTTTTTACTTTTTAAATTGATTTCAGAAAGGAAGGCAGAGATAGAAACATCAATGATAAGAGAGAATCATTGATCGGCTGCCTCCTGCACGCTCCCCACTGGGGACCGAGCCAGAGACCTGGGCATTTGCCCTTGATTGGAATCAAACCTGGGACCCTTCAGTCTGCAGGCCAATGCTCTATCCACTGAGCCAAACTGGCTAGGGCAATGAGCAGACTTTCAGTACTGATATTCCAGTGGGACACCTCAAAAACCCCAAGCCCAGTCCACTCGGCCCCCCTCGGCCACGTACTGCTCTCACACTGCTGTGGCCCAAGATGACGCTTACTGCCCACACTCTCCTATGGCATACCAGGGTCTCAGTGTCCTCAGCCTCCCTGACACCTTCCCGTCTCCCACAGGCAGTGTGGTATTCTGAACCCACATCCCAATATCCAGGTGACACCGTGACAACGCACGCCTCCCAGGACCCACAGCCACTGTAACTGCCTGTGTGGCCTGCTGCCCGTGACCACACTGGGCACCCAGGGACCGAAAGGCCAGCACTGCCGTGGGACCCTCGAGAGCTGGGGTGTTCTCACTCCACTGCTCGCTGCTGGGCTCGCAGCCCAGGTCCCTGGTGACGCCCCAGGGATTTCATTGTCCTCCCTCCACTGAAACATAGTGGCAACCATACTGTGGTAAAAACCGCTGTTTGAATTTTAACCCTTCTAGTTTGCCTTGAAAATAAAAATGTTTAAAAGCTGTCTGTGTTATCTCAACTCCCCAAGGTCCCCCGCCAGTGATGGTGAAAGAATAAAAATGCTTAAAAGCTGTCTGTGTTATCTCAACTATCCAAGGCCCCCGCCAGTGATGGGAACAGGACCCTTAAAGTTGTCTCAGGAAACAGCCCTGAGCAGGGAGTAAACAGAGCAGGGTTCACTCCGACAAGATAAGAGAAACAGGATAACAGAGTAAACCTTGCTTTGACAATTCAGTGAAATAGGGGCGAGATTACCGGACAGGACTGTTGACTTAGCGCAAGCCCTGTCATAAAATACGTTATTAACGAACCCAGTCTCCCCTTTTAGAATTCCTTTGTTCCCCTCTTCCCCCTCCGTGTGTAACCCCTCCCGACATATAGTTTTTTGCCTATATATACTTGTAAGATTTTCTGCTCGGGGCTGGACTCCTCTGCTCCTGCGTGAGTTACGAGTTGAGCCCTAGCATGCTAGAATAAAAAGCCTCTTGCTGTTTGCATCAAGTGACGCCTCCTGCGGTTGATTGGGGTCGCCGTATGTCCCTGGGACAGAGTGAGGGTCTCCCTCTGGGGGGTCTTTCAGGCTCTTGCACCTGATTAAACAAGGGGAGGGGAGGAGAGAAGCTATTTACCTTAGCTTTCAGGTGGAGACTTGGAGGCTAAGGCAAGTTTTCCCTTGCCTGGGACCAGGAGCTCAGGAGAGTAATTCCCACTGACTCAGTAGCCTTCAGAGATAGAAACTGTAGATAACCTCTGAGCTCTGCCTCTGTGTTATAGGCTATTGCAGGATAGGGCCACATTCCAATGTCCAGCAGGATGTGACTAGCAACGACCCTGTGGGCTGACCCGAGTCTTTAGAATTTAGTCTTTAGGATTTAGAATTTAGAACAAAGGAAAATTCCTATGGTTTGAACCTTTAAAAGGGACTGCCTACCCCTGAAACGGTGCGGTCATGTGGAGACCACCTGCATTTGGTGCTCTCGCGTCTGACCTGGCCAGCTATTTCAATACATCTTTGCCTGCTTTTTAATCAATCATCAGCCTCCGGTGGTCTTATTCTGAACCCAGGGTTCCACCCCACAACATTTGGAGGCCCCCAGCGAGATACCTGAGAGAGAGGAGAGAGGGACCCCCCGGAAAGGGCAGGAGGCTTGTCCTCCACAGGAGGCTCTCCCTCCTTTCGGGGACCTTAGCCGGAGAAGCCGCAAGGATTTATTGAAAAAGGGAGACCGGTCTCATAAGGTAAGGCGCCCAGGTTGAGATCTCAAAAGGGTAAGGGTCCTTGGAGGGCTGGACACGGTTTAACCTCCAGGCTCTGGCCGGAGGACACGATGGTGTCCTCGGCCCGGGAGGACACTACGGTGTCCTCGGCCCCAGGTGTCCGGTCGGGCTGTCTTGTGTTTTGTCATGTTTGTGTCAGGCCTATTTGTTTTGTGTTTTGTGTTTTGTGTTTTGGTCTCCTTCAAAATGGGTCAATGTTTGTCTGTGTCTCCGTGTTCCCCCCTCAGTGTTTTTTGAAAATTTCCAGGACTTCAAGAAACGGGCGGACGAATAAGGCTCTGATGTTAATGCTTTTGATTTAACCACCTTTTTCCCAGGTCAACGCCGGTCTGTAGGATAACTTTCCCCTCCCAGTTCCTAGAGTATTAGTCTTATTTCCTTTGTCCAACATGAGTGCCATTTCTGTTTTGCTGAAACACTGTAATGTTACTTGTTTACTGAAAAGGTATAAGTACAGACATTTGTTTGATATTTTGTTTATCTGCTTAGGTATAATTATTTGTTCAGGTAAGTGTGAAAATCTGTGAAAAAAGAAAGAAAGAAAGAAAAAAAAGAGAAAGAAAGAAACCTTTTATTTGTTTAAAGCTGAGTACTCTGACAGCTAGCAAACCGCCCTCAGTGGCCACTGGGATTCCTTTTTCCCAGGGGTGCTTTGCTTTCTATCAGAGGGGTATCAGCCCACCTAACAAGATTTATGTCTATGTTTATTGATTTAAAGGTATGAAGTTCTAACAATTGTGGTACAAAAAGTTAAAAGCAGAAACCAAATTCTAAAGTTAACTATTTACAAGAAGGAAGCTTGAGCTGGCAAAGTTGTGCCCAAGAGATAAGGACTCTGGAGACAGACCAGGCCAGGGGAGAAAAGTTTAAAAATATAAAGTCAGTCATAACTCAGTGCCGGGAGTTCCTTTGGGGTGGGACATGCAGACCTCCCTCCAGATCTGGCTGGGAAATTGGGGTCATAAAAAACCTCAGCATCCTGCACTCCCTTTGGGAGTCAGAACAGACATTCTGTTTGAAGCAAAACAGGCCAGGTTGTGTAAACTACCTGAGAAATAGCTGAGGACCGCCAGGTCTTTGTCCTGAGGGGCCAATCTGGGAGTGACGGGCCAAGAGTGGGAGGGGAGGGGAAAAAGAGGTATAAGAGGAGGGACTGCCCCTCCATGGGGCTCTCACCTGGGTGTTTGCCGGCTGCTGCATCAGCCAAGGTTTGAGCCAGATTCGAATCTGTAATAAATTCTTGCATGCTTAATCAAATTGGCTCCGGTGGTTCATCTCTTGGGGACTCACTTTGTAACAAAAGTCACCAAGTCTGCCCAGCAAGCTCAAAAACTAAATAAATCTTATTTCAGACACCTGCCTCCACCCAGTCTTGATCAGTGGTGGAGGAACGGTCTCAGAACTGTTTGTTTCAATTGGCCATTTAAATTTAATGTGATTAATGATTACAATACATTGTAAAATCTTTAGAAGAAAAATATTTTGAGGGCAACTTGGTCCTTGTGTGTGTGTTTCAACTCTTAAGTTATAGTTTTAAAATCAATAATATTAATGGAGACACACACAGAGGAGCTTTTCAGAAAGTTGAGGGAGTCCGATTGCAGTGTGGGGGTCACCGGTTCCCCCACGGCATGGCACCGCTAGCAAGAGGCAAGCGGCGGACTGTCAGATGAACACGCCCTGGTGGAAGCACCGCCTTAGCCATGGCGCCCTCCCTGCCTCCGCCCCCCTCCAGGGGGTGTTAGAGTAGCTGGAGGTGGCTGCAGCGAGGAGAGAAATTCCTTTGTGACCCCCTGCACCCCAATGAGACCCCAAAACCCCCGGTGACTGCTTGGACACTTTTCACCATGTTCGTTTAGGGGACTTAAAGGCACAGTTAGAAATTCTCCCATTCCCCTTTCCAGGCTTATCAGAATCTGAGATCTTTATCTGTAGGAAGAATGTGGCAGTTTAAATTTCAAGTGGCTTGAGGCCTGGGAACAGAGTGCTGGACCTGCTCCCTCTTCTCTCTGCCTTTTCTAAATATTTTAAAATAATGGGAGATTTGAGGCATGGTTATACAGTTTTGAAGGACATAGAAAGAAAATTTAAAGGCTAATGTAAAATAGTGAAATTTTTTGTGAAGGTTGTATATGTGATGAGAAGGAGAAGCAGGGAGAGAAGGAAACAGCAGAAGTAGAGGTCTAGAGAGAAAGAGAGGGAGAGAGGGAAAGAACGAGACAGAGACTTAAGAAAGAGACTCTGGGAGTCTGAGAGGAAAGGATTTAGACAGAAACAGAAACAAAGATTGAGAGAGAGAGTGATATGGGTGTATAAGTAATATGAGTGTGTATGTGAGAAAGGGAGGGAGAGAGACATGAGCAAGAGACAGGAAGGGACAGAGATTAGAGAGGGAGAGAGACAAAAGGTGAGGCCGGAAGAGACAGAGACAGTCTGAAAGAAAGGGAGACTTAGACTCCAAGGGTTTTTTAACTTAAAGGAAGAAGACTGACAGGACCGGGGCTCCTTTCAATTAAGCCCCCAAGGGTAACCTTACAAGTGGAGGGCAAACCTGTTACACTGAAGCAGTCTATTCAGTCTTGACAGAGCCGATGGGACCCGTACATCAGTCCAGGGAGCCACCGGACAAACAGCCTGTTTTCCTTGGACATCAAAAAGGACTGTGGATCTAGGAAGAAACACGTACTGGAGGAACGCAGCAGCTGAACTGGACTGAAATAGAACAACCGGCCTTTGAGGAGCTAAAGAAGGCTCTCGTCGCAGTACCTGCCCTAGCCTTGCCAGATGTCACGAAGTGAGTGAAGTAAGGGGCATTGCCAAAGGGGTTCTCACTCAGACTCTAGGTCCCTGGAAGAGACCTGTGGCCTATCTGTCTAAGAGACTAGACCCTGTGGCAGCGGAGTGGCCAGTGTGCCTCTGGGTAGTGGCTACCACAGCATTGCTGGTGAAGGAGGCAGATAAGCAGACTCTGGGTCAGGAGCTAGCCCTGACAACACCCCATGCCGTTGAGGCCCTCCTTTGAGGTGCTCCAGAGAGATGGATGTCAAATATCACCCAGTGCCAAGCTCTTCTCCTGGACCAGCCCTGCATCCGGTTCCATAAGACACTGGCCATCAACCCTGCCAACCTACTTCCAGATGATCCAGAGGAACCCATTCATGACCGCATAGAGGTAACAGACCCAATACTGACAAATGTCCTGCCGACATCACCAGATGAGGTACTGTACACTGATGGGAGCAGTTACGTTCAGGATGGAATCTGATATGCAAGGGCAGCAGTAGTCACTCTGGACCACACCATTTGGGCACAGTTCCTGAACTTTTGGCCTTAATCCAGGCCCTTTGATGGGGACACAGTGCCATCCCCTGGGAAAGAAGGTTACCAACTCCAGCCAGAAGGACATTATTTTAGCCTTATTTGAGGGCATCTGACTCCCAAAAGCAGTTGAAATAGTGCACTGCAAAAGACATCAGAAAAGGAAGACAATTGAAGCCAGAGTAAATAGAGCCGCAGACCAAACTGCTAAAGAAGATGCCCAAAAACCAGTGGGGCCTTTACAAGTCTCAGTAACCCTGCCGGACCCCCACCTCTACCAAACTAGAGGAGGAATTGGCTAAACAAAAGCAAGCCATCAAAAGACCAGGTGGTTGGTGGACCCTATCAATGACAGACTATTGGTCCCAGTGGCTCTAGGTTAGACGTTAGTTGCCCAGTTACACCAGGTTACCCACTTAGTTGTCACCAAGACTTCTGAACTTCTGTGAGGCAGATACAGGTAAATGCTAAGCAAGAATAGAGGGTTCCCCTAGGATTTTGGGCCCCAGCGAAATTCCCTAACATTAGAAGGTGAATTTTGCAAAGATTAAGCCACCAGCATTGAGGTACAAGTACATACTAATTTTTATAGACACCTTCTCAGGTTAGGTGGAAGCATACCCCAATAGAACAAAAATTGCCTCTATAGTAGTTAAGAAATTAGATTTGAGCTAGTCATAAAATCAGGTAACAGCTCAACCTTTGTAGCAAGGTATCTCAAAGTATAGCTCAAGCCTTAGGACAGGCATGAGCAAGACTCTAAAAAATTTAATTAAATTTATCCTAAAAAAAAAAACAAAGGTGAAAACTGGACCAACCTCCTGCCCTACGCCCTCTTATGGGCCAGGTGTACCCCCTCTGGGATAGGTTTCCCCCCCTTTTTTTGAGATCATGTATGGTAGACCTTTCTCCATCCTTTCCAAAGGTCAAGAAGAAACTGAAAGCTGAAATTTCATAACCATTCCCTTGCTCAAGTCCTTACAGGCTCTGCAGTTTACCAGAGAGCCACCCATAAGCTTGTTCCAGAAGCACTGCCAGTGCCCCCCGTGGACCCTGTACACCCCTTCCAGCCTGGATACTCTGTGTGGGTAAAGAACTTCACTGCCCAAGGATTCACCCCAACCTGAAAGGGACTGCTACACTGTTACCCTGAGCACTCCCACAGCTGTTGAAGTAGACGGCACCCAGACCTGGCTACAGCTCCTGCACAGAAAACAGCCTGAATCCTGGCAACCAGCAGACTCACCCGTAAGATCCCTAACCTGGGCTCCATGCAGGCCAAGAGGAGACTTGATGCCTGCAGGAGGGGAATTGGACTTCAGTGAGGACAGTACTGATGTGAACTGTGGTACTAGGGGTTTCGGTAACTGTAAGAATGTTTTTGCTAACCAGGGAGAAAGTCCAGGGCTAAGTAAGACTAAATGTGCTATATGACTAGAGAACAAAAACAGAATAGAGAATGCCCTTAAAGGAAGTAGGATGAGTCAATGATTTGACTCATGCACATAAAACCAGTGGGGAATGAAATATAGTGGCAACCATACTTTGGTAAAAACTGCTGTTTGAATTTTAACCCTTCTAGTTTGGCTCTTGCACCTAATTAAACAAGGGGGGGGGGGGGGGAGAAGCTATTTACCTTAGCTTTCAGGTGGAGACTTGGGGACTAAGGCAATTTTCCCTTGCCTGGGACCAGGAGCACAGGAGAGTAATTCCCACTAACTCAGTAACCTTCAGAGATAGAAACTGTAGATAACCTCTGAGCTCTGCTTCTATGTTATAGGCTATTGCAGGATAGGGCCACATTCCAATGTCCAGCAGGATGTGACTAGCAACGACCCTGTGGGCTGACCCCAGTCTTTAGAATGTAGTCTTTAAGATTTAGGATTTAGAACAAAGGAAAATTCCTGCGGTTTGAACCTTTAAAAGGGACTGCCTACCCCTGAAACTGTGCAGTCGTGTGGAGACCACCTGCATGTGGTGCTCTCGCGTCTGACCTGGCCAGCTATTTCAATACATCTTTGCCTGCTTTTTAATCAATCATCAGCCTCCGGTGGTCTTATTCTGAACCCAGGGTTCCACCCCACAACATCCACCAGGACGCCCAGCCTTTCCATTCCACCCCCCCCCCCCCCGCCCGGCGCTGGCACTGCACACCCCAGGGGGACACCCATGGCTCTGGGCACACGTACACAGCGCTTATACTGAGCCTTTGCTGTCCTCAGTCCTTTGTGGGAAGTCCTGGGCCCGCATGAGCGACAACTGTCAGTGAGCCCCTTCGTTCCGCCTTCTCACTATGATCTCTCCAGGCTCCCACACCTTACAGTGCCCCCTGAGGTCCCAGGTGCTTCCTACTCCACAGGGACAGCTCAGGGTTGCCACAGGCCACACGCCAATGAGAAATTCCAGCTTCCTCACCTGCCCTGTGACACCTTCACAACCTCCACTGACAACACACCACTGACACTGCATGTCTCCCACTGCCCACCCTCCAGTGTGCCACCCAGGACCTCCACCACCAGCAGAGCCCGGGACACCTGGGCTGCAGGCCACATTCCCCAGAGAGACCAGACCCTCTGAGAGGGCAGGGCGGGGCTAGGATAAAACTCCTGACTCCACTGTGGGGCAGGGTAGAGTTATCCTCCATTAACTGGACCCTAGCCCAATCAGGGTCAGCCAAAGCAGTGACATCACCACCGGAGTAAAACCCCAGGGCTTGGCGAAATTCGCTCTCTCTTCCGCCATGCTGCCGGCATGAGTGGCACAGAGCCCATGCTAGCATGGAAGAGGCTCTTGTTTATTGCATTGGACTCCCTGGTGGTCCTTTGGGATCACGAAGTCTGGGCGTAACACCCTCCACCGGCCTCACGCTACTGTGAGCCCTGCAGCTTCTCACTGTCCAGGACCCCACTGACTCCCCAGGGTGCTTGCTGCCACACCCACTCCTGCTGCTTCCCCTCTGCTGTTACACCAAGGTCCCCACCGTGCGGATCCCTTCTGTGCTGTCCATCCTCACTGGGGAATATTACCTTTGTTCCCTTCAGAGACCGTGAAGGTGGAGGACAGAAGGGGGAGGAAGACTGAGAGACAAACGTCAATGTGACAGAGGCACATCAACTGTTTGCCCAAGGCTCACAGCCCGACCAGGGGTGGGGTGCAAACCCACAACCCAGATGCATGCCCTGGACACAGGCCACATTCCAATGAGAAATTGCAGCTTCCTCAGGACACTTTGGTGTCAGGCCGACAGTGACCACTGAGCCACACTACCCGTGGCCAGGATCCATTTTTGAAACCAACAAACTTTAACTTCCAATATTGACTATAGCTCTCCCAATATACCTGCAACTCACCATGCCATTTAACCTGAGGGCTGTCACTGGGACACCCACTCCTCCCCTTGCCCACGCTCCACTCTCAAACCAAAGGTTCCAACTGCCCACTCTCCAGGACAAAATCAGATTCCAGGCACAAAGCTCCATGGTGACACTCCAGAGACCACGATGCCCACACCCCACAGTGACACCCTCGGGTCCTCGCTGCCCACATTCCCCTCTGGCACCCAAGTATTTCACTGCCAGCACATGACGGTGCTAGCCCAGGCACACACTGGCCGCCTTCCACACCGACACGCACAGTGCTCCCCCTGCAGACACAGATCGGTGACACCCGAGGTCTCCCACTCTCCACCCTGCTCTGTGATAACTCAGAGCTCCCACGGGCCAGTCTCCTGTGAAACACAGGAGCCCC
Source organism: Pipistrellus hanaki (assembly GCF_964339955.1). NCBI lineage: Eukaryota > Metazoa > Chordata > Mammalia > Chiroptera > Vespertilionidae > Pipistrellus > Pipistrellus hanaki. Next base: position 7,213,231 of record NW_028182304.1, on the reverse strand, counting down.
AGCGCCCACAACCACGTCTGACATTCTAGGGCTCCGCCTTTCCGCACACCATTCTGCACTGTCTCCCACCGCCTTGTGCCACTTCCAATCTGATGGGATCTCAGTGTCCACTGTCCCACCACCGGGTCCTACACACAGACACACTCAGAGACATTCCGGGCTCACACTGCCAACACTCCAGTGACACAAGTGACACTTCTTTGCAAATCTGCTTGGACACCTTGGGAGACGAAATGCCCCAATCAATGCCACTGTGACTCTCGATGGCTCCTCAGACTCATCCTTAAACAACATCCCCCATGGCTGTCAATGGACTCACTCTTCTCTGAGGCCTCCAACTAGCCCATGGCCCACATTCCAATCTTGTATCCTTGGCTGCCACTCCCCACACCCACTGTGACCTGCTGGGAAGCCCTGAGTGGCGGAAGGACCGCGATTCACTGCCTCAGGGCCACTCGCTGCCCTTCCCTCCGTCCAGGCACCGATGCAGAAAGCAGCTGCAACTGGGCCCATCTGCTTGGGTTTGCACTGTTTTTCTTTCTGGAACTCAACCATGCTCACACCAAACACGTACTCCCTGCCCCTTTTTGCGCTACTTGAAATCATGAGCGCTTCTCTCCTGGAAGGTTTGACATATGATTTCATTCGCATCAGATTTTTCACATCCTGGGTAGGCAGCAGCCTTTGCCCCCTTGTATTGGGTCTGTCACCGTTGGAATGTTCTTGTGCAGTGCTCCGCCTCAGCTCTGCCTGGCTCTCTCCCACCGTCGATTGCCATTCAGAGTCTCTAGAACAGTCTCCATCTTTGATTATCAGGGATTGCTCTCCTGAGTATGGGAGCTGTGTCGCCAGGCTCTGTCATTCCTTCCACTGTTCCTTCAGCCACAGCTCACCTCCTTTCTGTGTGCAGGCATTTCTGCCATCATGCCACAGGGGGACCGGTCAGTCTAAACCACCGGCAGACAAGTGCAGGAGTATTCCTGCGCCTTGGCTTGAGTGGCCCTGTGCCCAGCATGCACTTGGCCCTTGCTGAGGGTTTGTCAAAGCCAACCTGTGGCCACATGGCCTGTTCTTCATGGCTGGGATGTGCATCACCAGAGCTAGTCTTTGTGCTACTTGAAATCATGAGCGCTTCTCTCCTGGAAGGTTTGACATATGATTCCATTCGCATCAGATTTTTCACATCCTGTGTAGGCAGCAGCCTTTGCCCCCTTGTATTGGGTCTGTCACAGTCAGAAATTCTGCTATGGCCTCTCAGGGGCTGTGCTAATGGCTCCCTTCTCTGAACCTCCCACAGAGTGTGGAAGGGAAACTTGGCAAGTGCTTTCATAAACAACTTCTCTGCTGAAGTGAGAGGAAGCATCTGAGTGGTCTGTTTCTAGAGGAATCTCTTAGAGCTGTGGTCAGCAAACTGTGGCTCATGAGCCACATGGGGCTCTTTGGCCCCTTGAGTGTGGCTCTTCCACAAAATACCACGACCTGGGCGAGTCTATTTTGAAGAAGTGGTGTTAGAAATTTAAGTTTAAAAAATTTGGCTCTCAAAGAAATTTCCATCATTGTACTGTTGATATTTGGCTCTATTGACTGATGAGTTTGCCAACCACTGTCAGAGAATCCAGTGCCTGCCAGGTTTCAGCCCACCTTCCCATCTGAGCACCTGTGGGTAAACTGCCAGTGGCCCTCCCTCAGGAAGGGGTGGGGCATTGGGGCCACTCTTTCCTCTTGGCACAGAGCACTATGCAGCTTGTGTTGAGATTTTATACCTTCAAAACCATTTAGGGACAAAATGATAGACCCGGACTCTGAAAATTCTGTAAGAAAATGTCCAGGAGAAGGAATGTCCTAGCTATACTGATTGGTGATTTTGCATGAGATCGATGCCCAACCAGTGAGGGACTGTGCAGCATGACAACCCACTCTGGGCACCTGTGAAGGCCAATGGGTAGCAAAGCCTTCACAATGCCCAGATATGCAAGGAGGTACTGACTCATGCCTCCGGCCATTGTCTTGCAACAATAGTCAGGGACAGGAAAGAAACATCAGTGGGTAACCCTTCAGGGTGACATTGGGGCAGAATGTTGTTGGGCAGTTCTCCCACAAAGGCAAAAACATACCCAGATACGTGTCTCAGATACTGTCCCTCATAGTGAAGCTTCCAGGTGAGGGTCTCCTTCTTCAAAATAATAAAGTGGCACATTGTACATTTCCTCCGGTTTGGGATGTAAAACCACAAACAAAAGACACAAACAATCAATCTCCTGCATACAGTTGAAAAATGGTGGTTAGAAAGGGAATGCTAAAGGGACTGCTGTAAAAAAGAAGACATAGGAAGGGAAGAAGGAACACAGGCATAAAGAATAAAAATGGCAACCAACAAGTACCTATCAATAATAACTTTAAAATAAACAAGTAGACTGTCAAATTACAGCAGGTAGGGTAGGGAGATCTGGGGGAGATAATAGATCAACCAAAGGACTTGTATACATGCATATAAGTACAACCAATGGACACAAAACTCTGAGGAGGGGGGGTATGTTTGGGGGGGGCAATGTTAAATTATGTACACATAATAAGTGAATAAAAAAATGGGGGGAAAATAACTTTAAAATATATATTTTATTGATTTTTTACAGAGAGGATGGAGAAGGATAGAGAGCTAGAAACATCGACCAGCTGCTTCCTGCACATCCCCTACTGGGAATGCACCCGCAATCAATGTACATGCCCTTGACCGGAATCGAACCTGGGACCCTTCAGTCCACAGACGGACACTCTATCCACTGAGCCAAACTGGTTTCGGCAATAACAACTTTAAATGTAAATAGATTGCATGCCCCAAGCAAAAGACATTGGGTAGCTGAATGGATAAGAAAACTGCTCTCTACAGGAGACCTACCTCAAAACAAAGGAGTCAGAGGAAAAAGGAGACACATGTAAAACTTTAGACAATAAAAAATCCTATCTAATAAAAGAGTAATGTGCAAATTAACCATCACTCTGCTACACCCACAAGCCATGTCCAACATCCAATCAGGAGTGAGTATGCAAATTAACCCAACCAAGATGGCTGCAGCCACAGTGCAAGCAGAAAACTTGGGTTTCCCCAGCAATGGAGGAAGCCAAGCTTTCCGCACACCCTGGCCAGCCCAGGCCTCCACTCAAGGCTATAAAGTTCCAATTATAGAAGATAAATAAATCCCAGATACCAGGGCCTCCGCTTGGGTCACCAGAGGGTGTGGCCAGCCTGCAAACCACCACAGGCCCCTCATCACTCAGGCTGCCCCATGCCCCAAGGGAACCCCCACCCTGATCCAGGACACCATCAGGGCAAACCAGCTGGCCCCCACCCATGCAGCAGGCCTCTATCCTATCTAATAAAAGAGTAATGTGTAAATTGACCATCACTCCAACACACAAGATGTTGACCTATTTAATAAAAGATTAATATGCAGATTGACCATCACTCCAACACACTGGCTGCCCCCATGTGGACACAGATGGCTACCACAAGATGGCCAGCAGGGGAGGGCAGTTGGGAGGGATTAGGCAAGCAGGGAAGGACAGTTGGGAGGGATCAGGCTTGCAAGGGAGGGCAGTTGGGGCAATCAAGCCTTCAGAGGAGGGCAGTTGGGGTGACCAGGCTGGCAGAGGAGTGAAGTTGGGGGCAACTGAGCCTGCAGGGAAAGGCATTTGGGGGGGACCCAGACCTGCAGGGGAGATCCATTGGGGGGAGGACCAGGCCTGAAGGGTAGGGTAGTTAAGGGTGACCAGGCCTGCAGGATAGGGCAGTTAGGGGTGAACAGGCCGGCAGAGGAGGGCAGTTAGGGGCAAACAGTCTGGCAGGGAAGCAGTTAAGCATCAATCAGGCTGGCAGTGGAGTGGTTAGGGGGTGATCAGGCTGGCAGGCAGAAGCAGTTAGAGGGTGATCAGGCTGGCAGGCAGAAGCAGTTAGGGGCAATCAGGAAGGTAGGCAGGCGAGCAGTTGGGAGCCAGCAGTCCTGGATTGTGAGAGGGATCTCTCAGGCCTAAATGGGCAGTCAGATATCCCTCAAGGGGTTCTAGATTGGAGAGGGTGCAGGCTGGGCTGAGGGACATCCCCCTCTGTGCACAAATTTTATGCACCAGGCCTCTAGTATAATAATAATAAAATGTATTTATTTATTTTTTAAAAAAAGAAAGAGAAACTAAAAACAAACAAACAAAAACAAACAAACAAACAAACAAAAAAACCTCAATCCCATTTACCATTGCAACAAAAATATTAAGATACTTCGGAATACACTCAACCAAGAAGGTAAAAAACCTATACTCTGAACACTACAGAACATTGAAAAAGTCTGGAGAGGAAGATTTAAACAAGTGGAAATATATACCATATTCATGGGTTGGTAGAACCCAAATCATTAATACTACCTAAAGCAACCTATAGATTCAATGCAATCCCCATTAAAACCACCAATGGCACATTTCACAGATCTAGAACAAACACTCTAAAAATATAAACAGAATTAAAAAAAAAAAACAAATAGCCACAGCGATCTTGAGAGAAGAACAAAGTTGGAAGAAACACATTACCACATATAAAGTTATACTACAAAGTGACTCTGCTCAAAACAGCCTGGTATTGGTGCAAGAACAGGCATATAGACCAATGGAACAGGACAGAGATGCCAGAAATAGACCTAGTCATTATGCTCAATTAATATTTGACAAAGAAGTCAAGAGCATAAAAAGGAGTAAAGGCATTATCCTTTTGAGAAAACTGGACAAGTTTATGCCAAAAAACAAAACTAGACCCCCAACTTATACCATACATAGGAATAAACTTAAAATGGATAAAATACTTAAAAGTATGTCGTGAAACTATAAAAAGTCTAGAAGAAATGATAGGAAACGAAATCTCAGACATCTCTCCTTGCAATATGTTTATGGATACATCTCCTTTAGGGCAAAGGATACTAAGGAGAGAATAAATGGGACTACATCAAAGAAAAGGCTGCACAGCAAAAGAAACCATTAACAAAATGAAAAAGGACCTCACTGCATTGGAGATATTTGCCAGTGATGCATCTGATAAAAGGTCAATTTCCAAAATATATAAGGAACTCATATAATTTAACATAAGGAAGACAAACAATCCAAGTAAAAAATGGGTAAAGGACCTAAATAGGCACTTCTTCAAAGTGGACATCCAGCAGGCCAAGAAACAGGTGAAAAATGCTCAAAGTCACTGATTATCGAAGAGATGCAAGTTAAAACAATGAGGTATCATACTTATACCAGTCAGAATGATCACCACCAATCATTCAACAAATGACAAGTGCTGGTGAGGTTGTGGAGAAAATGGAACCACTGCACATTGCTGGTGGGAATGCAGACTGGTGCAGCCACTGTGAAAAACAGTATGGAGTTTCCTCAAAAATTTAAATATGGAATTGCCATATGATCCAGTGGTCCTACTTTTAGGAACATATTCTAAAGAAAACAAAACACCATTAAGAAAGAATGTATGCTCCCCTATGTTCATAGCAGCACAATTTACAATAGCTAAGATCTAGAAACAACCTAAGTGCCCATTAGTAGATGAGTGGATAAAAAAGCAGTGGTACATTTATACCATGGAATATGATGCAGTAGGAAAAAAAAATCTCTTATCCTTTGAAACAGCATGGAGGGACCTGGAGAGTATCATGCTAAGTGAAATAAGTCAGTCAGAGAAAGCCAAGTATTACATGGTCTCACTTAAATGTAACAAAATAAACTGATGAATGGAATTGATCCAGAGAAATGGAAACATGGGACACAGTGCAGAATCTCAGAGGGAAGGCAGGGGAGGGTGGGTTGGTGGGAGGTAGTAAACCAAAGACCTGTATGCATATATGCATAACCTATGGACACAAACAATAGGGTGGTGAAGACCCAGGACAAGGGGCAGGGTGAAAAAACAAATAATAAAAAAGCTGACATCTGTAATACTTTCAACAATAAAGATAAATTACAAAAACAATACACAAATTCTTATCCCAGACTCCAACCAGGAAGGGCAATTTCTAAATACTAGATTACAGCATCACTAGATGGAGGAGTGAGGTCTGCTGTGGCAACCCAATGGGTTTCCTGGTTCTAATTTCCATGTCAGTGTTGAAGAGACAGAAGATCTGAAAAACTTGAGTGGCTCCAAGCACCGGATGTGGATTTGCTGTGTATCATCACTTGAGATGGCCTACTTAATTCATATCCAAGACTCCAGATTCTGCTCGAAGACATTCAGAACATGAGTCATTTATTTTTCTCAATGGCTCAAAGTCAGTTGTGAGATACAGTATAAATATTCCAGGTAGACTTTTAATCTACATTGGAGGAAACTAGAATAAGTAAAAATTTGTCACGGACTGGAAAAATGTGCAAGAGGAAGCACAAGAGCAATAATGGCGCTTACCTACATTGTGCCTGCTGACAAATTGATTAGACTTAGATGGACCCTAAAGGTGAAGGTCAAAGTGTGATCCATTTTATACTCCTGTATGAAATACAGAAGTTCTATATTTTATAAAAGCAGAAATGTATGGAATAAGTGTGGAAACAATTACTGGTGGTGGGAAAAGTTCAAAGAAACATACATTTAGACGAGAAGAAATTCATTAATTTGGGCCCACCAGATGGATTGTGCAATCTCATATTCAGCTTGCAACATTACCTAAAGCTATGAATATTTATTGGGATGGTTGGCTGAAAAATGCAATGATGGACCAAAAATGTGACATAGCAATGCCTACTCTCTTGTTTTAATGTAGAAGAAGTAGTTCAAGCTTAGGGAGGCGAGACTGTTTGAGTGGATGGGTCATAGGAGCCCTATTCCGCACTCGGTGAATGTCCACATGGTATAACTTGCACCAACACATTGAGAAATCTGTTGAGGAGGGGGAACAGTGAGTTCTATGTGCTGCATGATGGGGCAGTTCACATTATCACTCATTTTGCTTGAAAGACAAAGGATCAAATATGCAAGTATTTACTGATTCATGGCTCTGGCCAGTATTTCCCACAATGGCAAGGGACATAAAAGAAACATGAATGGAAAATTCTTCATGTTGAAATTTGGGCAGAGGTATGTGTACAGTTTCCACTCCATGGGCAAAAATATACAAAGATTTGTGTCTTTTATGCTATTTATCACAGTATAGCTTCAACGTAATTAAGGATTTCATTACTCAAAAGATTACAATGTCTTATTTTCTCTCTTTGAAAATTAAAAACAACAATCTGTGACATACCGATGAAATCATGGCGGTCACCAAAGGGGGAAAAAGGTTGATATATGTCTCCTCAGCTGGACCATAGTTGGTAATTTCAGGTGAATGCTCTCAAATTTAGTGGTATTTCGGTCTAGCCCTGGGACGCAGTGCACGACAGGTCTGCATGCTAGGCCGCCAGTTTCCAGAGTGGGGAGAGCTCTGCCTCCGCTTCCCCTGTTTCCTTCTCCTGCCTACTGTCACTCAGAGGAAGTCTCCGGGCCTTTCCCCACGCTGGTTTCCTCCAGGTTTGCTCTACTGATTATGGGAGCTTAGTCCCCTGCTCTATCACTCCTACTGCTTCCCACACCCACGGCTCGACTACCACACCGTCATTTGTGTCTTGGGCATTTTCACCATCCTTATTGCAGAGTGGGACCGGTAGCACACTGTTCAGAAAAAATTGTAAGCAAGTTTTGTCTTTTTGAGCCTGGACCTGCTGACAGCAGGAAGCACAGTCACCAGCTTCAAGGAAGCTGGCTAGTCATGGCCTCATGTCCAGGATTCAGATATCTTGAGCTTTAATTTTATTTCTTGCAGAGAAGGGTGTTTAGTGTTTAGTTCTAAGCTTTAAAAAGAAGTCTGCTATCATTGCTATTTATTCTGGAGCAAAGACTATGATGAAAATAAAATAAAAGGAAGTCCAGAGACCAATAGGGACGGGCAGTTGGGTGGGAACCCAGGCTAAACCAGAAAACCTGTCACTATTCAACAGGCAGCATGACATCATTTAAACTTAGGCGAGCCTGCTAGGTTGAGAACCACTGCTGTAGAGCCTAAGACCATCAGAAACACAGATATTTACATTACGATTCCTAACGGTAGCAAAATTACAGTTATGAAGAAGCAACAAAAATAATTTTATCTGGAATCCAAGATGGCTGCGCCCAGGTAAACACCTAGCCGCAGCCGCACACAACAATTTCAATAAAATACAACTAAAATATAAAATGGACATTACCCAGAACTACAGGAAAATCGACTGACTGGAAATTCTACAAGGAGAAGCAAGAAGAAAACCAGAAGGAAGCGTTGAGGAACTGTAAAAGCCTGAGGTACGGAGACAAGTGGCGCATGCAAGAAGAGGACAGAGCCGGAGAGGAGGGAGGCTGAGTGCCTGGCGGGCGTTCCCTACCAGGAAGGAGATAAACGCTCTGACTGTGCTGGGCCCCACTTCCGACTGCACTGAACCCCAGTTCTAGGCCAGACCCTGGGGACCCAGGCTCATCCATAGGGAGCTGGGCTGCTAGGCGGAACCCCGGCGAAAGGAGGTCCAGGAGGCGCGCACATTGCACGCAGAGAAGGGACGGCCGGCTGTGCCGCAGAATTGCCCTGGCAGGAAGGAGACAGGGGCTCCAGACTGCTCTGAGCACCACCTCCAATCCCACTTCCAACTGAACTGAACCCCAATACCGGGCTCATTGGGGGAGAGCATAGACTGTTTAGTAGCAGACGAAAATCGAGGACACCTTTCTCTCAGAGGCACTTGCAGTGAGTACTGAAGGACCCTGGAGCCACATAGGACGGGGCTGACGGAAGCCAAGGCTGTAGGCTCCATTCTGAAACCCCGCCCCATCTGTAGCTGTGAAATGCAACAACAAAATAGATCACAAACGAAAGAAATGGAGGACAAAAAGCAACTGGATATAGAGTTCAAATCTACACTTATAAGGTTTTTCAAGAATTTCCTAGAAAAGATCGATAAGACCTATGAGGATATGAAAAGAGATCAACTAGAATTAATAAGGAATCAACAAGAAATGATAAGGGATCAACAAGAAATGATAAGGGATCAACAAGAAATAAAGAATACATTCTCTGAGATAAAAAATATTATACAGAGTCCTAAAAACAGAATGGAAGATCACAAGAATCAAGTCAAAGATTTGGAACATAAAGAGCCAGAAGACACTCCTCCACAGAAGCTAGAAGGCAAAAGAATCCAGAAAATTAAAGAAAATGTAAGAAACCTCTGGGACAACTTCAAGCGAACCAACATCAGAATTATGGGGGTCCCAGAAGATGACAGAGAGCAAGATATCGAAAACATACTGAAAGAAATAGTGACAGAAAACTTCCCCCACCTGGTGAAAGAATTAGACTTACAAGTCCAGGAAGCGCACAGAACTCCAAATAAAAGGAATCCAAAGAGGACCACACCAAGACAAATCACAATTAAAATTCCAAGAGCAAAAGACAAAGAGAGAATATTAAAAGCAGCAAGAGCAAAGAAGGTAGTTACCTATAAAGGAGCACCCATATGATTGTCAGCTGACTTCTCAACAGAAACCATGCAGGCCAGATGGGAATGGCAAGAAATATTCAAGATGATGAATAGTAAGAACCTACAGCCAAAGATAATCTATCCAGCAAAGCTATCACTCAGAATCGATGGTCAGATAAAAAACTTCACAAATAAAAAAAAGCTAAAGGAGTTCATCAACACCAAACCAGAATTATATGAATTGCTGAAGGGGGTTCTTTCAGAAGAGAAAGTAAATAAAGATAAAAATTATGAACAACAAATACGTAACTATCAACAAGTGAATCTAAAAACCAAGGAAATTAAAAAAAAAATCTGATAAACAATATTAACTGTTGAATATAATAGAATCAGAGGTATGGAAGGGGAGTGAACTGACGATTCTTGGGGAAAAGGGGAGAGGGGGATGTGGGAAGAGACTGAACATAAACTGTGCACCTATGGATGAGGACAATGGGGTGTGGGGAAAGGGCCGAGGGTGGGGTGGGAACCTGGTGGAGGAGAGCAATGGGGGGGGGGGGGGGAAGGAACATTTGTAATAATATGAACAATAAAAACTTATTTAATAAAAAAAAATAATAATAATTTTATCATTGGGGGTCCACAACATGAGGGACTGTATTAAAGGGCCGCAGCATTAGAAAGGTTGAGAACTACTGCTTTAAAGACTGATGCTGGCTTTGGAGTCTAGCCTAGCCTTGGACCCTCTGAGTCAAGCCTCAGATCCTTAGAGAACTGAGTCTTGTTCAAAGAGTGGAGCTTCGCCCTGAAGATTTCAGCCTCTCCCGGAGAGAGTATGAGTGAAGCTCACAGGAAGGCCCGGGGACCCTCTCTGAGAGAGTCAGAGTGAGGCGCAGGACCGCCTGGGAACACAGCAGGGGCCTCTCTCTCAGTGTCAGAGCAAGGCCCATGCCCGAGGCAGCCTTAGCCAGGGGCCTCTCTCTTGGAGAGTTTGAGTGAAGCGAGAAGTAACCCTAGAAGCCAAGCTCCATAGAGATCCTGGCTCCCCAGAGAACTGGGGGAGGAGCCATTTCCAGTCTCTGGTTGAGGTCCATATGGGGCTGTAATTGAACCTGAGATAACTCTCTGAGTGGTCACAGAGTTATCTCAGGTGCAAAGAATGCTTAACCTTGGGCTGCCAAGTTACCATGCAACCTGAACTATGCATAATGACCTGGGTGCGATGTTCACCATGGGGTCACAAAGAGGTCATGCACAGGGAGACAACATCAACTTAAAGTAGCCCACACAAGAGCGAGCCTGGAAGGATCAAAGCAGTTACATAGAGGTGGTCCAAATTCCCACCAGTCCTACTGCCAACAATTAATCTCTTAGCCTAGACCTGTGGCCTCATGGAAGGCTCCATCTGATCTTTTGGCAGAGGAAGGAACGTCAAGGCCTGGGTACCAATGATTGTGCATAAAATGGATGACCCACCAGAAAGTGCACTGCTGCTGCACTGCCGATCCTCTCTGGACATTCGTGAAGGATTGTGGGTAATGAAACATTCACAACGGGCAGATTTGGGGCTACTCATCTCCACATTCACTTTGCAGGGTTGTCAAATGACCAGATGTGTAAGGAGATAATGATTCATGGTGCTGGGCATTATCTTGCCATAATAGTCAGGGACATGAAAGAAACATAATTGGAGATCTTTCACTATAACACAGAACATAAATTTGTTGGACAGTTCTCACTCAATTTGCAAAAATATACAAGGATATTTGTGTCTCATATACTGTTCCTCACAGTGAATTTTGGTTGAGGATTTCATTAATCAAGAAGATAAAGTGTCACATTCTATTTTGTCCCAACTGTGGAGTCTAAAACTATGTACAAAAGAAACAAATGAACAAAATCTCCTTTATGCAGACAAAATTATGGAAAAGGAAAAGGATGGTCTTGAAGAAGACAGAGGAGACCACACTTTCCTGTTTAGCACTAACGCATTGTGCTATGTTGTACCATAAAGTTGCACAACTGAAATTTTACCCCCCAAATTTTAAAAATGAAATAATATTTAAAGCAACTCTCTTGGTCCCACATGTGCTCAAGAAAAGAAGAGAAATCTCTTTTGGGTTGTGAATAATATAAATATATTCTGGTTGCCAACACTGTTCAACAAGGTTCAGGTGAGTCAGCTGTTGAGACTAGGCAGTAGAAGGTGTGCTGCAGGGCATCAGCCATCAGACAATTATGGATGAATAATGTCTAAGAAAAGGAGAATCCGATGGAAGATATTAAGAACATGAATAGATTATTCTCTTCCAATGGTTTAACCAAAGGTGAAAAAATTGGAAAGATTCCTGGTAGAGTTGTATGACGGAACCCAGAATAATTCCTGATTTGTCACACAGACTTGGAAGATGCGCAAAAAAAAAGGAAACACACAAGGTGTGATGGTGGCAGGGAGCTCTCTGGCAGCTGTTGCTGGCTTGAACAGACACAACCCTCAGCAGGACCCTCAATGTGAAGGACAACATGTGGCCCTGAGGAAGTGTGCTGCTCCTGGGAAGAACTGCATGAGCACAGTGATTCACAAGCAGAAAGTATGGACTATGTGTGTAAATAATTAATGTTGGGGAACAGTGTTCAAAAAAACAGAGATTTGGAAGAGAGGGAATGTACTGATTTGGGCAACCAGACAGAGATCCTGCATTCAGATGTGCAGTGGGTGATTAGAAAAGGCTCTAAAAGTTTACTGGGATGATTGACTGTCAAATGCTTGCAGTGACGGGCCTGATAAATGTGACAGGAAAGTACCCACTGTCTCTTGTTTTAATAAAGAAGAAGCAGTTCAAAAGCTTATGAGGCAGCAGGGTTAGAGTGGATTGGTCAGGTGAGGCCTAGCCCACACTCTGTGCATGCCCCCCTTGCTAGCCTCCCCCCAGGACACTGAGTGGGAACTGCACATTTGAAGAGCCGGGTGAAGTCTCTTCTCTGAAGGCCAGACGCTGGAGACCAAAGCCTCTCCATGGGAAAATCTATCAATACAAGGAACGGAGTCCGTGGGTACCCAGGAGGCACAGGCCAAAGGGCCTTATACAGCCACCAAACTCACAGTAGATCTGATCACAGTAAAACCCTGCAGGTCAAAGCAGCTTCAAGGAGGCAGACTGGCACCCACTACGGTGCTGGCTAGTGAATGGTGTTCCCAGAACTGTGGACAGCCAGCACAATGCTTTCTTCCTTGATCTACCTCAGCAGAAGTCCTAGGTGAAGTAATAAGGTTAGCCAGGAGCTATGGGAATTGCCTGGAGCTAGGTGAATGGTTAATGGAGAGCTGTGCCACAGACCTCGATGAAGAGAAGAGGTTTGTGCCACCAGGAAAGTTTTGAAAGATGCAGGAAGTGCCAACAGCAGCACATCCTCATTCACCTTTTGATTTTGCTTGGGCAAAGGAGGGGGGGGGTAAGGACGAGGAGAGAAGAAGAAGAAGAGTGGAAAGGGAGGAGCAAGTGGAGGAGGAGGAATAGAAGGAGTAGGAGGAGAAGACAGACAAAGCGTAGAAAAATAAATAGAAGTAACCACCTAGAAAATGGCTGTTCAGTCACTCAGACTATAGCTACAGGGCCCCGCTGCTGCTGCTGGACCCATGGGGTTACTTTGCCTGAGTGACTTCAAAGTCCACGTCACCTGGTACCGTACACACCTACCGCTCAGGCAGCACCTCCCCTGTGTTTCATGGTTCAATCTAAGCTGCCTTCCCTCCGCTGGCAAAACCGGCATATTTCCTCCTTATCTCACCTCGGGGTGAGTCAGCTCCAGAGGTTCATGCCCTTTGCAGAGGTCCTGACTGCGGTTTCCATCCACACATGTACTTCCTGTTGGTCCGTTACATAGATGCTGTTAGGCTCACTGGACCTAGTGAGTGGGAACCATCCTACTCTAGATTTGATACACTTTTAGAGTCAGAAGTTGAGAAAAAATCTGACTAAAATTCAGAAATCCTCTTAGTGAAATGGTTTTGTGTCTAGTGTATTCAGCAGGAGAAGTAACTGTTTTGCGGTAAAAAATTATGGCTGCCATCTGGCCCCCCGCCCCACTCCCGAGAAAAAGGGGGAGGACCAGCACCCAGTGGCCTCTGGATTTCAGAGTCAGTAGATCCCTCAGGTCCAGGCTGCTGTGCAAACTGCTCTGTGACCTGGTTCATGCACCACAGTAGACGCGATGGTCCTCTGAGCATACCTAGCAGATAGCGATTCTGGTGGGGCCTTAGGAAGGCCTGTGGGTGGAAAACAGTATAAAAGCTCAAACTTTCAAACCCAGGTGTCATTATTATCAACAAACAACTATTCTCTTTTTTACTTCTTTTTTAAAAAAATATATTTTTATTGATTTTTTATAGAGAGGAAGAGAGAGGGATAGAGAGTTAGAAACATCGATGAGAATCATTGGTCAGCTGCCTTTTGCACACCCCCTACTGGGGATGTGCCCGCAACCAAGGTACATGCCCTTGACCAGAATCGAACCTGGGACCTTTCAGTCTGCAGTCTGACGCTCTATCCACTGAGCCAAACCGGTTTTGGCACAACTATTGTCTTTTGAGGAGCAACTTTTGTCTTTCTTTGAGGCAAATTTGGCAAAAAAAGTTTTTCCACCCAGTGAACCAGCATTTAAGAGTTTCCGCCTTTGTCACTTAGGGTCCAGACTGAGGAAGGTAAGGAAGACAATAGCACAGGGCAGCAGAGTCCCTCCACAATGTTCCCACCTTCTGAGCCTCAGAGAAACAGCAGGAACTGAGTCAGAACCTGGCAAACCGGAGCCTCACCTTGCATTGTGCTGTGCAGTGCCATGGAGAACTAACCCCAGACGTCAAGGTCCACATGTATCTTTGAGGAGGCTAAAAGCACTAATTCCAATGTAAGCCTCATATTTAGAGGCTAGTGACCTGAATCCTAGTCAGCAAGCTCAGTGTGCATTCCTGATACCCTATAATTAATCCCTCTCTCCTTCCCAGATACTGGTCTTGCAGAACCGGTCTCAGAGGCCATTGGACTGGGGACAGTGCACTGCCCCGGAGGGAGGGAGGGCTATTAACTCTGACGCCAGGGCAGACCATCAGATATGGCCTGAGGACCCCCAACACCTGGGGGCCTTCTTGCAAAGCCCACGAAAAGGACCGGAAGCATAATCCATGTTTGTGGGACAAAGATCACAAAGAGGGGGTATAAGGGAGGGCCCCATGCGAGCTCCTTCACTCAGATTCGGGAGGCTGTTCCCTGAGTCCGCCGGCATATTAAACAGCGTCCCTCCTACTTCCTCAGAAGCGTCCTGGTCTTCTTGGTCTTCTGCAACATCTAGACCCTTCGGGGGCCTGTAAAGGTCAAGGGAAATGTTCCCTCGCTCAGTTCCATGAGCACCACATGATGGTTTCCAAACGCCCTTCAGCCCGAAGTCACCCTGGTATAAAAGGCAAACAGGCAGGGATGGGCCTGTCACCCCGCAAAATGCACTGAGGTTTGTCTCAAAGGGTTTATTTGGTTTCAAAGAGGAAATGCCTAACCATGGGCCTCCAAGTAACCAGGCAACCCAGCTGCCCATTATGACCTGGTGTGATGGAACCCATCGAGCCATAAGGTTGGTGACACACAGAATGACTGCCACATCCATCTAAAGAGGTTCATATGTGATCTCACCTGGGAGGACTCAGGAAGCTCAAGGAAGTCATGTAATGCTAGCTTGATTGTCCTCCATCCGGCTTGCAGCCTGGGTGGACTCATGAGAAACTCCTGATGACCTGTGGGAAGAGGAAGAAACCTGTATCCTGGCTTAGCGATAAGCTAGCGTGATCTCGATGACCAAGTGGAGAGCGAGCAGCTGCAGCCCAACAGCCCTGTAGACACTCCTGGAGGGCAGGGCCAGGTAACCTTCCCAGGGCCAGAGTTCCCAGCAGGTCACTATCACTCACACTGCTGAACGACTCATGAACTGAGATGCAAGTTCACGCTGCTTCATGGCTCTGGCGAAATGTCCTATAGAGATGGGCAGAGGAGAAGCATGAGTGGGAAATATTCACATTGGAATAAGCAGAGGCGTAAGGACAGTTCTCATCAATGGGCACAATATAAGAGATTTTCGCTTAGCATCAAACTGAAGGATTTAATTAATCAAAAGATTACGGTGCGGAGAGAAGAAGGTGGTGGAACAGGCAGACCTTCACTGCACCCCCTTCACAGCCAAACTATTGTAACAACAGAACTAACGTGTGGGCTCTGCCCCAGTCACCCACTGAGTCCCCGCTGAGCGTGGCTGGTATCAAGGGCCGAGGGCACCGCCTGGAGGCTGGTAGGAAGCCGCAGCCTCAGGGGCCCACCAGCTCCCCGGGCTGAGTGAGAGTGAGGGGCTCTGGGTTCCCGGAGGGCCGGCTGGCTGGCGCCGGGAAGTCTGGAGCCAGTCGCCTAGAGCTGGTTGGAGAGAAAGCCCATTTCCTTGTATTCACACACACAACCCCCCCCCCCCCCTCTCGCCAAAGCACAGGAGGGTTTGTTTGTTTGTTTTTGTAGCTTTCAGACGAGGCTCTGATGCAGGGAGGACAGAGCGGGCTGGAGGCGCCTGCGGAGAGGCTGGGTGGCAGCCTTGGCAAGCGACTTGGAAAAGCAGCGGCGGGGAGCGAGTCCTGCCCCGCAGGTCACATCCCCCCACGTGGAACCGGAGCGGCCTTTTCCCCTGAGGAGCTGGCCTCCCAGAAGCCGCAGCTCACCGCCCCCAGGAGCCCTGCCAGCCATACCCGCGACAATGCGGAGCCGCGTCTAGGGGGGTGGACAGTTTCCAGGAGGGTCAGTGCCTGGATGGGCTGGGCCGTCCGCCCCACTGTCCGGGGAACCTGATGGCGTCCTCGCCCCCTCCCCTCCCCTCCCGCCGGGAGCTGATAGAAACCCCAGGTCCCTGGGGGCTGCATGCGAGGCTCTCCACCCACCGAGGGCAGAGTGGTATTCTGGGCCACTGGCGAGGCGCAGCTCCGCGACCTGGAAAGGTATCAGCCCGTCCCCAACAGCGGAGCAGCACCGCCCCCTCCTGGAGACGTGTGGTCCTGGCGCCCGTTTTGCCTCAATCCCCTTCAGAAACAGGCTTATCTATCTTCTTTGTTGGTTTGCTGTTATTTTCATCTCTATTTGAGTTATTCACTTTCCTACTCATGTTTTTCTTTGCCTTTTCTCCTCTTACTCCTTTTTATTACTTCTCTTATTCTGGGTCTACCTGCTTTTCCCTCTATTTTCCTTTTCTATTGTTTTTTCTTCTTTTATTTTAAACCGTTTCCTTCCCATATTCCTCCAATTCTTTTTTTTTTATTTTCTGTATTTCCTCTCTGATCCTTCATATTTCTTTTTATTCCACCCATTTTCTATTTTTTTGTGTGTTTTTTTGTTTGTTTGGTTGGTTTGTTTTTCTTTTTTGTATTTTTCCATGCTTTCTTTTCGTCTATCATTCTTGCTTTCTTTAATGGTCCCTAATTCACTCTTCTCTGGATCTACTAAAGCAGAAATGTTCTAGGTGAAGTGTGCAATGGTGTCACGGAACCATAAAAACATTCGCTCAGCACATTCACCGACCCCTGGCATGAGCCAGTTTACATACCCATAATTCTCAAATAAAGGAAAGACCAGAACCTCCTGAGAAAAGACAACCAAAAATGTATACTGTAAAAGTTACTTCATGCCTTCCCCAGTGGTCTGAAGGCCTTTTTATTTCTTTATTTTTAGCCAGGGTAGCTATCTATATGGAAGAAACAATGAACAAGATAAATCAAAGACAATGGTTCGGAACAAAAATTAATCTCAGAAACCAAAATATTACTGTGGTCCTGCACTAAATCTAGGGGCTTTAAGAGTTAGGTGACCAATGAGTCTCAGCTCAGGTCCATTTTGGAGTGGGGAGATATGTTGGGACCATCCTTGGCCCCTAGTCCCAGGAGGCAAAACTGAAATGGACAAAGCAGCAGGATGAGCCCCACACTCATTGCTGATGAGTGGGGGCTACTAGGTTGAGAAAGTCAAAGCAGAAGCCTCTAGAACTGCCTGCAACTGGATAAGAAGGAAATCAAAAACCTCACCACGTTCCTGGGTGAGTGGCAGAGATTTGTGCCACGGGAAGGATTTGAATATGCAGGATTGTGTCCATTGGAACACATCCTCACCAACCATTTGATTTGACTTGTGAAAATGGAGGAGAACCAGAAGGGGAAGGAGGATGAGGATCAGGAGAGGGAGAGGGAGAAGAAGGAGGAGGAGGAGGAGGAATAGAAACACTAGGAACACTACAACCTCAATTTAAAGTGCTGCATACATGATCGAATCTGGGAGGACCGACACAGTAATATAATCTGTGGTCCAATTTGCTTGAGTACCAACTTCCACACAATGAATCCACCTTTTTGCCTAGACCTGTGGACTCCTGGGAAGTGTCCTATGACCTATTGACAGAGAAAGGAAAGCTGTGGCCTGGCTCACCAATGGCTTTGCATGGTATCGATGACCAACCAGAGAGGGGCAGCTGCAGCAGACAGCCCGCTCTGGACGTCTGTGAAGGACAGTGGGCAACAAAGCCCTCCCCATTGGCAGAGGTGGGGCGCCCGCCTCCTCACTCACTGTGCGTGGCTGGCAATGTCCAGCTGTGGACGGATGCTGCCTCAGGGCCCTGCCTAGGGTTTGCAGCATCAGGCGGAGGTGCTGAGGGGCATGACGAGGAGGCCCTCCACAAGCTCTCTGGGAGAAGTTCGCTGGACGTTCTCCCTCAGTGGTCAGAAATATTCAAAGATGTTTGTGTCTCCTATAATGCTCACCAAAGTGAAGCCTCAAAGTGGGAGATGTCATTGGTCAAAAGGGTAAAGTGTCACATTCTATATTTTCCCAAATCAGTGGAATGTAAAGTCACAAACAAAAGAAACAAAGTCTCCTACACACACACACACACACAGAGAGAGAGAGAGAGAGAGAGAGAGAGAGAGAGAGAGAGAGAGAGAGAGAGAGAATCCTGTGGTTACCAAGGGGAAGCAGGAGGGAGCACCAGGTGAATAATGGGGGGCTCATATGCAAGTGGGCAGAGGAGACAGACATTGGTGGAGAGCACATAGCTGAGTGTGCTGGTTGTACCATGAAGTTGTACAAGTGAAGGTTTACAATGTGATTAACCTGGTTACCCCAAAAAGTAATCACAAAATACTTTTTGAGTATTTAATGTTCAAGAAATGAAGACACGCTTTTCTGTGTTTGAATAATAAGAACATGTATTTGTTTATCTTTTGTTCAATAAAAACCAGGTGAATAATCTGCTTCAGCTGGGTAGTAGCAGTTGTGCTGCAGAACATTAACCCTCAGACAGTCAGTGAGCAATGGCATCTTTGAAAAGGAAAGGAAATCAATGGCTAAGTGTTATAAAACCCGGTTTTGATTACTGGCTCCTTCCCAGCAAGGCAAGAGCTAGACAGACACTGGGCTACAGCGTCCCTAGACGGAGGCGTGAGGACGGCGGTGGGAACCAATGGGGTTCCCGCATCCAGTTCCCGTGTCCCTGTTGATGACACTCAATCTGAAACAGTTCAGAGTGGCCCCAGTGCACACATGGACATGCTCCCTCTCATCACTGGGGATCGCCTGCTGAACTCATGTCCAGGGCCCCCGAGGGTGCCTGAGGGGCCTCAGGGCGTCAGTAGTTTCCTATGCCTCCAGGTAGATGTGGAGAAAATTGGAGTTTCCTGAGGGGATGATATAGATGTTCTGAAAATGCCTGAGTAGTCCGCAACAGCCGACAGGGATGGTTTCCCTGGTTTATAGCCAGCACACCGCCTTCAGCTTGGAGATTTAGGACAAAATAGGTGTATTTCACAATGGCTTCAATCCAGATGTGAGGAGAAACGGGATGGATCATGGAAGTGTTGTAACCGGTATGAGATGAAACTGGAGTAATTGAGGGATTTTCAGAGACTGGAAAAATGTGCAGGAGGAAGCACCAAGAGTAATAAAGGCAGTGACCTCTCTTGTGGCAGCTGCCACCTTAGACTCAAATCCAAGCAGGGAACTGAAGGTGAAGGGAAGGTTTGACCTCTGAGGTGGTGTGCTATTCTGTGGAAGAACTATGTGAGTATTGTAACGTATCCAGGCAGAAACTTGTGCAATCTGTGGTCGAGGACAAGTTCAAGGAAACATAAATGTGGATGAGAGGGAACCTATTAATTTGGGCCCACAGGAAGAGTCTGCATTTGTATCTGCAGTGTGGGTCATTTCAAAAGGCCTCACAAGTTGACTGGGATGGGTGGCAGACAACTGCATCCAAGGATGGCCCAAAGAAGGCAGATAGAAATGCCCACTGTCTTTTTTCAATAAAGCAGTTCAGCCTTAACTGGTGTTGCTCAGTGGATAGAGCGTTGGTCTGCTGACTCAAGGATCCCAGGTTAGATTCCAGTTGAGGGCATGAACCTTGGTTACGGGCACATCCCCAGTAGGGGGTGTGCAGAAGACAGCTGATGGATGTTTCTCTGTCATTGATGTTTCTAACTCTCCCTTCCTTTATGGAAAAAAAAAAATCAATGATAATAATTTTTTAAAAAGAAGTTCAGTAGTGTAGGGAGGTGGGATTGTTGGAGTCAATTGGTAATGTGAGCCCTATTGCACTCTGGGAGTACCCACAAGGCATACCTTTCACCAATACATTGGGAACTATACTGATGACTGGAAACAGCATATTTGAAGAGCTGCATGAAGACTCTTCTTTGAAAACCAGACCTGGGAACTGCACCCTCAACGTGAAAGTGTAAATGTGACGGGAGGCCTTGAACCTTAGGGCCTTGTCCAGTCAGTCACTGAACTCATGGTGGATCTGATCAGCCTAAAACACAGCAAATCCAGGCAGAATCTGGTGAGTCTGGCGGCACTGATGTACAGTGTTGGCTAACGAGTCAAGTGCTCCTAGCGGTGGGGAGAGAGCACCCACTGCATTGTTGCTCCATCTAGTGAAGCAAAAATGTCCCAGTGAGTCCCAGGGCCCAGCAGCCTAGGCCCTGTGCCCAATTCTCTCAGATTCTCAGGGATGTCTTGTTGCCTAATACAGGCCAATTTATGAAAGATACACTCAATTTTCCATAGAAAAATTTATTCTAATAGAACCACAGCTACTTGCTGTCAAAGTATGAGAGGCTTGGAGTTTCTGCAGAGACCATTGAGTCTCTGGCTGTTGCAGAAACAGCTTGCAGACCTCTGCTCTAGGGTCTTGGACTCCATTTTTAAAAAAATACAAAATAGCCGAGACCGGTTTGGCTCAATGGATAGAGCGTCGGCTTGGGGACTGAAGGGTCCCGGGTTCGATTCCGGTCAGGGGCATGTACCTTGGTTGCGGGCACATCCCCAGTAGGGGGTGTGCAAGAGGCAGCTGATCGATGACTCTCTCTCATCGATGTTTCTAACTCTCTATCTCTCTCCCTTCCTCTCTGTACAAAATCAATAAAATATATTTAAAAAAAAAAAAATACAAAATACATTTTTATTGATTTCAGAAAGGAAGGGAAAGGGAGAAATATAAATGAGAAACATGGATCGGTTACCTCCTGCACGCCCCCTAGTGGGGATCAAGCCCAAAACGCAGCCTGTACCCTGGGCCAGAATTGAACCCAGGACCCCTGAGTCTGCAGGCTGACACTCAATCCACTGAGCCAAAACAGCTAGGGCTTGGATTCCATTTTTAGTCTTTTCCGAGCTGGTAAAGAATTTTGGAGGTCTATTTCCCTAACCCTAAGAACAACCTTTTCCAAGCTAATTGGGCAATATTGAGACTTTCCTGATGATAGGAACACTGGAACATCTGTAAATGCTTTTAAACTTCTGAGTGAAGTTTGTGTACACTCCAATGAAACCAGTCCACAGCCTCTGCTGCTCTCCGCACAGGCTCATGCTGGAACTCAGCAGCAGGGGCAGGCTGCAATGAGTGTGGGTTCCCCGCAGGCCAGCCTGGTGCTCCATGTAACTAAATGTAAGCTGCCAATGCGAACACACAATCAAAGCCTGAGATGTGCCAATGTGCAGCATGGCATCCGCCTGGGAGCCCAGCCTAGCCCCAAAGCCGCTGGGCTAATCCTTGTGCCTCAGAGGGCAAAACCTAGCCCTGAAGAGCCTTTTCCATCCCAAAAGAGCAGAGCCAGCATTGAAGAGCCCAGCCTCTCTTACAGAGACTCCTAGTGAGGCCCACAGCCGGCCCTGCTCCTCTCTCTCAGAGTTCAACGGCGGAGTCCAAACAATGCCCTGCAGCCTAACACTGTCAATTATGTGAAACTTAAACCCTGGTGTCTGCTTTATTGGAATACAGCCTCACCTATTTGCTCACTATTGTCTATGACACTGAAATGATGAGAAGAAATTGGAATTTAAATACACACCTTAAGCCATCAACTCTCTGGCTGTTACAAAGTCTGCAGCTCTGATCCCAGATCTCGGAATTGTTGTGGGGTCGAACCCTGGGTTCAAAATAAGACCACCGGAGGCAAACAAGAATTTTTTAAAATATATTTTATTGATTTTGTACAGAGAGGAAGGGAGAGAGATAGAGAGTTAGAAACATCAATGAGAGAGAGTCATTGATCAGCTGCCTCTTGCACACCCCCTACTGGGGATATGCCCGCAACCAAGGTACATGCCCTTGACCGGAATCGAACCCGGGACCCTTCAGTCCCCAAGCCAACGCTCTATCCATTGAGCCAAACTGGTTTTGGCACAAACAAGAATTTATTGAACTGGCCAGGGCAGCTGCAAGAGCACCACACGCAGGCGGACCCTACACGACTGCACCGCTGTAGGGGCAGGTAGTTATTTTTAAAGGTTCTGAGAAGGAAAACCCCCATTCTGCAACAAACTGTTGTTTGGAATTTTCTGCTGTTCTTCCTAGATAAAATGCTGCTTTCTAGTTTGCTTTAGCCCGTTTGAAGAATGATGAAGATAAACTTAGCTGTCTGACCTTGCAGGCCAGAGACCAGATATGCCCACAATCTCAATACCATGCCAGGTGCATTTTTTTAATTGGATAGAACAGCATTGTTTTTGAGGCCAGCATCGAGATAACCACTAAGTGCACATAGGGCTGGCTCTTTAATAAGAAAAGGAAGTTCTGCCTGTAACCTTGCTTAGAATTTGAATTCATCCTATTTCAGGAATAACTTGATAGTCTTTGCATGGCTGGCTGAGGTCCTTTCACTAAACACACTCTCTTCCATCCTGATAGCCATTCATGGTGAGGGGAACGCTCCGGGACACCTGCAGACATACCTTGTGCTCTGCGTGAGGCTGGAGCACACTCAGATGAGGCCCGTATCTGCTCCCTGCAGGCCAGTCCTGAGCTCTGAGCCTTGAGACCCACTGTCAGTTGGCATCAGAAGAATGGTGCCTGGTAGAGCATGAAGATCAGGAGGCTCAGCTGCAGGCCGCCTGGCCTGCTGGGGGGTGTAGTGGAAGGGCGGTGTGCCCCACCTCAGGCGTTGCCAGCTTGCCTGACCTCACAAGGAGGTCTCTGCTTCTTGGGGTGATGCACCCAGGCTCTTTCCCAGCTGGCGGTGCAGGGCATTGAGGTACCAGCTAGATCTCTACTCAGAAGGGACCAGTGGTGGCCAGGTGGAACAGGGCTCGTGCCAGTAACAGGGTGACCGGGCTGAGCTGGGACACCTGCTGGAAAACTGCTGCTGGGAAATCGCTGACCCAACCAGCGCTGAAGAGGAGCATGTGCAGTGCCCGGGGGAGTGGGACGGGAGCCTGCCCTTTGGCTGCCAGCACCCAGCCAGCCAGGGAGGAGATGGAGTGGGTGCATGAGGTCTGGGAGGGATGCTGAGGCCTGCACTGTAGCTCGTGCTCCCTGACCGGCTCCAGGAGAGCTTCCTGCTGCAGGGCACGGGTCAGGCCCTCCGCGCAGGCTGCTCTCTGCAGCGTCTGCACCGCACAGAAAAGGGCTCTTACTGCACGGCTCTGCTTACTTGTTGTTTCTCTTTCTGTGAACCTTGATCTTGCTCTGACCAGAGGTACTTCCGGGCCCTGCTAGGGCAGGTGGGCTGGAGATGTTCCTGGGCGTAGAGCTCTGCCTCACTTCTCCTGGCTCCTTCATGCCACCTACTGTTCTTCCCAGAAAGCCTCTCACAATTTGCAAACTGCATTACGCGGGGCTTGCTCTACATTACGGAGCTTTGCGCCCTGGCTCATGTACCGCTCCATCATCTGTGCCCTGGGCATTCCCGCCACCATTGCGGCACAGTGGGTCCCCCCTAAACACCCGCGGACAAGGCCTGGGATGTCCCTGGGCCCTGGCTAGAGCAGTGCTGTGCCCACCAAGCCCTTGACTCTCACCAGGGGCTGTGGCAAGGCCACACGTGGGCCAGCTGGGCCGGCTCTTCCTATGGCTAGGCTGGCCTCCAGGCGGCTCGAGTTACAGAGCGCTCGGTTAAGTATGACACATGAAACCAGACACGTCGGGTTTTTAGTGTCATGGTGGCGGCAGCAGCCTTCCTCTACTTCTACGGGGTCCCCCACCTTCAGGAATCCCGCTAACGCCTGGAGGGTGGCTGCAGTGATGACTCCCGAATCTGCACCTCCTTTCTGAAGCTGAAAGGGGAACTCCCCAAGTGCCTTAACAATAACTCCTTACCTAAAGTGAGAAGAAGCATCTGAGGGATCTATTTCTAGAAGAACCTCTTAGAGAACCCAGGGCCCGCTTGGCTCCAGCCCAGCGTCCTGGCTGCGGCCTGTGGGTAAACTGCCCGTGTCCCCTGCTGCTCCTCCTCAGCAGGCAACGCCATGCCCTGGGCACAGAGGCCTTCAAAGCTCATGTTGGGATTTTACTCTCCTCCAACCATTTTGTGGGGAAATAATGAATTGTGCCTTTTTGGGAATTCTGTTTCTGGAGCAAAACGCCCCTCTATTACCTCGTCCTTACTTGGTAACCCAGCTTAGAACAGGCCATCCATTTCTGGCAGTTTTCAGAAGTGATTGTAAACTGGTCTCTTTCTGGGGCTGGATCTGCTGATGTTAAAAAGCACAGAGTCCCCAGCCTCGAGGCAGCCCCACTGGTCATGGAGGTGTGTCCAGGCCTCCGATACCTTTAGTTTTCATATTTGCCCTTGGGAGAGTAATGTAAGGTAAAATGGGGAAAGATATTCAATATTCAATACCAGGTTTTAAAAAGAAATATGCTGCATTGATATGTATCTGGAGGCAAAGATTATGGTGAAACTGAAAGAAAACACAGAGACAATTAGCATTCAAAGAAGAAAAAGAACAATGCCTGTGACTTGTCAATGTCAGCATGACATCATTAATGACTATGCTAGCCTCAGAGTCCAGCCCAGTGTCAGCACCTCTGAGCCGAAACTCCCGCACAGAGAGCCCATCACCAAAGGGCTGCGCCTCGCTCAGGGAGAGGATGGGCAAAGCCTGAAGCAATGGCCCTGGGCCCTGGGCATCTCTCTCAGAGTCTTAGGAGGCTCAGTCCTGACATATCACTCCCTGGCCTTTCTCTCAGAAAGTCCTAGCCCTTGGCCCTGGGCCTCTCTCAGAGCATTCGAGAGCATGAAGAAGCTACCACAGAGGACAAGCCCCATAGAGATCCAGGCTCCCTAGCAGACTGGAGGGGCAAGATTTCCAATCTCTGGCTGAGGTCTACATGGCATCACTGGTGACTTCCATCCCTTCCTTCTAAGGTGACCAGATTGTCCCGCTTTTGGCAGGACAGTCCCGATATTCAACAATTTTTCCAGCATCCCACGGTGTTTTAAAAATGTCCCGATTTTTGGAAAGAATCTTTCCAAAAGCGGGACGATCTCGTCACCTTACCTTAGGTCTAAGCAGTCCTAGCTTGAGGGGCAGATAGTGAGGGTAAGGAGCAGTCCTCACGCTGAGGATGGCCTGTGACTTATCCAAACAGGGCTATCTGGGTTTCAGAAAAGTAGTGCTTAACCATGGGCCACTATTACCAGACAACCTGGCTTTCCATTGTGACCTGGGGGATATGTTACACAGGGAGCCTAAAGAGGCCACACACAGGAAGACCATGAAGTTAAAATGGTTCATACATGACGGGACCTCAGAGGACCAGAGCTGTGAGATAAGAGGTGACCCACTTGCCCTCGGGTCCTCCCACTAAACAACGATGTCCTCTTTCAGCCTAGACGTGTGGGCGCATAGAAGGTTCCCTATGACCTGGTGACAGAGGAAGCAAAGTTGTGGCCTGGCTTACCGATGACTTTGCATGATGTCAATGACCACCCAGAAACTGGACTGCTGCACTACAACGGGCCATTCTGGATGTTTGTGAAGGACAGTGGGCGATGAATCTATCACGATGGGCAGAGATTGGGTCATTCACCTTGAAGATCTCCTACCTGCAGACAAATCCATGGTGGTCACCAGAGGGGAAAAAGCATGAGTGAGGGCACAATGGCAAAGGAGTTCAAATACCAAGAGACTATCATATGGGTGTTGAGCACATACTGGTGTACGCTATGTTGTATTGTAAAGTTGTACAGTAAAAGTTAATATGTCATTAACTACATTATCCCCCAATATTTAATAATGGAATAATTGTAAAAGAATTTTTGTCAGTCTTCTTCCTTTTTTTGAAAATAAGAGATACTTCTTTGTTTTCAAATAATGCCAACATAGTTTTGTTTACTTGCCTCTGTTCATTAGGATCATGGAAAGCCTCTGTTAAGACTGAGCAGTAGAAGGTGTGCTTAGGGTGTCAGCCATCAGACAGTTACTGAGGAAGATGTCTATGAAAATAAAAGATAATCATTAAGAAAAAACAAACATCAAGTACTAATTCCAGAATCCATTCAAGACAATACTATTTAATAAAAGAGTAATGTGCAAATTGACCATACCTCTACTATACCCACAAACCACACCTACCTCCAATCAGAGTGAGTATGCAAATAAACCAAACCAAGATGGCTAAGCCACAGAGAGCAGGAGTGAGATTTGTGTTTCCCTGGCAATGGAGGAAGCCAAGCTTTCTGCCTGCCCTTGCAGGCCTAGGCCTCCACTCAATGCTACAAAGTTTTAATTATAGAAAGTAAACAAATTCCAACAGAAATGGCTGCAGCCACAGAGCCAGCAGGAGGCCTGGCTCCACTCCAGGTTACAAAGTTTCATTTGTAGAAGATACATAAATCCCAGATACCAGGGCCTCCTCTTGGATCGCCAGGGGGCATGACTGGCCTGCAAACCACCACAGGCCCCTCACTCAGGCCACCTCACACCCCAAGGGAACCCTCATCCTGATCCGGGACACCCTTCAGGGCAAACCAGCTGGCCCCCACCCATGCATTAGGCCTCTAGCCTATCTAATAAAAGAGTAATATGCAGATTAACCATTACTCCAACACACAAGATAGCTGCTCCCATGTGGTCAAAGATCCTGCCCCCATGTAGACACAAGATGGCCACCACAAGATGGCCAGCAGGGGAGGGCAGTTGAGAGGGACCAGGTTTGCAAGGGAGGGCAGTTATGGGTGATCAGGCAAGCAGGCTGGAGCAGTTGGGAGGAACCAGGCCTGCAAGGGAGGGCAGTTGGGGGCAATCAAGTCTGCAGGGGAGAGCAGTCGGGGGTGACCAAGCCTGCAAGGGAGGGTTGTTAGGGGTCACCAGGCCTACAGGGTCAGGCAGTTATTGGTGACCATGCCTGAAGGGGAGTGCAGTTGGGGCAAACAGGCCGGCAGGGGAGCAGTTAGGCATTAATCAGGCTGGCAGTGGAGTGGTTAGGGGGTGATCAGGCTGACAGGCAGAAGTGGTTAGGGGAAATCAGGAAGGCAGGCAGGCGAGCAGTTGGGAGCCAGCAGTCCTGGATTGTGAGAGGGATGTCTTGGGCCTAAATGGGCAGTCGGATATCCCTCGAGGGGTTCCAGATTGGAGAGGGTGCAGGCTGGGCTGAAGGACACCCCCCTCCATGCACGAATTTCATGCACTGGGCCTCTAGTTTCTAAATATTGGGCTACAGCATCACTAAATGGAGGACTGAGATTGCTGTGGGAATCCAATGTGTTTTTAGTTTGTAGTTTCCATGTCTCTGGTGATGACATAGGCTCTTGAAAACTTTCCGAGTGGTCTGCAACAGCAAACATGGATGTTTTCCTTGATTTATATCCAAGAACCAGATTCAGCTTGAAAATATTCAAGACATGAGTAGATTTATCTTCTCAACAGTTCCAAGACAAAGATGTGAGAAAATTGGAAAGGTTCATGGTACAGTTATAACCTACATGGCTATAACCTATAGGAAATTGGAATAATTCAGAATTGTTCATGGACTGGGAAAATGTGCAAGAGGAAACACACAGGGGTGATAATGGCAGTGAGCTCTCCTGCAGCAGGAGACAAATCCCAGCAGGACACTAAAGGTGAGGGACAGAGTGTGACCCTGGGGGAAGTGTGCGACCCTTTATAAGAGCCACGTGAATTCTGTAATTTACACAAGCAGGGAAACATGGATTATGTTTGGAAATAATTAATGGTGAGGGACAATGCTCAAAGAAACATGCATTGTGATGAAAGAGAATTTAATAATTTGGGGTCACAAGCAGAGATCATGCATTTATATCTGCAGGTTGGGTCATTATCAAAGTCATATAAAGTTTCTTGAAATGGTGGGTTGAAAAAGGCATCCAAAGATGGACCAAAAATTGTGACATGGAAATGCCCACTGTTTCCTGCTCTAATGTAGGAGAAGGAATGTTTTGGTTGGCCAATTGACTCAGAGCCCTTTTTAAAAAGTTTTATCCAGGTAACTATCTCTGTGTGGAAAACAATGAACTAGATATTTCATTGACCAAAGGAAAATGGTTATGGACAGAAATTGGTCTCAGAAACCAAAATAATACCATAACTCCCCAGTAAGACTTGAAGCTTTTGAGGGTCAGGTGACCAGTGAATTTTAGCTGAAGTCCATTTTGAAATAGGTCCAAATTCTGTCTCACTCATTCTGTGGTTGCTCCTGGTTGTGAAATACATAACTGAAATAGCTATACTAGCAGAATTATCCCACACAGTCATCACCAATGAGTCAAGGCAACTGTGGAGAGAAAGTCTAAACAAATACATTAGAACTGCCTATGACTGTGCAAGTATTAAGTTAGAAGCTGTACCACCTGCCTGATATATATGAGAGATTTGTGCCAAATTTGAAGAATTTGAAAGATCCAGGAGTATGGATTTGGGCACGTCCTCATTACTCTTTCAGCTTGTTTTGAGAAAAAGAGGGAGGAAGAGAAGGAGGAGGAGGAGGAAAAGATGGAGAGAGTAGAGGAGGAGGAAAGAAGGTTTAGAAGAAATAGGAGTAGGAAAAGGATGAGAAGCAAGAGGAGGAGGAGATGGAGAAGAGAGAAGAAACAACTTGGAAAGTGGTAGTGTACTCAACCTTTTCTTAACTACAAGAGACCCTAGATGCTGCTGTTGTCTATGTGGTTACTTTGCTTGAGTGACTTCAAAGTCCACATCACCTTGTACCATATGCACCTACAGTGCAGGCAAATGCCTCTGCCTGTGTTTCCATAGTTTAATCAAATTTGCCTTCTCTCAGGTGGCAAGGCTCCCTTATACCTTCATTATCTTTCCCCCGGGATGAATCATCTCTACAGGTCCTCACTGCCTTTTCTTCCACAGGATATACTTCTTGCTGGTCAATTACAATGATGATATTATGCAGAATGGACCAAGTGAGGGGAAAATACTACTCTAGAGTTGATACACTTTTAGAGTCAGTAGCTGAGAAAGAAATCTGACTGAAATTCAGAATTCTTACTCAGTGAAGTATTGTTGTGTCCAATGCTATTCTGCGGGGTAGAGAACTGTTTGATGTAAACAATGATTGCTGGCATCTGGCCCCACCTGCTACAAGATGGAGAAACAGCACCCAGGAGGCCTCTGAATTTTAGAGGCAGATTATTCCTCAATTTGATATATAATTCCACGGAGTGACCTGAAAGTTCGCTTCTTTTGGGTTCAACCTGGAAAAAGACAGGCACTGTCACAGGTCCAAGCTGCTGTGTGTCCTCCTCCACGTACTGCAGCAGATGTGATGGTCCTACCAGTGTCCCTGGCAGATGGGCATTCTGTTTGGGACCTCAGGAAGGGCGGTGTGAGTCACAGTGTAGGTGCTCAGGATTCCCCACCGATTCCCGATACCATCCACAAGTAAGTAGCGTTCTTCTGGGTAGCAACTCTTGGCCTTCTTTTGAGTCAAATTTTGGGGGAAAGTTCCTACTTAATAAAAAAGCCACGTGCTGGGACAACTTCTCAACACGTAGCATCATCTCCACCCAGTACACAGCATTTGAGGGTTCCCTTCTGTCATTTTAGTGTTCAGACTCAGAAGAAACATGGAGAGCAGGACAAAGGCAGCAAAGCCCCTCCACGAAGTTACTCCCTCCTGAGTCGCAGAGAAAAAACAGATATCGAACTCAGAGGCTGGGCAACATGAGCATAAAGTCCATTAGGGTGTAGAGAGCTGGGATAGTGGTCACATTAGAAGGCAAGCTCCAGCGGGGTCTTGGCTCTCAAGGGACCTGTGATCCAGACTCGGTCAGGTCCATCTGCACAACACAGGTGGCTTCCATCCACAGTCAAGTCCACAGCAGTACGTGCTGGAAGGGGCAAACATTGAGAAGCATCTGTCATCCCCCCTGAAGGTAAACTGAGATTTGTCAGAAAGGGCTTCCTTGGTCTCAGAAAGGAAGGCTTATCCATGGGCCACCAAGTTACTGTGCAATCTGAGCTGTCCATTAAGTCCTGGGTGTGATGTTTACCATGGGATATAAAGGTGGCTACACCTAAGAAGACTATGACATCACTTTTAATTGGCTCCTACATGATCAAATCTGGGATGATCCTAGAGGCACAGAAACATTCTGTAAGTAGTGGCCCATTTACCCATGATCACTCTTCCATTTCAGCTCTTGGACTGATGAGAATCTATAATGTGCTATTGACAGAGGATGGAAAGGTGTGGCTGGACTTACAGGTAATTTAGCATGACATTGATCAGCATCCACCAAGTGGGCAGCTGAAGCAGGACACACATCTGTTAATATTCCCAAAGTGCAGAGGGAAGGAAACTGACACGACGGGCAGAGTTCCCAGCAGCTCACCTCCTGCACAGTAACTTTGCTTGACTGTCAAATGATCTGATATGAAAGGATATGCTGGCTCATGGCTCTGCCCAATTTTTCCCATCAATAGTGAGGGATTGCCAGGGTTCTTGTTCCAGCATTTGTCCTAAGGCAAGGTGGAGATAATACCTCAAAGGATAGGGTACAGAAGCAATGTCAGATTGGGGAATAGCTTTCAGCCGTTCAGGTGTTTGGGCAACAGGAGGCAATCACATGCAGACTGAGATGCCTTGAGCTGTCTGGCAGTAAACAATCATCCTATTCAGGTTTGGGGGACTTGCCTTTTAGCCATCCCAACAGGTGATTACTTATGTGACTCAGCCCTTGTTGAGCCCCAAGTTTCATCAACCTTTTAATGAAACTCTTGTAATTGTGACATGCTGGAATTGGCTTCCAGCAAGGGACATAAAAGAAACATGATTGGAAAATTCCTCACCCTGGGATTTGGGCAGATGTGTGAGAACAGTTTTTACTTAATGGGCAAAAAGATATTTGTGCCTCTAATGATGCTTATCACAGTGGAGCCACCACAGGTAGGATTTAATTAATCAAGAGTATATGTTGGCACAATCTGTATTTTTTTGCATCTGTGGAATGAAATAGGCACAAACAGAACAAAGGAACCAACAAAATCTCAGGTCTCTATATGAAATCATGGTTGGTACCAAAGCGGAAAAGCATGAGTGAGGATTAGGAGGGTCAAGGGGGTCAAATACAAGGAAAGTAGACTTTGGATTGTGAGCACATATGGAGTATGCTCTGTTGTGCTATGAAGATGTACAGGTGACACTGATGTAATATTAACAAGGCTATATCCCAAGAATATATAACTGATTTTGAAGCATCCATCTTGTATGAAAACTGCTGTTTGAAATTTTAACCCTGCTATTTGGCTCCTGTAAATTAAACCTTCCCCAGACAAGGTTAACAGTGCTGGCGCCAGGCCAGGCCTCTGGTTGTGGTCTCAAGGCCCCAGTACACACTGGCTCTTTAAGAACTTGCAAAAGGGGGCCTGAAACACTCCATATTTGGGAGACAAAGAATGTAAAATCATATAAATAGGGAAAATTCTTGCATGTTGGGACCCAGAATTTGAGATACATTTTCCTCTGGACCCATGCGTAATAAATGTAACTCCATTTCTCTGATATTGCTTTGTTCTTCTTCGGTTTTCTGTAACAATTTTACAAAGACACTTTTGTTTAATAAAGAAGATACCTTTTCCCTGTCTAACATGAGGATATCCTTATTTACTTACTTTTGGTTCTGTAAGGATAACATGAAGCCTGTGTTCAGACTTGTAGCAGCAAGTACTGCAGGGTGTTAGCCATTGGACAGTTAATGAGGAACAGTGTCTATGAAAAGAAGAAAAGTAAATCACTAAGAGTTACAGAACTACTTTCTAACTCCAGAGTCCACCCAACAATTCAGTTTCTAAATACAGGGCGACATCACCACTAGGTGCAGTGAAAATCGCTGTGCCAATCCAATGGCTCTCTCACTTCCGGTGTGAATGTCTGTGGTGATGACATAGACCATCTGACCAATTTCTGAGTTGTCCAAAACAGCACACATGGATTGTCTACATGACTTATAGCCAAGACTCAGATTCAGCACAAATAGCTTCAGGGTATGAGTATATGTTTGTGTCAATAATCTCAAGCCAGAGTGAAAAAAATTGAAAAAGTTTATTGTAGAAAGCTGGCAAATCTGATCATCAAGGTTCCCTGGGTTGGTCAGAGCAGGGAAAGAGGTAACGAGGGGCCAAGCTGCATGGGTTTCCTGGCTCCCATGGACCTGTGGGCGGCAATGGCACCAGCCTCTGGCTGTCCATCAGGGCATCAGAGGGACAAACATTCAGGGTGAGGGGCTGTCATCACCCTGGGGATGGAAGAAGATTTGTCCCACAGGATTTCCTGGGTAACAAAGAACAAATCTTAAACACGGTCCACCAGGTTACCATGCAACCTGAGCTGTCCATTATGAGCTGGGTGTGATGTCACTCACAGAGGCATTAAGGGACCTGCATGGGAAGACTACATCTATTAGTGTGGGCCATACCTGATCAAACCTGGGCTGATCAAAGCAGTTATATGAGGTGATGCCTTGTGCCCTCCTGTCAAACAAGGAATCCCTCTGTCTACCTAGAACTGCTATTCATAGAAAGCTCCCTGTAGCCTGTGACATTGAATAAGTCACTGCCTGACCTACTGATAGATTTGTATGATATTGGTGAGCAATGTTATTTTCTTTTGGAATAATATGAGTAAGTTTCTCTGCACTTTCCTTTTCCTCACTAATATCAGGGTGAGCTTCTGTTCAGACTGCATTTTAGTAGGTGCACTGTAGGGCCTTAATCATCAGAAAGTTAGTCAGAAATTGTGCCTATAAAAAGATAAATCATTTATTTAGTGTTAAAAAAACAAGTTCTGCCGAGACCGGTTTAGCTCAATGGATAGAGCATCGGCTTGGAGACTGAAGGGTCCCAGGTTCGATTCC
Source organism: Pipistrellus hanaki (assembly GCF_964339955.1). Taxonomy (NCBI): domain Eukaryota; kingdom Metazoa; phylum Chordata; class Mammalia; order Chiroptera; family Vespertilionidae; genus Pipistrellus; species Pipistrellus hanaki. Next base: position 7,180,050 of record NW_028182304.1, on the reverse strand, counting down.
GGTCAAGGGCATGTACCTTGGTTGCGGGCATATCCCCAATAGGGGGTGTGCAAGAGGCAGCTGATCGATGACTCTCATCGATGTTTCTAACTCTCTATCTCTCTCCCTTCCTCTCTGTACAAAATCAATAAAATATATTAAAAACAAGCAAACAAACAAAAAAACAAAACAAAAAAACAAGTTCTAATCCAGATTTTGCTCAAGACACTTAGTAAATATTGGGCTATAGCATCACTAAATGGAGGAGTGGGGGCTGTTATTTTCCATGTCTGTGGTGATAACATAGACATTCTGAAATATTTGAGTGCTCTAGAACAGTGGACATAGCAACCAATTGTTTGCTTGTTCTGCCATTCTGTCTATTTACATATTAGCCTTTTATTATATAGGATACTAGAGGCCCAGTGCACAATGGGGATTTTGAGTTCTCTTTCCAAGTCTGTGGTGTTAACACAGACATTCTGAAATATTTCTGAGTGCTCCAGAACAGTGTACATGATTTGTATCCAAGACACCTGATTCAGCATGAAGAGATCAATTTTTTCATAGGTTTTAAACCAAATGTAAGAAAAATTGTAATGGATCATGGTTGTGTTATAACCCACATAGGAGGAAAGTAGAATAACTCAGGATTTATCAGGGAACAGTAAAATGTGCAAGAGGAAACAAACAAGGTTAGCAAAGACAGTGAGCTCTTCTGTGACAATTACTACCTTGACTAAACTCAAATCCCAGTAGGACACTAAAGGTGAGGGGAGAGTTTAACCTCTGAGGTGGTGTGCTACTCTCTGTGACATGTAAGTGCCCATTCTCCCTCATTTTAAATTATGAAGAAGCAGTTCAAAAGTTTAGGGAGGTGTTAATGTTGGAGTCGATTGGTGATGTGAGCCCTATTGCACTCTGGGAGTGCCCACATGGCATACCTTTCACCAATGCATGGGGAATTGTAGTGATGACTGAAAATAGCACATATGAAGAGCTGCATGAAGACTCTTCAATGAAAACCAGACCTTGGGAACTGCACCCTCTCAATGTGACAGGAGACATTGGATCCCCTAGTGGCAGGGGCACTGGGCCTTGTCTAATCGGTCATTGAACTCCGGGTGGATCTGATGAGCCTAAAATACAGCAAATCCAAGCAGAATCTAGTGAGTCTGACTGGCCCTGATGTACAGTGTTGGCTGAAGAGTCATGTGTTCCTAGATGTGGGTATAGGAAGCCCACTGCATTGTTGCTCCATCTAGTGAAACAGAAATGTCCCCATGAGTCCAAGGTCCCAGCAGGCTGGGTCCTACCTATGACTAATTCTCTGAGATTCAAGAGAAGCCTTATTGACTAATATAGGTCTATTACATGAAAATCAAACTTTATTGTTCACAAGAAAAGATCTATTCTAATAGAGCCACAGGTACTTATTTACATAGAATCAATGACTGATCTCCAATAATGAGAAGCTTGGAGTTTCTGCAGAAACCATAAGCCATTGAGTCTTTGGTTGTTACAGAAATAGCTTGCCAACCTCTGACCTAGAATTCCCTTTATAATCATTGAATAGTTGGTTAAGAATTTTAGAGAAGTCTTTTCCCCTTAGGACAAAAATTTCCATGCTTATTAGTCACTAATGGCCTGGTGCACAAATTCATGCACATTGAAAGTAAATTAAGTAGAAAAAATATTTTAATATTGCTATTAGCTCTCTATAATAGACATATGAACCAAATTCATGATTGACAATGACAGATGGAAACACGTGTGCGATTGGTGCCAGTGAGAGCTGTATACATATCACACATGCATGAGGCCACTTAGCCTTTTATATATATATACTAGGGGCCCAGTGCATGAATTTGTGCACCTTGAAAGGAACTGTGGATCATGAGGCTGTGGTAGGCACAGGGAGGGGTCTTGGCCCATCCTCCAAACCCCCACCCAGCCCCTCCACCATGGCCCCTGTCTTCTGTCTGCCAGCAGCCCTGCTCCCACGCGCTGATGGCGCTGGCCCTGCTTGTACCACCTCAAGGCACCTTCTATAAAAGATGTGTTCAGCCCTCGGCAATTTGTTTCATTGGATAGAGGTTCAGCTTGCAGACCTAAGAGTACCAGGTTTGATTCCAGTCAAGGACACAGGCTGGATTTGCAGACTCGAGCCCCAGTAGGGGGCGTGCGTGAGGCAGCCGATCCATGCTTTTCTTTCATCATGGATGTTTCTACCTTTCTCTCACTCCCACTTCCTATCTGAAATCAAATATATGTCACAGACCTTCAGTTTACTCAGAAAGTCACTGGAAGGAATTTTGTGTATATATACACAGACACAGAGAGAGATGTTCAAAGCATATTTCCAGCTCTCTCTGGAACAGTGACTGTTATCCCTGCAACGTTCTGTTGAGGGAGAGTAAGTGACTCCGGCAGGAAGTGCCGAGTATTGGCAGCTGCTTTACTCTGTGGCTCCACCAGAGAAATGACTGAAGTCCTTTGCACTTGGAGTGAATTGAGAACTTTCTACCTCTAGCAGAAGTCACTCGAAGAGAATCTTGATGTCTACTTGCTGAAACCCACAACCTACGGAGACACCACACAGAGTTTCCCGCCCCCACATGCTTGTCTTCGGGCAGTCACAGAAAGGCTGCGGCTTTCTCAGGACACCGACTCCTATTAAAAATCAATACAGCCGAAACCGGTTTGGCTCAGTGGTAGAGTGTCCGTCTGCGGACTGAAAGGTCCCGAGTTCGATTCCGGTCAAGGGCATGTACGTTGGTTGCCGGCACATCCCCGGTAGGGGGTGTGCAGGAGGCAGCTGGTTGATGTTTCTCTCTCATCTACGTTTCTAGCTCTCTATCCCTCTCTCCTCCTCTCTGAAAAAATCAGTAAAAAATATTTTTTTAAAAATCAATACATTTACCAGGTTTCTACGCCCAGCACTGCGAGTCCCGCAGAAGGAGGAGGGCGGCCAGCTGGACAGGGCACCGGTGCACCAGAAGGGAAACTGCACACGGCTTTCTATGAAGTAACTTCCTCGTCCTCAAGCGGCCCAGGACTTCCGCCTTCAAGGGAAAATACAGTGACTGCTCCCCCCAAAACACCTCAAGTCCTCCTCTCGCCACTCCACTGCAGTCAGGTTTCTCCAGCCCGCGCCCCGCCCAGGGGTCCCTCCTGCCAGTTCCGGAAGGTCCCTGAGTCTCGGCCCCTTCGGCGTGTCTCCAGGGGGGGAGGACAACCTGCTGAAAATGGGGGTCCGCTCCCAGGGCCTGACCCACTCCCTGCACTGTGCCCAGATTCAGGGGCCGGCGGCCGAAGTTTGGGGTGGACTACCGGTCCCATTAACTGCGCTGTGTGGAAACGGGGGCACCACGATAAAGTTCGGAGGACCAGGCAGACTCCACCGCCCCGCCTCCCCCTCCACCCGGGGCCGCAACTCACCCAGCAGCGACCCCCGCCGCCACCTCTCAGCACCTTTCTCTCTCCCACGTGCACCGCCTCGGGGCGCCCCGCCCGCCCGGGAGGCAGGGCCACACCCACGCCCTGATTGGCCAGTGGAGGGCGAGCCGGGCTCCGCTGGCGGAAGCGTCTGCCTTCGGCCGCTCCCAGTGCGAACTCTGCTGGAGGTGCGGATGGGCGCCGGCTACCGCCCCTCCCTGTCCCGGGCAGGATCCGGAACAAAAGCTGCATGTGGTATGTACTTGCATGTATTCACGTGGTATTCTCTTGGCGTCTACTTGCTGAAATCCACAACCTACGGAGGCACCACCAAAGTTTCCCGCCCCCACATGCTTGTCTTTGGGCAGAGACAGATTTTTCCTCAAGTTTTCAGGGGTCGAGTTTACCGTTCATTGCCCGAATGGCTGGCTTCTGGGCTTAGTCCCTAGTACTTGGAAATACTTCCTCCCTGAGCTGAAAATCATAGATATTGGGTGAGGTGTGGAGGTTGGGGGCCACAAAAGAGAATTTTAAAAAGAGGAGGGTGGGCCCTAACGGTCTTGGCTCCGTGTTTAGAGGGTCGGCCTGCGGACAGAAGTGTTCCAGGTTGGATTCCAGTACTTTGGTTGTGAGCACATCTCCGGCTACAAAAATGGTTTTGTTCGGTTCTGCTCAAGGGCAAGTGCTTTGGTTGTGGGCGTATCTCACTCTATCCCTCTCCCTTTCTCTCTGTAAAAAAAAAAAAATCAATAAGATATATTTTTTTAAAACGAGGAGGGTCGGCGGGAGGCCAGAGAAGAAATCCATGAGGAAGGAAAGACTTGATACATTAAGTTGTCTACTTGAAAAAATTTTATGCGTTTTTGTTTTGTTTAGTTTCATACGAAGATTCCTATTTACTTATATCGGATGTATTAATTTCTTATTTTGATTTAAAACTCCTATTGCCCCCTGACCGGTTTGGCTCAGTGGATTGAGCTTTGGTCTGCAGATAGAAGGTTCCATTCCATGTATCTTGGTTGCCGGCACAGGGTCTCATTGATGTTTCTGATTATCTAACCCTCTCTTCTTCTCTCTGTAAAAAAAAGAAAATAGAGAGAACAACACCACAAAAACAATTAAATATATTAAAAAAAATTAAAACCGTGTTGTTTATGAACCTGTGTTTCTGCCTCCTTTAGGATTTAGAACCCGGGCTTCCTTCAAAAATGCTTTTGTTATGTACTCCCTTTTTTTCCAGGAGTGGAAGGGGGGGGGGGAGTTTTATCCCAAGTGTTGTCAAACACTGTTCTACACTGTTTCCTGATCTAGATCAGTGATTTTGAAGTGCTCGCAGCAAACAATTTCACATAGTTTCCAGCCACTTAGACGTGAATTCCAAGTGGTGTGAAACACTATCAGTCTGTTTTGTGCCATTTAGGAGTGAATTCTGAGTGTTTTCCAACACTGTTCTACAGTGTACTGCTCTTTAGGCATGACTCCCAAGTGTTGTCAAACATTGTTCTACACTGATTCCTGATGGTTTTCTCTTTATTTTTTTTTATTTTTATTTTTTATATTTTCATTGATTTCAGAGAGGAAAGGGGGAGAGAGAGGAGAGAGAGAGAGAGAGAGAGAGAGAGAGAGAGAGAGAGAGAGAGAGTGTTGTTGTTGTTCTAGTTGTTTATCATTATTCGGTAGCCTTTAAAAAAATAAATATGTTGCCCTAACGGGCTTGGCTCAGTGGATAGAGCGTTGGGCTGCAGACTGAAGGGTCCCAGGTGCTATTCCAGTACTTTTGTTATGGGCACATCCTGGGCTGACTGCAAAAATGTTTTTGTTATGTCCTTCCTGGAGTGAGGGAGGGAAGGGAAGGGAAGGGAAGGGAAGGGAAGGGAAGGGGAGGGAGGGAGGGAGGGAGGGAGGGAGGGAGGGAGGAGAGAGAGAGAGAGAGAGAGAGAGAGAGAGAGAGAGAGAGAAAGTCCGGAGAAGTATTTCACTTGCGAGTGGCCCGGCCCACCCCTGTGTTCCGTCCATCTCCCGAAAAAGATTTTCCTTATATGTATACATGTATATGTACATATTTATCTTAAAACCTTTGTATAATATATATCAAAATATGTGTCCTTGCTTTATATTTATGTATATGTGAATATATATAAAAATAAAAGCATAATATGTTAATTAGACCAGATGTCCTTCTAGACAACCTTCTGGATGAAACTGGGGTTGCAAGGGAAGCCCAGATCCCAGATGCTAGAGGGAAGCAAGCTCATGCCAGCAGCTGGGAGAAGGAAGGCCTATTCTTGCACAAATTTCGTGCATCAGGCCTTAAAAAAAAAAAAAAAAAAAAAAAAAAAAAATATATATATATATATATATATATATATATATATATATCAGCAGAGTTTTATGTAGAAGGATTTCTTTAAGTTGATTAATATTATGAGTATAATATTTAATTTTATATAACTTGTGTTTTTCTCTCAGAAACGTGACTCTGAGATCTTTTAATGGGCTTACATGTGCGTGTACGTCATCCTTTTATAGATTGCATGGCATTTTATATTTGGATATGCCATAATTTGTTTCATAATTCTCACAATAATAGACATTGTGGCTGATAGTTAATCATTAAAATGATTATGAAATAAATAAAAAAAAAGATTTTCCTAAGCCCCCCTCGACCCCCCCTTCCCCACCCCCTTTCCGCTGCCGCCGTGCCGTCCCGGAGTTTGTGTTTGGGGGTGGGGGTGGGGGCCCGGGACGCGATCGGCCCCTCTGGCGGGGCGGTGGGGCGCCCTTGCCGGCCAGGGATCTGGATCCGTCCCGCTGACGTTCGCGCCGGTTGTCGGGAGCCACCTGGCGGCCGCTTTTATATCGTTTCTTCCTTACGGAGAATCTAGGGCGTGGAAGCGGCCTCGGTGCCCGGGGCCAAGTTCCAGGATGCCGGCGGCGCTGTCAGGATTGTGCCGGCTGCGCCGGTCCGTCAGCGGTTGGCCAGTTCTCCGGAGATTGAACCTGGAGAACTAGTGAGGGGAGTTGAGTGGCTGCTGCCGCCGCCGCCGGGGTGGTGGGCCGCTAGGACGGGTCGACCAGCACTCTGTTACCTCTCCGCGGGGACCGACCGGGGCCGCCGCCGCCGCCGCCGCCGCCGCCACAGGCGAAGCCATGGAGGGTGGCTCGCGCGCCGCTCCTTCGGTGCCTGTCGGGTTCTCCGGAGATCGGACCTCCGGGGCTATTGAAGGTGTGAGTGGCCGCCGCCGCCGGGGACGTGTCGACCAGCACTCGCTGTCGCCCCTCCGCGCGGAACGTCAGGGCCGGGGCCGGGGCCGGGACCGGGGCCGGGGCCGGGGCCGCCGCCGCCGCCGGCCGAGGCCAAGGCCGGGGCCGCCGCCGCCGCCGCCGCCGCCGCCCCCGGCCGAGGCCAAGGCCGGGGCCGGGGCCGGGGCCCGGGACGCCGCCGCCGCCGCCGCCGCGGCGGGCGTAGCCGGAGAGGCTGGGTTGCGCCGGGACGCCGTCCTGTCCCGACCCGTGCCTTGTGTGGGCGTTTGCTCCCGCGGGGTCCGTTCATCAGAGGAGCTTTCCGTGAAGTTTTTCAAAGTCCGATGCGCATTCTGGGGGGCAAGTGAGTTCTGCCGGCCGACGCCGTGGACGGGCCCTTGCGTAGACACGGTGGTCGTAGGCGCCTCGCGGAATTTTTTCAAAGTCCCGATTCGGAAGCACGTTTGACCGGGCCGTGCCCGCGCGGGCGAGATGGTGAGAGAGGCCGTGGACGGCCCGGCCCGCTCCCTCTTGCTGCCGCCTGATCCGAAGCACGCTCTTGACTACGGGGGTCGACCAGATAGCCCCGTTTCTTTCTCTTACACCCCCCCCCCCCCGGCCCTTCTTTGGTGGCGATGGGGTCCCGTGGGGTCTCCGGTGGCCGTGATTCCCTTCCGTGAGGCCGGCGTGATATGTAGACAGACTCCCCTGCCTCCGGGCGCATCCATGCTCTGCCTGAAGTTGGCATTTTGTACCACGAGATTAGTGTGGACACCATGTCCCTGGGTGCCTGAGAAAGAGAAAAGAGGAAAAGAAGGGCTTGGGTGGCGAGGCTAAAAGCGGCCAGGCCCGTTCCGAGCGGCTGTCTGCGCCTCATTTTCCCTTCTCCTCCTCGGTGCTTGTTGGCCCCGCGCTTGATCGATGTGGTGACGTCGCGCTCTCCCGGGCCGGGCCTAAGCCGCGCCAGACGAGGGACGGACATTCCTTGGCGAATGGGACCGCTCTTCTCGCTCTGCCCGCGGGCCCCTCGCCTCTTACCCTCCTGCCCGATGGCTGTGTGTGGAAGGGGAAGGGGTGCGGAACCCGGCCCGACCTCGGTGGTGTTCGCGCCCCCGTTGGTCTTTGTGACGCAGCGGACACTCTCCGCGCTGGCTTTCCCGGCTTGCGTCTCGCGGGCCGCCCCTCCTCGCGGCGGGGAGGGGGCCGGCCCGCCGTCGCGCCGCACGCGCCTCTGCCGTCGGGCGTGCGTGCGCTCCTTCGCCTTGGCCCTCGGTTGGTGCTCCTGGAGCGTTCCAGGATGTCCTTCAGGTGCCCGAGGCCGAGCAGGTGGTGTCGTTTCCCGTTCCCCGCGGGTCCCCCAACGGGCCGCCGCTGTCGGTGGTGCCGCGGAAGAGGGGCTCCGGAGCGGGGGTAGTCTTGACCCGGACAAGGTGAGGCACGCCCGTCCCCCTCGCGTGAGGGGGCCCGGGTTTCTCGAAACGCTGTGCCGCGCGGACAATCGCGACGGGGCCGAGCCAGCGATGGCCGGCCGCTGGCTGACCCGTGAGAGGTATTTTTTCGCTGCCGCCTGTTATTTCCTACGTCGCTAGTTTTTTTTCCTGTCGCGTCGTTGCCGGTCTTTCCGACGCAGCATCGCGGGGCTCTCTTTTAGCTTATAACTGAATGTGAGGCCCCCGGTGATTCAAGAGGGCGAGCGCCGAGGCAGCGCGGGCTCGCTCCCTTCTCTCCCCTCTCTCTCGGCGGCCCCTATCGCGAGCGCTCGTTGCGTGTACAGCCCCGCTCTGTGCCGAGTCGGTCCGGGTCGTAGCTTCCCCTGTGGCCCCTCTCCCCTCCGGCCCCCGGTGTCGCACGCAAGTGTGGCTTTGCGGGCTCGATGGGGGTTTGCTTGCGTTGGGGTGGGGACGACGCGCCCTCGGTGAGGAAGCCCTTCTCTAGCGTTCCGAGAGGGTGCCTTGGGGTACCGGATCCCCCAGCCGCCGCCCCTCCTCTGGAAGCGCGTTCGGTAGCCGCCCCCCCCCGTGCTTGGGCACTCGGGCCCCTCTGCTCCGGCTTTTGAGGGGCCGAGCGACGACGGCGACACGCAGCTGTTGCCTATGCCTTTTGCCTACCGTGGCCCGCGCCTCCCCCCTCCGAGTCGGGGGAGGGTCCCGCCGGGCCGGGGGCCGGCGGCGTCCGTCGCGGTGAAGCGCTGCGCTGCGCTGCTCTTGCGCTTACGTGCGGGCGTGTGTTGCCGCGTTTGCCCGTTCGGGCGCGTG